>NC_137120.1:15813591-16126091 GCF_949357685.1 Gobio gobio
TTTCCAGACACCAGGAGGCGAAGAAGCAGTCAGCAGCCTTCCACCAGTACCTCCCTCGTCGCTCACAACCTGGGAAGGCTGGCCCTAGCGGACAGCCTCAGCCGTCATCCAGCTCCTCGCACCGAAAGGTGCAAAAAGAGAGCGTCGCATATAGAGCCCCTCCCCCGGGAGCCTGGCAACAGAGGCGACGCTCTCAGCAGCAGTCTTCCGCTCCTAAGGGCGATCTACGGAACGTCCTTCAGGCGCGGAAGGCTGCTGGGAAGAAGTCCTAGCTACGGCAGGGCTTCTAAGAGCGGTCCCTCCCACAGAGGAACAACCAAGGTTGTTTCCTCTGTGGCGCTCTGGGGAAATGGATGTGGTAATCCCGCCGTCTATGACGCTTCGGGCCACATCGATTTCCCGCGAACGCATGCTGCACCAGCCGCCTCTGGAAAGACCTGCGGCTGGGCAGCTCGCGCGTCCGCACACGGAGAACCGTTCCCAACTACTTCCTGCCAGTGAGCCGCTTCAGGGGGTTGGGGACGGGAACCGTGTAACAACCGGCGCCAGCCTCGAGAGGCTGGTTCCCTTAGTGGATTATCTCGGCGCATGGAAATGCCTTCCGAATATTTCTACATGGGTCCTGCGTACTGTAGAAAAGGGTTACAGACTGCAGTTCGGTCATTCTCCTCCAAAGTTCAGGGTTTTGTACTGGACTACAGTGGTGCCCGAGCGGGTTCGGGTAATGGAACTAGAAGTAAAAACCTTGTTAGCGAAGGAAGCCATAGAGCGTGTTCCTCCGCTGGAAAGGGAGTCCGGGTTCTACAGCCGGTACTTTATAGTTCCCAAAAAGGATTGAGGGTTGCGTCCGATAATAGATCTGAGGTTTTTGAATCTGTCTCTGAGGAGCTTCAGATTCAAAATGCTCACCATTCCCATGATCGTGAGTCAGATCCAGTCCGAGGACTGGTTCGTCACGATAGATCTGAAGGACGCATACTTCCACATCTCCATCCTCCCATGTCAGAGGAAGTATCTGAGGTTCGCTTTCGGGGGCGAAGCGTACCAATATCGAGTGCTTCCCTTCGGCCTAGCCCTCTCCCCACGCACCTTCACGAAGTGCATGGATGCAGCTCTGGCTCCAATGAGACTTCAGGGCATCCGTGTGCTGAATTATATCAACGAATGGCTCATACTGGCCCAGTCGTACGATATGGCGGTCCGGCATCGAGATGTCGTTCTGGCCCACATAAGGTGCTTGGGGCTGAGACTCAACACGAAAAAGAGCGTGTTGACGCCGTCCCAGAGGACAACGTTCCTCGGGGTCATATGGGATTCGACGACAATGCGGGCACAATTGTCTCCCGCGCGAGTCGAGTTCATACTGGCGTTGGTCTCAGGAATAAGGCTAGGCCACAACATCACTGTGAGGCACTTTCAGAGGGTGCTGGGGCACATGGCAGCAGCGTCCAGCGTAATACCTTCTGGTCTGCTGAACATGAGACCCCTCCAGTTGTGGCTGAAAACCAAGGAGTTTTCCCCCAGAGGGAATCCCTTCCGTATGATCAGGGTAACGCGCAAATGCCTTCGTTCCCTAGCCATATGGAAGAAACCTTGGTTCCTGTCCCAGGGGCCAGTGTTGGGAGCGCCTTGTTGCCGGAAATCCGTTTCAACAGACGCCTCCCTCACTGGTTGGGGCGCGGTCATGGAAGGCCGCTTTGCGAGGGGCCCGTGGGAGGGCCGTCATTCCTACTGGCATATAAATTGCCTGGAGATGATGGCGGTCTACAAAGCTCTCAGGAGCTTTTTCCCGGACCTCCGCGGCCAACATGTCCTGGTACGGACAGACAATATGTCTGTCGTAGCGTACATCAACCGCCAGGGGGGTTTGAGGTCGCGCCCTCTTTACAGACTGGCGCGTCAAATTCTCCTGTGGTCCCAAGGGAAACTGTTGTCCATCAGGGCAATGTATGTCCCAGGGGTCCAAAATCAGGGAGCAGACATCCTGTCGAGGCAGGGGCTGAGGCCCGGGGAGTGGCGACTCCAGTGGCGACTCCACCCAGAGGTTATGGAGGCCATATGCAAGAGGTTCGGCCCAGTGGAAGTGGATTTGTTTGCGTCTCGAGAGACGTCCCACTGTCCACTGTGGTTTTCCCTCACACGTCCAACCCCGTTGGCCGACTTGAGTTTGGTTCTCGGATATCATAGCTCTGCTAGCAGGTCAGCCGTGGGAGATTCCTCTGAGGAGGGATCTCCTATCTCAGGCGGCGGGTACGATATTTTACCCCCGCCCGGAGATTTGGAACCTGTGGGTCTGGCCCCTGAGGGGACCAGGTACCTAGAGGCTCGCCTATCGGCAGAGGTGATAGAGACCTTACTCAGTTCCAGGGCTCCGTCTACGAGGAGACTGTACAGCCTCAAGTGGAATGTATTTTCCACTTGGTGCAGGGAGCGTGAGGTGGACCCAGTTAACTGCCCAGTGGCTTCAGTGCTGGAGTTCCTCCAAGATCGCTTCTCTGCAGGGCTTACCCCATCCACACTCAAGGTGTACGTGGCTGCCATTGCGGCTTTCCACACTCCTATCGGTGATGGGCCTCTGGGTAGGCACCATCTGGTTGTACAATTCCTCCGTGGGGCTCGGAGGATGAGGCCTGCGGCTCATTCCAGAGTTCCAACCTGGGACCTGGCAGTGGTTCTCGAAGGCTTGGCTGAGGCCCCCTTCGAGCCATTGGAGTCGGCTGAACCTAAGAACCTGACCCTTAAAGTGGCTTTTCTCCTCGCCATTACCTCTCTTAGGAGAGTGGGAGATCTCCAGGCCTTGGCGGTAACGCCAACCTGCCTGGAGTTTGCCCCGGGAGGAGTAAAAGCCATCCTACACCCTAGGCCGGGCTACGTGCCTAAGGTGCCATCAAGGGTGGTCAGGTCTTTGGTTCTGCAGGCATTTCATCCTCCGCCTCATGTGACGGCGGAAGAGGGGAGACTTCACCTACTCTGCCCGGTTAGGGCGCTCAGAGTTTATTTGGCAAAGTCTGCACAGTGGAGGAGATCACAACAACTGTTGGTGTGTTTTGGCTCACCTAAGAAGGGATTGCCTGCGTATACTCAGACAATCAGTAATTGGATTGTCCAGGCGATTACCATGGCCTACCAGGTGCGCAGTTTGCCTTCACCTGTGGCCGTGAGGGCTCATTCCACCAGAGGCATGGCCTCTTCGGTGGCCCTTCTTTCTGGGGTCCCCTTGCAGGATATCTGCGAGGCGGCCGGGTGGGCTACCCCACACACATTTATCAGGTTCTATAGCCTGGATCTCCCTACAACGCCTGGTGCTAGGGTGCTCCAGTCCTAGCTGTGCCCGGTCTCTGGCTTCACACTGGGGCAGGCGCTACCCTTCGGTGTGGCCTAGTTGGGATTCGTTCCCCAAAGTGTCGTCTCGATGCAGTGCGAGCTCCCTCGAAAGGGAACTGCTCGGGTGATGTATATAACCCTTGTTCCCTGAGAAGGGGAACGAGCACTGCATCCCGATGCCACACCTCGGCACGCCTGGAGCGCATGCTTCAGAGCAATTACTGCCGACATTACGTTCCAGCTCCCCTTTTATACTTCCGGGTATGCCGTCACGGTTAAGTCATCACGCACGCCAATCGGATTGGCCTAGTTGGCATTCTGGTTTCAGATTCGCTGATGCTAAGGGAGCATCCCCAAAGTGTCGTCTCGATGCAGTGCTCGTTCCCCTTCTCAGGGAACAAGGGTTATATACATAACCCGAGCAGTTTTCTCTCGTTTGGTGGGTGTGTCAAATATGTCAGCCAATCAGCAGCAACATGTATATAAACCACGTGGTATTACGTAAATGGAGTGTGTGTGTGCGTGCGTGTGTGTGTGTGTGTGTGTGTGTGTGAGAGAGAGGGAAACAGTGTATATATATGAATATATATATATACATTCATAATATGTGTACTATAATATGTGAATACTGTATATCAAATTGAAATTGAAATGTAATTTAACTTAATAAATATGTATATTAAAGATTTATATCTATTATTATTTTTATAAAATTAAAATATGTAATACAAATTAAAGCCAGTACAACAATTCTAATATATCTTCCTTTTATTATTATAATTTATTTGTTTTACAGTGCTGATAATTTGGGTGAAATTGTGCTTAATTGTCAAGTAATTATTGTCACAATGCTAAATAAATCTTAATGATCTTAAAACAGGCTTTTTTGCCTCTTACAATAATTATAATTACTATTACTTATATGTTATTATTACTTTATTTCTTACCCAAACATTTGACATGAGATTCAACAATGCATTCAAAAACACAATACACACTCAAACACATACACATACACACACATTGATCAAACATGGAACTATAGACCACAAAACTTGAGATTGCAAATGTCAGTGTAACAGACTGTTATTTACACACACACACACACACACACACACACACACACACACACACACACACACACACACACACACACACACACACACACACACACACACACACACACACACACACACACACACACACACACACACACACACACACACACACACACAGTCTGGTGCGCTATCCTTCTGGGGACTCACCATAGGCGTAATGGTTTTTATACTGTACAAACCGTATTTTCTATCCCCTTACACTGCCCCTGCCCCTGCCCCTAAACCTAACCCTCACAGGAGACATTCTGCATTTTTACATTTTCATAAAAACTCATTCTGAATGATTTATAAGCTTTTGTGCCCGTGGGGACCTCAATTTAGGTCCCCACGGTGACACAAGTCCCCATGAGTCTGTCTACAGTCAGGTTGAAGTCCCCACCAGGCTAGAAAAACATGTAGACACACACACACACACACACACACACACACACACGCACACACACAAACACACACACCTCTTGCTTATGGTACTCATCAGGGGCTTTGGCTGTACATCTGCCATTTGGTTAGGTGATGTTCCCAGAATGCATTTCACACAGAAAGACTACATTTTCTTGGAAGATGTTCACACAGAGTCTACAGGGGCTGATGTTTGCGGTGAGAGGCATGGCGATAAACATGTGTTCATGTTTGTGGAGCTTCATTCCCAGCCTTTGGCAGAAGAAAGAATGGTTATCATTCCAGTCTAATCATCTGAAACACTTGCACCGATGTCTGTCGTCGAACAGTTCTGCAGACAAGAGTGTGTTTAAACTAGGGCCATATTATGTTGAATGGATAGCTCAATAGGCATCTGTGGAAAAACCCATCATATGCGCTGCTGTCACAACGTCCTTTTGGAAAGATCTTGTCTGCGGAATAAATTGTCTAGCCATGCATGTGGGCAAGAAAGACATTAATACCTGATTGAAACATCAGAATGCTTGACTTTGCTGTGTCTTGAGAAACTGGATATGTCCCAAGCTGCAATGAGTTGCTTGCAGAAACAGGGCTGACGTTCATGAATGGCACACACACACACACACACACACACGGAACAATGTGCCAATCTCCAGCACAGGCGGTTAAAGACTGAGTTTTGCGGCTTTTAGTGCATGTCTGTAAGCGTTGAGGTCATCTTTATGCTAGTGTACTCCAAAAAGATGACACCTTTCACTTGTGACAATGACAATGTGAAAAGAGTAAAGAAAGGAATTAAGTTCTTATGAATAACGTTGGGTTTTATGGAGTTATGAAACACTTTAATTTAACAACAAATGGTGTAACCATAAATTAAAAAGTAACACATTTTCAATATCTTTTGAATACATGAATTAATAAATATAATTCGCAATATCATAACATAGTTTAAAAAAAAGTATATATATATATATATATATATATATATATATATATATATATATATATATATATATATATATATATATATATATATATATATATAAAAACATTTTTTTGTAATTTTTTTTTAAATACCTCACTGTAAAAATTACGTTCTGGGGGGAAAAAAAACGAGTTTTGGGGATAAAATTTGCATTCCAGGGGGTAAAAATTACATTCTGGGGGGTAAATATCTTGTTCTGTGGGGTAGAAATCACTTTCCGGAGGGTAAAAATTACGCTCCGGAGGGTAAAATGTATCGAAAACCTGAAATATTAATGCATAGTTATCATTACGTTTTTGGGGGTTGCACCATATGACATCTGTCAAATTTTCTAATATTTCAAAAGTCATTATATTTATGAACAGATTTTTTTTTAAGTATTTTGACTAAATTTACAGATTCAGATTTTTTTATATAGATTTTTTTAAAGGAATAATGTATCAAAAATATGAAACATTAATTCATAATCATCATTAAGTGTTTGGGGGTTGCACCACATGCTATTTGTCAAATATTCTTATATCAGGGGTATATAACAGGGGTCCTGTTTGTGTTTTGTTTTGTTTTGTTTGTTTGTTTGTTTGTTTGTTTGTTTGTTTGTTTGTCTTGTTTTGTTTCAAGATTCAGTTTTTTGCACCAGATGACTTTGATCTGAAAATGTTCAGATCGTCATAAATGATTAAAATTAGCATGCTTATCACAGAAGAGGTACATTCAAGTCATTATATTTATAAATTAGATTTCCCCCCCTCTATTTTGACTAAATTAATTGATTCAGATTTAATAAAAGGAAATTGTTCAAAATTATGAAATATCAATTCATAATTACCATTACGTTTTTGGGGGTTGCACCACATGACATTTGTCAAATCTTCTAATATTTCAAAATGTTTGTTACACAATAATGAAGATTTGCAGGAATCCTAAATGTGTTTGTTTTGTTTTGTTTCGTTCTGTTCCGCCATTCTGTTGGTTGCACAGGGTGGCTTTGATCTGAAGATTTTAGATATTCAGAAATTATTAATATGAACATGCTTATCACAGAAGAGTTGCATTTAAGTCACTATATTTATGAATTTATGTTTAATTTATTTCAATTTAATTCAATATTAAATTAAATACTACACAAAGAGTGCCGTGTCATTGACCCAATGCAGTTAAATTCCAGTCTGTAAAATGGATTACAATAATTGCCATTCAATTTTACATACATATTAGAACCTAGACTATAATTATAACACGAATGGCTTAACTGTGAAAAATATACTGCATTTATTTTGTTCTGTATTCCAAGGACAAAGGAGACATCATCAATATTCCTTTATGTTTCTTCAACATCATCATTTTTGCATTGGTTTTGCATGAAAGAACCATATCATTATATAAAATTACTACTTTCTTTTATCTTGATGTTGTATCCGTCTATTTTCACCATAACTGGCCCCATGTTCTCACTCGGTGGAGGTGTAAATTAGTTCCTGTTCTGAGACACATAGTTGGGGTCAATCCAGCGCAATTGTGGCTTCAAGCTTTCCATTGCTAATTTCTTATTCAGTCAGTGGTTTTGTTCTGTATATAATGATTCTGTCCTTCCAGATACTTTGTTTGACCTTGCCTGCTGATTTTAACTGGAATATCAAAACAGTTGTTAGCTGGGTTTCTGCACACAACACACCATCTAACATGCACAGACTGGCATTCACTGGCACTCGGACAAAGGCAGGCGGTTAATCTACGTTTCATGTGGCCAGTCCAGTTGTACAAGCATTTATCTGCTTCTCCTGAGCAGACATTGTGGTTTTTCCTGACAGAAACCTTTGAAGGGTTTCCAAAGCACACTACCGTACACACTACCTACTATAAAACTCTTATTTGATGTCTTGACAGTTACATCACCAATGAATACTTAATATGCTTACCTTAAGGGGAAATCGTGTTACACACTACCGTTTATCTCTCTTCTTTGGCTTATTTTATTGGCTTGACAAAGTCAAAGATGTGTAATAAGCTATTCAAGCTTCTGCTTCCTTGATTAAATATGTAATTTATGAAATTAATTGTGGTTAGTTGCACATTCAATTCTTGCTGAATAGGCTTATTATCACCGACTGCGACGCCCTGCTGTGATTATTGATCCATTTGAGTTGATATTTTTTATTCACACATCTATTTGAAGATGGCCGCATACTGTGCCTGGCTCTTAATGAGGTTTCTTTGCTTTTTTGAGGCTCATTAACACTCTGTTGGCATCAGGCAGACATGCTGGATATTGATCTAATTGTCCAAGAGTGCCGTTCCGGCCTCCCGACTTTCCTTCGCAGTTCTTTTTAATGAGAACTCAGCGGTGCCAGTTTCATTGACTCTCTCATGCTTCGTATTTATAACGAGACTGTCACTAATTGCCAATTTTCTGTTTCACTGCTTTGTGATCAACAAAGGTATTGTTGTGGCATGTCACTATGAATTTAACTGTTTGCATTTTGCACAATCGCTGCAGAATAAAACGCTGGCATAAAAGGCATAACTTAATAAAGGGGATTGTTGATGGGAATAGAATCTGCATTGAGGAGTCCACATTCAGCAAGATATTATGTGTAATATTCGGTGTATACAGAACTGTTCTTATATTTTATGGCTGGCTGACCATGTCAGGATGTGGGGAAAGGAAATTAAGCTTTGATTGCTTAGCCAAGTTGACTCTGGACTTTTGACAACTTTCTTTGGAGCAGACACCAAATCATTGAAGTGGATCTGGAGAGATGGCCAATTGTGAGTTGGGGATGTCCCATCAAAGGTTAAGGTACTTTTGGGATAGAGATCTGGCTTCCAATAAAATATTGGAGGCCTACTGTTGTACATACACATGATATAGCAAAATAGTTGTGTCATGGAGCAATCCCGTGATCAGGAATGGACTGCTTGCGCGTACCCCATATCTAACACACACATAGGCCTATATTGTTGCAGCATTAACACGGTCTGGTTATTGACATGGATATCATACATACTCTGACTTGTGCAATGTTTGTGAATGTTTGAACGCATTGTGTTTCATGTGTTTAAGATATGTGGGGATACAATGTGAATTTGTGTATAATGTGTAGTGGATACATGTATACAATGTACAATGTGTTTGGGTAAAATTAGCCACTAACATTGTTCATTCATTGTTATTATAAATAACCACAATACGCATTTGCCTGATTTCAAGTCTTTATTTAAGATGGGGTTACACAGTATAACAAATATAACTTGCCGACTTGTAAAACACCAGTGACCAAACCTGTATTGTTTTAAAAGTGGAGTATTTATTCATGGTGGACATGCTGTCTGAATGGGAGAAACCATGTTGGGTGGGTGGTTCCAGTATTCCTGTAAAACAAGGTTTATCTTTGTTAAATAATTTGTTGTATTGTTATATTGTGGTATAGTGTAACTTAATCATGGATAGATTGTTTTTATATGCTTAAGGTGATAAGAAGTTCATACGTGAGGAGGTAAAACTTACCTGTAGAATGGTACACTTCAGGGTGTGGCCAATGATATAAATGGCTGCTGGAGTCAGTACATGGTGGGTACATAGACAGTTAAAGAAATGGACACAGCGACCCCCTAGGCTTCGACGGGGAAAAGTGAAGTCAGTTAGAAGCACTCACTTCCTGATGGATGAGCGTACTGCGCATCCTCAGACTGAGCAACCAGTCTGACAGTTGTAAGTCTTCTAGTAGATGTGCAAAGTGAAATCTGAATCACGTTGTTGAAATATTTTGTCCCGTTGCTTTTGGCTCTCTATGGGCTTCTCCCCTTGCTTCTCCCTTGACTTTATCGGACTTTATGCCTCCACGTCTCCCCGATCGCCTCATAGACAGTAAAAGATTGCTCGCAAGCTTCTCCTCCTGTCTATATGGTAATTTCTCTACTATGCGACAGAGTCGCGTGGTTATCAGCCTATTTTTACAAAAACGCCTTCTACTGGGCAATAGTGTAAGATACAAGGTAATGGAGCCTTTTATACATTGTCGTGTTTCTTTAGAAATTAACAATGGACAAATGGAGTCTTTAAACGCATCAGATGTAAAGTTATTCGCTGTTAAAGTGACGCCAAAATGAATGGGAGTCAATGGGATGCTAACAGCAGGTGATGGCTTAGTTAGCAATGGCTGCCCCTATGGAAGGTACGCTTTCCGGGTGCTGGATTACCCCCTTGGGTGGGTAGAGTGAAGTCGAGTCTAGAGGGTCATGTTGGTTGTGTGGAGTTGAAGCAAAGTAATAGAAGTGTCTGTTTAAGAACGTTTGTTATAGTGATGGGGAGACCGAGGCTTCGAGAAGCACTGAAACAGTTGAAGCAAATGTGCCATATTGTTTCGAAGCTTCGAATCAATCCGACACCCATCTCTACGGTGACACCTAGTGGTCACTTGCATGTGTTGATATAAAATAACCTTGACAATGATCCATGTAAAAAAAAATAGTTTTTACTAGTCTGAAATAGTCTGACAGCTACATGATCTTGTAACCTGTAGCCTCCTCATTGTGAATAACATTTTTTTTTTTTGGTCATGAAAAATGAACATTAATAAAATAAATAAAGCCACAATGTGTCACATTTGTTACATAACATTTTTAATCAAAAATATGATTTGCTCTGCTGTTGAAGGACTTAGCCGACTTCTTTTTTTTTTACATATAATTTCTCCAGCCTTGGAAAAAATCCTCTCACAAGGGACACTTATTGCTGGCATGCACAAATATTTTTTAGCAAGTACATACAAATGAGGGAAAATCACTGCTATCACAAAATCACTGCTATCACAAAATCTCTCTCCTCTCACAAAAACCCACGAGGTGAAGATGGATTAAGTTCACTTTTAAACTGTGGGGAATTAGGTTCATACAGATGTGTGACTGTGTGGTTTGTTCCCGCCCCTTTCAATCAAACGCAGTTTCGACAGGCGCCACCTGATGAAACACTTGAAGCTTCTTTAGCCGTAGTCACGTGACATGGGTGTTTCCAATCACAGTTCGGAGTAGTTTTTCGAAACATCTGCGCTTCGGGATCTCGACAAAGCGCCGAAACGTCAGTTTTGCGTCAGCCATCCCTGGTTTGTTATTCACACAATACAACGTGCTGTTGCCAACAAAAGACTTGTAATTATATATATATTTTTCAACATTTTAAATTTTTTTTGTACATAGTTTTTTCTTTTGACTTTGCTGTGGATTTGCACTGTCTGCACAATAAATTCACCTCAACTGGGATTCCTGTCACCTTGGTCTTATTATGTCTCTGATCGCGAGTGCAATTGCTAACAAGTAGCATTTACATTTGATATGTAGCATATTGCGCTTGTATGTGTCGGTGATACACCATAATGTAAATAAGCAGTTAGCATAATGCCATTAGCATCAGATGCCAAGTCCTCGTTGGGAGATTAACTTACCTGTCACCACCAGGGTTGGCAGGTTTCCATAACAAAACCAGCCCAGTTTTTCCGGGGGTTAAAAATCTATGTAAAGTTGCGCTCCGGGGATAAAATTGCTCTGGGGGGTAGAATTCATGTTCTGGCGGGTAAAAATCATGTTCTGGGTAAAAATTACGTTCCAGGGGTAAAAATGTAGTTCCTGGGGTAAAAAAAATTGTTCCAGGGGCTAAAAATCATGTTCTGGGGTTAATAATCATATTCGAGTGAGGTATAAATTGAGTTCCGAGGGGTAAACATTCCAGGAGAAAATGTGTACTGGGGGTAAAAAGCAACTTCCGTAGGTAAAAATCATGTCCTGGGGGGTAACATTTGCATTCTGGGGTTAAAATTGCTTTGGGGGGTAAAAATCAAGTTCTGGGGGATAAAAATGGCATTCTGGGGGTAAAAATTTCGTTCCGGGGGGTGAAAATCATGTTCTAGTGAGTAAAAATCACATTCGAGTGAGGTATAAATTATGTTCTGGGGGGTAAAAATCTTGGCAACAGACGGACTTGGCAACAGACTTGGCAACAGTTGTTTTGAGCATTCAAATGCTATGGTCGTTTGTTTTCATTTTCCCCTTATTCTCTGTAGCTAACAACTTCACCGTATGAGTAATGTTAGAAAGCTAACAATCAGGATCTATCTCGCTATGTTTTATTCTTGATACATGCGTATGGATGAGAAATGAGGCCTATTGATCATATGTGCAGTTCCCCATCATTTGGGCTTCTGGTGTACTGAAAGATGCTTTAGAGCCAGATGGTGTAATGACAGTATCTACGAGCAGGGGCTAACTGCACCATGCTAACTAGCCAAACCTTGATGCCTTGGTATAGTACATTTCGTTAAAGTGTTACAACCTTTCCAAAAGTACGGCATGCTAATTCGCTATGTTGACAACTCAGGAGTGTTGAGGAGTCATTAGTAACTGTTTCCTGATCCCTGTTGGCTTTGTGAAATGCGTAATTACAGTAACAAGCCCTTGTGGTGATCACTGCATCTCAAATGTTATCTCTACAGTTCCTATATGTCTGGGACTTCCTTCCTACTGTAGTCATGTGTGCAGCCATGCCAGCAGGAATTAATCGGCATCTCTGCCCCCTGTTTCTTCTTGGCCGCATCCATCTGTATTTCCACAAGCTTTCTTTATTTATCAATTTCTTCATGTTAAGCTCCCTGGGGACTTGAGACATCTGCTGCGTGCACTTTGAAGATGCCCCTCTTGGCTCAATTATTAACAGGGCTGTGGCCTCATTTGCATTCGGTGGCATGGAAAGTGCATCGCTAACAGGTGGTGGAGAGAATACACGCAAGCTGCGCTGTTTGATAAATAAAATATATTATGATAATGACGCTTAGAGAAATGGAAGATCTGACTGGAGATAAGTTGTCATCCTCTGTACCCACACCTGTAGGGAGAGGAAGTCAGATGTTTGCTAACACATTCACACATAGAAAAGCAGCTAAAATCCCACCGATGCAAGAAGCGATCTGAACTTGCGTGTCTGGTCAGGGGTTCAGGAGTCAGCGGGAGTCATGAGACAGTGTGGCTCCTGCTCAGGAGGTGGAGGTCGAGGTCATCTATCAAGGTTTTGATCTTATTTCAACTCCATTACTTTGGAGTTACTCCCTACGCTCTTCAAAATAAAAGTTCAACAAAGTTTCTTTGCAGCTTACCTTATGGAAGCATATCAGAAACGATAGTTCAGAGTACCATAGTGCCTTAAGTCTTAAACCAAAATATGTTTATAACCAGGGCTTGGAAGGTTACTTTCAAAATATATTTCACTGCAGATTACAAAATACATGATTTAAAAAGTAGTTTGAAATGTATTTTGTTAGATTGCTTAATCTAAATACTTTAGAACACTGTGGTATAATAAGGCATGCTACACAAAGGGTCCACCAAACACATGACTTGGTTTTCCTCTGCATATAATTTTAAACAACATCAGTTTTCCACATTTCTTGAAGTAAAAAATGCAGACAATCATAGAAAAAAGAAAAAAAAGTATTGATGCTCAAGAAGGAAACACGTTGTTTTAAGATCTGGGGTGTGTAAACTTTTGGAATTGGATGAACGCTAAATAGTACTTATTTTGTTTTCTGGGAAAACTTTATTAGCTTCTGAAGGGCAGTTCTAAATGAAAAAAAATGTTCTCTTTAAACAAAATAATCCTGTTCAAAAGTTTTCAACCCCTGCTCTTAATGCATTGTGTTTTATGAAAGCCTGTTTCAGCCATTAAATAAAAAAAAATGAAAAAGGTAATTGCGGCTTTTATTCTCGCAATTGTTTTTCCTTAGAATTGCGAGATTTGAACTCGTTATAAAGTCGTTATAAAGTCGTAATTGCATGATATAAACTCACAAATGTGTTATAAAGTCAGAATTGTGAAATATAGACTAAGATTACATGTGCACCAATAATGCACCAAGTATACATGATGCCAGCCATTGTTTTAATCTTCTCACATCAAATTCATCATACATTTTTATGGTCGTAGCCTACTGGATAATATTTCTGGGCCGTGATGAACATCGCAATGCCGGGTTTGCCTGCTGCCATCATGTTCTTCGCGACGTCTAGATGAAGATATTGAGACTGTGCAGCGAGTTGTGTCGACAGAGTTTAGTGATTTGGAGAAGAGAAAACTTCTGAATAATGTCACAAAGTTCATTCATGAAGTTGTGTGAACATCACACAGTATCCGTGTATGTCCGCGCACATGCACACTTTGGTCAGAATGGTAATAATGCGATTAAGGCGTTTACATGCCTGTTTATTGTGATTAAATCGGCATATGCCGCCTAGTTTATGTGACTATGGTTTCTACAATTATGAGCTTAATCGCATTAGTTTGATTGAAGTATTGTGTTTACACAAGGTAAAGTTAAATCGCAATATTGTCAAAACCCTATCATAATCGCATTATGAGGAAGCATGTAAAGGTAGTCAGTATCGCTATATCTCGCAATTCTGACTTTATATCTCTCAATTCTGACTTTATATCTCGCAATTCTGACTTTATATCTCTCAATTCTGACTTTATGTCTCACAATTCTGACTTTTTATCTCACAATTCTGACTTTATATCTCGCAATTCTGACTTTATATCTCGCAATTCTGACTTTTTATCTCACAATTCTGACTTTGTATCTCTCAATTCTGACTTCATATCTCACAATTCTGACTTTATATCTCGCAATTCAGACTTTATATTTCACAATTCTGACTTTATATCTCGCACTTCTGACTTTATATTTCACAATTCTGACTTTATAACACAATTCTGACTTTATATCTCGCAATTCTGACTTTATAACTCGCAATTCTGACTTTATATCACAATTCTGACTTTATATCACGCAATTCTGACTTTATATCTCGCATTTCTGACTTTACATCTCACAATTCTGACTTTATAGCTCACAATTCTGACTTTATATCTCGCAATTCTGACTTTATAACTCGCAATTCTGACTTTATATCACAATTCTGACTTTATATCACGCAATTCTGACTTGATATCTCGCATTTCTGACTTTACATCTCACAATTCTGACTTTATAGCTCACAATTCTGACTTTATATCACACAATTCTGACTTTATATCTCGCAATTCATCATGGATCATCCAGGTAATGACAGATTAAGACTTTTGAATGTGGCAATTTGTATAAATTCAGTAATTTTGTCTTGTGCAGTATATTTAAACATATATTATGTTAAATAGCTTATTCAGGACAGTACTAAATAAAAGTAGCATGCAATTTTTACTATCCCAAATCCCTCTAATTATGTTAAGCATATTCTACAAGGGGTATGAAACTTATGAGCAGAAATGTATCTTGATGCTTTTGCAGTGTCAGAGTCTGAGAGTCACCAATTGCTGCTGACATGAATTGCCCAGTAGAGTTTACAATAATGTTTAAATGAAATAAATTACATTAAAATTCAAATGAATCACTTTGGTAATCTAAAATCAGATGTAACTGTAATTTGATTACCACCTATTTAAAATGTAACTTTAATGAAATACAGTTACTCAAATTTTGTAACTAAGTTACATGTATTTCGTTACTCCCCAACCCTGTTTATAACCTATATAACCTTTTTTCTCCTATACACATAAAATTAAATTTCATTTGAAAAAAAATTGTTTGAAGGCACCTCAGACAGGCGTCTAAGCATCATGTCTGATGATCTAGTACAAATTCAAGTGAGCTTTAGAGATAAATATTATGTGACTACATTTTTTTTTTTTGGTCTAGTCATTATTCCTCACCAGATGGAATCAAAATCAAAATCCCACCAGATGACGGCATGTCAGGAGACATCTTAACAAGGCAGCCAATGGTAGATTCAGATATGGCTTCTTGCTTGCTTGCCATTTTATGCACTAGCAAAGCATGCTGGGACTTGTAACCCCACCCCCGCTCAGCAACGCTTTAGCAGAATACTAAATTAAAGTACATAATTAAATGGACGAATGATGTTAGATTAAAAAACTTCCAAGTACTTCCACAAGGTCATTTCCCTTCATGTACATCCAGTTATAGTAGTCAACGGAAATTAGTCATGTAGTCTTGATGCGTACATTTTTTTTTTTTTTAACTAATTTATAATTATTGCACATAGTCAATTAATTACAAGTATCCTAAATGGGCTATATGTCAGTCTTTTGTGATTGGTCTACTCTGTTCTGATTGGCCAGATGGCCCAGTCTGTTGTGACTGGTCTGCTCTCCTCTTATTGGTCAGATGGCAGTCTACTCTGCTTTGATTGGTCAGATGGTCCAGTCTGTTGTGATTTTTCTACTCTGCTCTGATTGGTCAGATGGTCTAGTCTGTTGTGATAGGTCTGTTCTGCTCTGATTGGTAAGATGACCCAGTCTGTTGTGATTGGTCTGTTCTGCTCTGATTGGTCAGATGGCAGTCTGTTGTGATTGGTCTACTCTGCTCTGATTGGTCAGATGGTAGTCTGTGTTGATTGGTACAAGAATCTTAAGTGGGCTATATGCCTTTTTAAAGGATTGTTTTAGTTCTTTTTGTTTCATTATAGGGTTTTCAGATCAACAAATTGCTCTTTGGTTCCTATAATGCACCAGTACATGAACAGTTTTTTATAACTAGCAAATAAAATGTTCTTTGCGGGACAAACACATTCTTTTACTTTTTGGCAAATTCTCAATCATGTGTATTTGTACAATGTGCTTACGCCTCACAGAGGGTTAGATTTAGGGCTGGACCTTCATGCTTACTTTTTTCTAATCGTCAACTAGTAAAATTGTCAAGCATTCTCAATGACTAATTGTTAACCTGAGCAAAGATTTGAGACTTTTACTACGCCTTAGCGATACGTAAATGAATGGATTCTGCCGGCCCACGCAAGCATCTCATCACAGGAGTGTTTGAGCTGTCAATCATTAGTCTAATGACGGGGCAAAAGGGTGAGGGTGGAGCTAGGTTAATGAAGGACTAACAAACAATCAGCCAGGAAGTCTTTCCTCCTCTGATACCTGGTGTTTCAGGAATCAAGCCCAGATGTTTTCAGGGGGAAAGGGTCTCGAGGAAGTGCCACCTCAACAGGTCACACACGGCCAGCATATTTACTCCTCATTGCGCACAGCTGTGGCTACGATCTACCTACTTTGACCTTTAAACCCTGACCTTGTTGTAGCCCTCTTCAAGAATGTGGGGCTATTGGTTACTAGGGGTCTTTTTCTCAAGTTGTGCTCCCAAGCCATTTGAATCACTGATGATAAATGGTATTATCTAAGTTATCTAATCTATCTTGTTTTGACAAGTTTTTTTCCCAATGATTTCACAAGTTGCAATAAAAACAGGACCTCAAATGAGATAAACTGAGAGACCATTGAAACTTTTAGTATAAATTAACCTCTGGTTTAACCTATTTTAAACATTCCTAGCCTTTAGTATTGCAATATATATCCATTGTGGCGTTCAATGTGAAATATTACTTACATTTAATAAGATGTGGAAGAAAGAAAGTGAACTATGTGAAACAGGAAACTCTATCCCACATGATAAATTTCTCTCTGTGAATGCCAGAACCAGAATGAGGAAGTCTGTGGTAGTAATGCGTTGAAAGGTTGTTAGAAGTGTGCTTTATGTTGGAGTAAAGAGTAAAGAGCATTGAAAATTGGGACAAGGATGAATGTGAACCAGCCCATGTGCCCCGATCATCATCCATCCAGTCATGATCAAGTACAGAGACACTTTATAGTGGCGGTCGACTCCACTGAGCTTCCCTGGAGGATATATGAGGGATTCATAATGAGAATGGCTAATTTAAAGTTTCCTAATTTTGTTCTGGAGGTCTCCAACCGTAGATCCAACGTGTATCAAAAGTAAAAAAAAAAAACTTTAATTTTTGCATAATATATATTGCAGCATCTGCTCATTATTCAGAGGGTTTGAAAACGGTTCATTCGAAGATTCAGTCTTTCTAAACCTCTCCTTTTCGAGAGTCTTCTCTGTTGGGATTGGTCTACTCTGCTCTGATTGGTCAGATGGCCCAGTCTGTTGTGATTGGTCTACTCTGCTCTGATTGGTCAGATGGCCCAGTCTGTTGTGATTGGTCTACTCTGCTCTGATTGGTCAGATGGCCCAGTGTGTTGTGATTGGTCTACTCTGCTCTGATTGGTCAGATGGCTCAGTCTGTTGTGATTGGTCTGCTCTGCTCTGATTGGTCAGATTGCCCAGTCTGTTGTGATTGGTCTGCTCTCTCTGATTGGTCAGATGTCCCAGTTTGTTGTGGCTGGTCTACTCTGCTCTGATTGGTCAGATGACCCAGTCTGTTGTGGCTGGTCTACTCTGCTATGATTGGTCAGATGGCCCAGCTTGTTGTGACTGGTCTACTCTGCTCTGATTGGTCAGATGGCCCAGTCTGTTGTGATTGGTCTACTCTGTTCTGATTGGTCAGATGACCCAGTCTGTTGTGATTGGTCTACTCTGCTCTGATTGGTCAGATGGCCCAGTCTGTTGTTATTGGTCTGCTCTGCTCTGCTCTGATTGGTCCGATGGCCCAGTTTGTTGTGGCTGGTCTACTCTGCTCTGATTGGTCAGATGGCCCAGTCTGTTTTGATTGGTCTACTCTGGTCTGATTGGTCAGATGTCCCAGTTTGTTGTGGCTGGTCTACTCTGCTCTGATTGATCAGATGGCCCAGTCTGTTGTGAATGGTCTACTCTGCTCTGATTGGTCAGATGGCTCAGTCTGTTGTGATTGGTCTACTCTGGTCTGATTGGTCAGATCGCCCAGTCTGTTGTGATTGGTCTGCTCTGCTCGGTCAGATGGCTCAGTTTGTTGTGACTGGTCTACTCTGCTCTGATTGGTCAGATGGCCCAGTCTGTTGTGATTGGTCTACTCTGGTCTGATTGGTCAGATGACCCAGTCTGTTTTGATTGGTCTACTCTGGTCTGATTGGTCAGATGGCACAGTCTGTTTTGATTGGTCTATTCTGCTCTGATTTGTCAGATGGCCCAGTCTGTTGTGATTGGTCTGCTCTGCTCTGATTGGTCAGATGGCCCATTCTGTTGTGATTGGTGTACTCTGCTCTGATTGGTCTGATGGCTTAGTCTGTTGTGATTTGTGCGTTCATTCATACTCATTATTTAACAAAAGCTGTTCTCATAGGACCCTTATATCCGGCCATGATTTGTCCGCTTGTTCATTATTCACATTTAATAACAGCAAGGAACGCCTGCTGTACATGCAGTAAAGTAACTATACACCTCCATAGAAAAAACCCCCCCAATGTATTACACTCACATTTGCCAAGTCTTTTATAGACATATGGTGACTGAATTTCATTAAGGAGCAATAGTTCAGCAGAGTTGTTAAAGTCCAGATATTTGTGCATAGCATATAACGTTCTTTGTACTCACAGTGTATTTCATCATATAGCATGATCACGACTGCTTCAAGTTAATAGCAAAATCTACAAAGCCATATGTGATAGCAGAGCAAGTTGTTTAGTTTTCTTTCTCTTTCTTGTGCATGCATTATTGGCACATCAAGTGCATTGGTGTCCTGCATATTCATGTGCTTTAATCCTAAAATGGATTCATTCCTATTTATTTTATTTGACTGAAAAATGTGTTGCTTTGCATGACTTCCAAGCAGGATGTTATAAACATTCTCTGAAAAGAAAATCATAACAGGCCTGTTTTACAGTGGAGAGAAAGTGTTTAATGGCCTTGTAACCTCATCTTTCTTCCCTACGGCTCACTGAAAGAGTAAAACATAATAAAACACCACGTCAAATGCTTCACTGTGACAACTTCCTATTCTTGGAAACATCCAGTGTCATTCAGGGTCATCCTGACAGATTCCTGCATTAACCTTGTCCATCCCGTCAGAATTGTGTCTCCTGAACTGTAGCTGTCAAAACTGTGTCTGCAAGTTATACCTCAGAGAAACAGACAATAGATGAAATGATGCTTCTTGGATTTGTCTTCGCTATCTGTGTTTATATTGGCTGATAAGAGTGTGTGGAGATTTTCTCATTATGAACACACCAGTGATTAATGTGTACAGAGGTTTTGTTTTGGTTCCAGTAGCTGAGGAAACCACGTTATTGAACTACATTTTTCAGAAGTGTGACAGCAGCTCAGTTGTTTTCAAAACAGTGTTGATTTTCTGGTAACAAATGACTTTTGACTTTTGTGGAACTGCTTGGTGTTTTTAATGTCACGTTCTGTTGACTGAGACCAAGTTAAATGATAATCATTTTAGCAAAATATTTAATAAAATAAGGTTCAACACTACTTTTGACTATTTGTGTTTTATTATTTATTATTTAGTTATTGCTAAGTTAATGCAGTCAGCATATTCATGTAATGATTGTAATGTGTGCGTGTGTGTGTGTGTAGTTTTTGTAGATATTTATTGTATTTTTATATGCTCATGATAATACTGTCAGCATTGAGATGTATATTTAAAATATATAAAACACTTATTTCTAAAATAATACAAACATACAAATAAATAAATAGTGTAATACAATTAATATGTGTAATAATTGTTATAGTAATTTTATAATTTTATAATAATTAAGAATATTAATAAATAAATAATAATTAAATACAGTACCATTTTA
This sequence comes from Gobio gobio, assembly GCF_949357685.1. Classification (NCBI taxonomy): domain Eukaryota; kingdom Metazoa; phylum Chordata; class Actinopteri; order Cypriniformes; family Gobionidae; genus Gobio; species Gobio gobio. Next base: position 15,834,005 of record NC_137120.1, read on the forward strand.
ATAAAATTATCTTTATATTTCAATCATTTTAATTTGTTTTAGTATTTTTTTGCCTTTTATTTAGACATTTACTGTAATATTACATCTTCAAGATTAATATTATCAGCATTAAAATGTATGTTTAAGATATATAACAACATATACAATACAATAACATTATACTACTAATATTTATATGTAATAATAATAATAATAATAATAGGTATATGTTTTTTTGTTTGTAGCATAATTTTATATGATCAGTTTTAAAGCTGTCAATGTTAAAATGCATATTTAAGGTATAAAAAACACATTTTTATAAATTAAAAACACAGAAATTAAAACAAATATATTATTTAAATAAATAAATAAATTAGTCACATAACAAGTTTTATTAGTTTCCTCAATAATTTACTTATGTATAACTATATTCATACATAAATATTTTATGTATTCATTCATATATATTAATTTACTTATGTACAACTATATTGATACATACATATACTGTATATTCATCCATATACTGTATATATGGCCTCACAACTACAGACCAGCCACTCAGTACGTTTACATGGACAACAATACTCCGATATTAATCTGATTAAGACCATACTCTGATTAAGAAGCTACCATGTAAACAGCGTTCCCTTTCGAAAGGGAACTCGCGCTGCGTCAGCTTGACGCTACGGGGAACGCCTCCAGCGTGACTGGTGCCTGAAATCACAATGAAAAAACTTCAATCCTATTGACCGGCGACAGCCTATGATGTCATCAAGGTGCGACCAGGAAGTATATGAGGGCGCCTTGCCAGCATGACAGTATCTCTTCGTCTTCAGGGACTGTTTTGCCTGTCTTCACGTGAAACGTCTACAAGAAGGATAACAAGGAAGTGTGCTGAGAACGCCACTTCTTCAGGTGTGTTTTGAATGTGTATCTTGCGCTTTGGATACACACACACTTTGCGTTTACTGTCTGGGAGAAGAGCATGCATGAGAGGTTTGCGAACCTCTTGTGAAAGTACTTGTGAAAGTATTTTTGAGCGTTGTCCTCTGGAAACGCTCCGCTCTCGGTGGGACCTCTTCTCGAGGGGAGAGGTTTCAGCATCTGGGAACGGCCACACTCGAGCTGAGGCTGAGTGGCGTCTAAATACCAAAAGCGCTTCCCAGATGGATCAGGCTCGTCGCTTGGAGACAGTTATGGTTCTTGAGGACGATCCAGATCGCGAGAGGCGGACCTCGGAGGAAGGAGCTGGATTTATGTTCCTCCTCCTCGTCTGCTGCTCTTCCACTCGAGCAGAGGATGGGTGAGTCAGTTAAAAATGCTGAAGCTTTTCTTACCATCCTGTCCCATGTACGGGAGTTGCTGGAAGTCATGGAACGCGCTGCGGGTAGACTGCAGCTGCCTTTGCGGCGCGTGAGGAGAAAGGCTGAGCGTCCAAACAGTTCGGACGATCGGTTTCTCTCCGCCCATGACCTCCCAACTCCTGGGAGTCTTCCATTCCTTCCAGATCTCCATCAGCAGATCTCGAGGGAATGGAAGAAACCATACTCAGCCCCGCATCTGTCGACATCGGCGAGCTAGATGTCGCTGATGTCGAGGGACTGCCTGGCTGGGTATGTGTCGATGCCGCCCGTGGACGAGATGTTATGTTTATCTCGCCTCTGGGCGGCCGGCGACACTGTGACTCCCACCCTGCCGGTCTAAACGCCTGAATGGCAGGGCGTACATGTCAGTGGGTCGCGCTGCAGCAGCTTTGCACACCACAGCTGTGTTGCAGGCTGTGTTGCAGGCGGACCTGCTGAGGGACCTCGATCAGGGGGGAGGGACCCCCTGAGGCGGTAGTCGAGTCGCGCCGGACCGCGGTTTTCGCTCTCCGGGCCACCGTACAAATAGCGCCGATGCGGCGAGGGTGGCCACGGAGAGACATCTGTGGTTGAACCGTTGGACATCAGGGAGAAGGAAAAAATCCTTTCTCCCTGATGCCCCGGTTTCGCCATCTGAACGTTTCGGCACCTTCGTAGAGGCGGTGGTGGGAAAGTTCGGAGAGGCGAAGGCGTGCCATTCCGCTGAGGTCCGGAACAGCGCCCAGGCAGTCGGGTGTCCCCGGCCCGTCCCAGTCTGAGGGCTGGAGACGGGAATAGCGAGCCAGCGTCGCCTCTCGTGCGCCCCGCCGCGGAGGACTGGGGGCGCAGGGGAGGCGGGACACCCGCGACAGGTAGAGGAAGGAAGCCGGGGCTGGTAACCGGAACCAGCGCAGGCAGCAGACTCCACCCCCCGAGGAGCGCGGAGATGAACGCTGCCTTTTTTCCCTTCCTCTGGTTTTTCCCCCGGGCGCTTTTACATCAGGCCGGTGGCCTATGATGAGCAGAAAATGTAAGAAGTTCTGCCGGCTCGCCTGGCTTGTTTGTTAAAAGCGCCCCCCTCAGGATGGCGGGCGGATACTAGCTCGGTGGCTGGATTGACGCACCGCGAGGAGCGATTGGTGAGTCCCCCTCTATGAGGGCGAAACATTTTCAAAACTATGTTTTTCAGGACTTTTTGACCATCGCTCCCCTGAGGGGTTGCTTGGGGAGATTTTGGATCATCGCGGGATGTCGCAGGGCCTGCAGCTCCCCGTGAGTAAGCTAAAGAACGATCTTCTTTGCAACATTATGTGGTTGTGTGTGTGTGCCTCACTTTTGCTAGTAGAGTCTTGCTGCCTCTCCGTGTTATTTTTCCCACTATGTGGGTGATTAATTTGCGCTCTTGCCCAAGGTCTTGTAGTGTAGAGGGCTAGCTGTGTTTTCCTAGCGTAAAAGTGGGAAGTAGCTGAAGACCGGGTACGCGCTAATGCGCGAGCTGTAGTAAGATCTGCGCCCAGCTCTGCGGGGCTTTGGGAAAAGGGGTTTCGGGGCCTCAGTGTGTTATATTAGAGGTAATAATATTTCTTTCCCGAGCCCTGAGTAGATCTAGTGCGGTATGCCGCACCACTTGGCCTAGGCTTTGTCAAGGATGGGGGCGTTCCCTTTTAATGAAGGTGTTCGCCCCTGGCCTGTCCTTTGATATGAGAACATGGCGTGGTTTATGCATCCTTGTTTCAGCCTCCTCTTGTTACAGAGTCGTCCGGCCAAGGCCCGCCCCCTTCTCTGCGTTCTGGGGTTACGAGTAACGCAGTCGGGGTGTTGCAGCAGACAGCGACTTTGCCAGTGGTCGTGGGGCGGAGTGAAGCGTCTTTCGCTGGTTTTGCGATCAGACTTTATCTGCGTTTCCGCCTTTTAGAGCTTGGTGGCCGCCATCTTTTGGCGGCCCCCGGCCTCTTCCTGGAGGATGTTCGGCCGGTGGGTTCTATATTTTCTAAAAGAAAAGGTATTGTTTCACCCTTGCTCTATGTCTCTGCTCCACCTCCTTTAGGGCTCGGGTTGAACTGAACATCGGATAAACCTCTGTGAAGGTTCTGGTCGGATGCTCCCCTGAGGCCCGAGCATTACCAATGGCTGACGCCCTCGCACTTATGGTTGGCCGCTGCATGGAAAGTAAGACAGCCGCCCCGAGGCAGGTGACGTAAGTTGTACTCCCCTCGCTTTAGAGGGTCTTTGTTTAAGCACTTTCGCTGAGTACACTGCTGTTGGCAATGTGATTAGGTCCATGTTTGTAGGCGCTGCCCGAGAGACTGCGCCGTCCTAGGGGCCCTAGGACACGGCGATGCAAGTTGTCCCTAGCTGCCTCTGGGATGGAGCCAGCCCCAGGTGCGGGCATAGGAGCCAGCTGGTTGTTAGTAACCAGCTTCGGCAGTCTGGGCAGTTGGACTTCAGAACAGGTAGTAGGCATCAACCGGCCTCCCTGCAAGGAAGTCTCGACGCTGTGGACCACGAGTGGGCCCTGGAGGCTCTTCTCCACTGGTGTCGACGTCAGCAGTAACCTCGTCAGCTACTCTCCTTGGGGTTGAGTTCCCAGGTGTGAACTGGATTTCCAGGCTTTGTCAGCAGCAGACAGCTGCCGCCAGCCCAAAAAGGCGCAGCAGCCAGCCTTCTTAAGGCCGCCCTGAGGGGTAGGCTCCTGGTTTGGTTTACCTTTACTCAGATGGAGGCCCGATTGGCCTCCCTGAGGGCCTGCTGTGGTCAGCAGGCGCTGCCCGGTCTCCCCCGAGGGGCACGACTGGCATTGAGTCCCTCGATGGCTGGTATAAGCTGCTAGTAGGCGCTGTATGGCTAGCACGAGTGCTAGTAGGTAGTAGGCCTCAACCGGCCTCCCTTAATGCAGCCGCTGGGGCGGTGACCATAAAGTGCCATGAGTAGCACATTCTGGCTTGGGCGGCACGCTCTGCTATCAGGTGGAGGCATTGCGCCTCTCTGAAATCGTTCCCCGGTCCCCAGGTTCGTAAACGGATTGTAGCACGGGATGCTATCAGGCAAAGCTGCACGGGGCTTCCCTGTGGGATTCGCTTGGAGTAGTAGGCCCCACGTGGCCTCCTCTGAGGGCACGCTCCTGTCTCGTGGTCTCTGGATAGGTCCAGTCACTGAGCAGAGGGCTGTGATGGAGAAATGCCCGGCATTGTTGCAGGTGGTAGGCCCGTTAGGCCTCCCTGATGATGCGAGTCCCTATCTTCCCTGCTACCTCGAGGGCTAGCATGACTGCGATCAGGTTTCAGGCCCGTTTGGCCTTCCTCAGGGCGAGCTCCGCTGTTGGACACGCGAGCAGTCGGCAAGGGTGACCAGGTGGAGGCTCCTCTCGGCCTCCATGGGGAACGAGTTCCCCTGGCGGGAACGCACAACTGGCTTTACGCTGACAGCTAGTGGTCACCCGCTATCAGGCGCCGGTCTCTGGCCGTTCGCGAGACCTGGAGGCGGTGTTCTTACCCTAGCACGACGAAACTTACTGCTGCTATGCGGTCCCCACGGGAGGGGACTTTCATAGTTTGCCTACTGCATGGTTACCTACCAGGCAGGCTTATGAGCTCCTCTCGAATGAGGGTCTGCTATGAGCTTACGGCCGCTTGGCGCTGGTTAAGGGTTGTAGGCCCCTCGGGGCCTCCCTGGCATAATCAGACTGTAAGGCCTCTGGCCTCCTAAGCACGTTTTAAAGTAGGTGCTTGGTAGATCCGAGGATCGAGCGGCTAAACTCCCCTCGCTAGCAAGGGTTATATAGCACTTCGCTGAGAGCTGCTCTCCGGGATAACCCGTCTCTGAGATCTGGCTAGTGGATGTCACTGCCTTTTTTGCAGCACCCTAGCGGGATGCCTCTTCGGAGGCGAGTACCAGAGGCTCTGTACTGTACAGACAGGGTTGACCGTATTACGTGTCCCATAACAGACTGGGTCACCTGGTCAGGTCTCCCTGGTGGCATTCGGTGAGAACCTCCCGAATAGTGACTGGCATAGGGTTCCCTCGTAGTTCCCTTGCCACGTTCCCTTAAAGGAACCCCTTCTAAGTCGAATGGGCTGGTTCCAGGCCTTCGAGCAGGGCCTGGGAAGGACCTCATGTGTGTGAAGGTTCCTTCTTGGGCGATAGCTTGGGCTATGACCGTAGGGAGCGCTGTCACTGACAGCCTAATGTGACCAGAAGGGGAGTGGTTCAGGCATCTCAGTAGAATCTGCTTGTCTTGACAGTTGTCACTGCCAGTGGGCATGCACTCCCGTCGGCATGGCGGCGTTGGTATATCGTTCCCCGTAGCGTCAAGCTGACGCAGCGCGAGTTCCCTTTCGAAAGGGAACGTCTCAGGTTACGAATGTAACCATTGTTCCCTGAGAACAGGGAACGAGACGCTGCGTCGCTGTGCCATGCCGCAGGGCCTGCCTGCCGAAAACAGTCCCTTCAGACGATTAGATACTGTCATGCTGGCAAGGCGCCCTTATATACTTCCTGGTCGCACCTTGATGACATCATAGGCTGTCGCCGGTCAATAGGATTGAAGTTTTTTCATTGTGATTTCAGGCACCAGTCACGCTGGAGGCGTTCCCCGTAGCGTCAAGCTGACGCAGCGTCTCGTTCCCTGTTCTCAGGGAACAATGGTTACATTCGTAACCTGAGACGATTTCTACATTTACATTACATTTACATTTATGCATTTGGCAGACGCTTTTATCCAAAGCGACTTACATTGCATTCAAGGTATACATTTTACATTTTGTCAATTCTTGCTTTCCCTGGGAATCGAACCCATGACCTTGGCGTTGCTAGCGCCATGCTCTACTGTTTGAGCTATAGGAAAGCTCCAACTGCGATTTCTAATTACCTTAATCCGGTTAAAGCCATACTCAAATTAAACAAAAATCGAATTTAGACATGTGGAGTATGCCTATTTTAGTCGCATTATCGAAGTGCATTGTAAACATGTACACACCTTAATCTAACTAGTTACGTCATGTAGGAGTTTTCGCCGCATTTTGTGACAGGACACACACACACACACAGGGGGGCTTTGGGGGCTCGAGCCCTTGCCCTTTTAAAAAATGTATCAAAAGTGCGCAATATCATCAAAAATATTGTTAATATCTGTATTCAAATACAGAATTTGAATTATAATTAATATAACAGAGCGTACAAAACAGTAACAAAGCGCTCAAATGTCCCATTTATATTTTACGTATCTGTCAGTCTGAAATGTCTTTGCAATGACGTGTTGCTATGGTGCGGATCTTGCTTGACTGCTCATTCTGACACGGCCTATATATTATATATATATATATATATATATATATATATATATATATATATATATATATATATATATATATATATATATATATATATATATATATATATATATATATATATATATATATATATATATATATATATATATAAAAATATAAATTTCATTAAAAAGTATAAAAGTTTTTTTAAAGTAACACTGTCTAACAGCGACACCCACAGGTAAAGTTACAGCGGGTTACCAGACCCACGAAAGTAGAGCTATGATTGGACGCCGGACAGCGTAGAGTGGCATGGGGACATAATGACGTACCAATAATCGAGCTCTATGTTCTATAACATGTAAAACGGGAACATGAACGGAATATTCTGAAAGCTACTCATAAAAACACCTTAATCAGAATATTGTCTTATTCAGAATAAGGTCAATAATTAGATTACTGCTGTCCATGTAAACGTAGTCACTGATGATGAGTGGACTAACATTCCACAGGCCACAATCAACAACCTGATCAACTCTATGCGAATGAGATCTGTTGCACTGCGTGAGGCAAATGGTGGTCACACCAGATACTGACTGGTTTTCGGACCCCCCTGACCCCCCATACAGTAAAACTGCACATTTTAGAGTGGCCTTTTATTGTGGCCATCCTAAGGCAGACCAGTTTCAATAATCATGCTGTCTAATCAGCATCTTTATATGCCACACCTGTGAGGTGGATGGATTATCTCGCAAAGGAGAAGTGCTCACTAACACAGATTTAGACAGATATGTGAACAATATTTGAGAGAAATAGGCCTTTTATGTACATAGAAAAAGTCGAGTTCAGCTCATGAAAAATGGGGGCAAAAACTATAGTGTTGCGTTTATAATTTTGTTCAGCGTATATATATAGATTAAGCATCTTAATGAACTTAAATTAACTCAAGCATTGATTAAAAAGTGATCAAAAGAATGAGCCTCTGACTGAATCGTCCAACCCTGATCAACTGGGGCACATTTAGCACAAGCAAACACAAAGGTAAAACGGGCGTTTCTGAGAATAATGTGACCTGCGGAGCATGCAGGGTTGGGGTCAGGCCAGGTCAGAGGCAGGAGCCGGAGGAAGGGCTTTGAGTCTTGAGGGCCGTCCCTGGGGTGCCTGCACATGTCAGTGGGGTCCTGTACACCCACTTCCTCATTGATAGATTGCCCTTCTAATGGGCACTTCGTCCGAGTAATTGTTTTAAGAGAACCGCTGACTTGCTGATTGAGGAACTGCCAGATGCACAACGGTTTTCAACACCTCGACAACAACATCGGGAAAAGCGATTGCCATTGAAAGACCTTGAAGAACGAGTGAGCAAAGACAATGTTGCCATATTGATGCCAACAGCGCCAAACAGCAGGACTTATATCAGTGGGGTTTTTTTTGGCCTTTTTTAGCCTTCCTTTTAAAACTTGAAAAACTTTTGATCCCCCCACTATAATCCAATCATTTGTCTGTATTTTTGCCAAATCTTGACACTTAACAATGCTAAATAATGAAGAAAATACATGATTTAGCATATACTTTTGCCCAAGTCACTTAAATAAGTAAAATCACGTGCAATTTAACATAAAGGCTTTCTTTTTCATTTAATTTACATTTTTCTTCTCCCCCCCGTAAGTTTTAGTTCAGTTTCCAACCATTTAGGGTACATTTATATGTCAACGATCTTCTAAAACAGAAACGTTTTTCCTTTGCATTTCTCACGTACAGACGACAACGTTTGTCAAAATTATCCCTGGTATCAATTAAACGCCGGTATCATGTAAATGAATGTGTCATGTAAAAGGCCCTCAGACTAATGGTATCTATTATTAACTTACAGGTTTTTTTTTTTTTCACAATCTCTAGGACACATTTTTCAATACTTAGGCCGTTAATACTTAGACGTTTTACAAAAGAAATCATTAATGCTCCTGATGTAAATGTTTTCTAGGTCTCTGTTTTATGATTGATAAACTATGTTTGTTGGATGAAACCTGTGCTAGTGTTCTGGAAGAATGTATTGGTAGTTTTAGTGCATTTTGAATGTGAAATTAACTGTTGCGCCAAGATGAAAGTTTGTTAGGAGAACTGTGTGAAGAGTTTTGAAAAAGTGAAGTATTTAGAAATGTGTCCAGAGATTTTTCTAGAGACCTAGAAAAAACTGGTACATTTTGAATTTCTTTGTAATCATAAAAAAACCTTGTCTTTTTTATCTTTATTTTATTTTATTCCATACATTAAGGAACTGAAATTATATTTCTAACATCCAATGATGTTTTTATAAAAATCTTTCAAATGAACATTGTAATGTTTAAAGGAACCCTTTTAAATGAATCATATGAATAAAACTTCATATTACTTACATAATTCTTTTTTAAATATTTTATAATATTTTTTCATTATTATTATTTTATAAGTTTTGAGTTCAGTTCAGTTTTCTCCCATATAAGCTCAATGTATTTATTTAAGGAATCCTTGTCATAAAGGAAACATTGACTTTTCATATTACTTGCATAATTCTCTTTTTCAATATTTTATATTACAAATATTTTTATAATAATAACAATTTTTATTTATTCTTATTTGTATTATTAATAAAAACAATAATAATTTATAATAATTTAAAATACATAAACAATTAATACAACTTCATATTACTTTTTTATTAAAATATTTATATAAAGATAACTTTTAATAATTATATTTTTAATAATGTTTTAATTAATATTTACATAAAAAACATTTTAACTTAAATAATTATTTTATAAAATATTTTATTTAAATATTTCTATAATGATAATTTCTATATTTTTTATAATTATACATTTTCAATTAATATTATTATGATTTTATTTAATAGTTACATTTTTAAAAATGAAATCCAACAGTTTTCAACATCTCAACAACAACATTTAGAACAGTGATTGTCTTTGCTCAGTCCTTCTGCCAAGTCTTTCAATGGCAATGTTACCATATTGACGCCAACCCCAGTCAGTACAAACGGGATGTCCCGTGGTTGGGGTGATGGGCCGGGCTGCTCCACTCACACAGCTGTTGAGGAAAGCATGAGCGGAGGCCAGGCATGGCATTCCTGAATCCTGTCCCGTCTGAGCGGCTGCACTCTTGCCCTCTCAGATCCCAATCAGTGCTGGCCGCCGTGCAGACTCGAGCAGGCTTCACCTCTTCCCGATCACGCCAAACAATCAAGTCCAAGAAAGCAAAACCAGCGTCGTCTTCTTTAGCAAAATGGAGCTTAATGAGGAGTGCCAGGTAAATCACTGAGCACTTATCAAAGCGGGAAACACAGATAGGGTGTTTATGAAGTTAAATTTAGCCTTTAAAAGTCTTAAGGATGTTTCAGTCGTGTTGGTTTGAGCTATGAACAATCAAAATAATGGGCCGGCAATTACACAACTCCCTACAGACATCAACCGCTCCTCAGGCACATGTCTATCTGCACTGGCTCCTTCTAACAGACCATAAATGGGTAAATAACAACAACTAAATGCCCAGACCTTTAGCTTACCAAGGCTTGTGAACAAAAGAATTCCAGCAGGTTCATTCTGTCGGCAGGGCCAAGGGAAGGATTGCCGGGAAATATTTTGAAAGCGAATTAACTTCACCACAGACTAATGCTCGACTCAATTTGACTTGATTTTGGCCTATTCCTCAACACCCTTGGCAAGGAGAACTGCTTTATTCTGATTTTCTATGGTTTGAGGTAAGGAGACCTACCTCTAGAAAGACGACAGAATATAAAGATGAAGAAAACATGAGTGCGGTGACTGAGATGGAGTCACACCAGATCATGGCCGGCGTTTTATTGGCAGCTCTTACATCATTTTTGTTCTTTTGGTCACTCCTCCCTTTGAAACTTGAAAAACATTTGAACCCTCACCATAATCTGATCGTCTGTCTGTATTTTTTGCCAAATCACGGTACTTAAACAAGCTAAATAATGGTAAATACATCATTTAGCTGATTCTTTGTCCAATGGCACTTAGAATTAGTAAAATCACATGCAATTTAACATAAAGACTATTTTTTGTAAGTTTTGAGTTCAGATCAGTTCAGTTCCTCATAAAATCTCATGGTATTTGAAAACAGTGTGACATTATTAGTAATCATAAAATAAACTCGACTTTTTTTTCATCTGTATTTTATTTCATTCCACACATTATGGAAGCGTTATTATATTTGTAACATCAAATCCTTTTTTTATGAAAATCTTTTAAATGAACATTAAAGGAACACTTTTCTTGAAAAAAGGCTAATTTTCCAACTCCCCAAGAGTTAAACAGTTGAGTTTTACCGTTTTCGAATCCATTCAGCCGATCTCTGGGTCTGGCACTAGCACTTTTAGCATAGTTTAGCATAGATCATTGATTCTGATTAGACCGTTAGCATCTCGAAAAAATAACCAAAGACTTTTGATATTTTTCTGTAGTTACATCGTGTACTAAGACCGACGCAATGATATTAAGCAGTGCCTGAAAATAGTCCCCCTCCCTGTGTAGGAGGTTGTCACGTTGGTTATGTTGACGGAATTTAGCCTATTTTCAGGCACTGAAATATATATATATTCAACAAAAAATAACAGTTAATGAAAAATGTTATATATATATATATATATATATATATATATATATATATATATATATATATATATATATATATATATATATATATATATATATATATATATATACACACTCATCATAAAGGATTACTAGGAACACCTGTTCAATTTCTCATTACCGCAATTATCTAATCAACCAATCACATGGCAGTTGCTTCAATGCATTTAGGGGTGTGGTCCTGGTCAAGACAATCTCCTGAACTCCAAACTGAATATCAGAATGGGAAAGAAAGGTGATTTCAGCAATTTTGAGCATGGCATGGTTGTTGGTGCAAGACGGGCCGGTCTGAGTATTTCACAATCTGCTCAGTTACTGGGATTTTCACGCACAACCATTTCTAGGGTTTACAAAGAATGGTGTGAAAAGGGAAAAACATCCAGTATGCGGCAGTCCTGTGGGCGAAAATGCCTTGTTGATGCTAGAGGTCAGAGGAGAATGGGCCGACTGATTCAAGCTGATAGAAGAGCAACTTTGACTGAAATAACCACTCGTTACAACCAAGGTATGCAGCAAAGCATTTGTGAAGCCACAACACACACAACCTTGAGGTGGATGAGCTACAACAGCAGAAGACCCCACCGGGTACCACTCATCTCCACTACAAATAGGAAAAAGAGGCTGCAATTTGCACAAGCTCACCAAAATTGGACAGTTGAAGACTGGAAAAATGTTGCCTGGTCTGATGAGTGTCAATTTCTGTTGAGACATTCAGATGGTAGAGTCAGAATTTGGCGTAAACAGAATGAGAACACGGATCCATCATGCCTTGTTACCACTGTGCAGGCTGGTGGTGGTGGTGTAATGGTGTGGGGGATGTTTTCTTGGCACACTTTAGGCCCCTTTGTGCCAATTGGGCATCGTTTAAATGCCACCGCCTACCTGAGCATTGTTTCTGACCATGTCCATCCCTTTATGACCACCATGGACCCATTCTCTGATGGCTACTTCCAGCAGGATAATGCACCATCTCAAAAAGCTTGAATCATTTCAAATTGGTTTCTTGAACATGACAATGAGTTCACTGTACTAAAATGGCCCCCACAGTCACCAGATCTCAACCCAATAGAGCATCTGTGGGATGTGGTGGAACGGGAGCTTCATGCCCTGGATGTGTATCCCACAAATGTCCATCAACTGCAAGATGCTATCCTATCCATTTGGGCCAACATTTCTAAAGAATGCTTTCAGCACCTTGTTGAATCAATGCCACGTAGAATTAAGGCAGTTCTGAAGGGGAAAGGGGCTCAAAAACAGTATTAGTATGGTGTTCCTAATAATCCTTAAGGTGAGTGTATATATATTGTTTTGTTGAATACTGAAAAGTTACAATCTTTATGTCTGTCTAAATCTGTAGGATTCTAATCATCTGATTGTGACTGAAGGTTTCATAAAGGCTTTTAAAAAACGTTCAGATTTAAAAAAAGGTGAAAAAAGTATCATAAAAGTAATCCATATTGTAATCCATATAAAAGTAATCCATATTGTAATCCATTTAAAAGTAATCCATATCTACATGTCAAGCCTTCTGAAGCCATAAACCTAAACAGTTTCACTCACTGTAAATATGCCCTCTTTCATTGTGCCTTGCTCTAGTGAGGAAGCGTTTTACACAATATCTGCGTGAGTGGCACAGTATCAGCCGTCCCTGGAGCAGCTGCTGTGTTTCGGTCAGGGTATTCTGACCACAACTGTTGAAGTCCTGAACGGAGTGAGGCTCGGCGTGCGACCCTGGTGCCGTGGGTCACCGCCGGGTGAGATGATGCCGGTCAGAGAGTGAACAGGTGCTGTCTGTGGTTGAAGAGCGGCGGGGATGTAGATCAAAGCTCAGTGTCTGACGGTGAAGCCCAGCCCTGACAGACACACTCATTTTCAATGGAAACTCTTGGACATGTGAGCGCTCTGTACAAACTGAAATGAAGAAATGTTTATGCCATTACATCACTGTGGAAGATAATGCAAAACATTGAATAGACGGAAAGTGGCTTTAGATGTCAATAATAATTTATTTACATATATTTTATATACAAGGATATATTACACATGTGTATATTACATACACACGGATCGGTGGAAACGACTAAAATCGCATGCCAGGACAGTAGATGGCAATGTCACTGTAAAGAAGCACTACTCACCTATAGACGGAACAAGTTATACACATGCACATGACATCAATACTCCACATATTCATGTTTTTGTAGTTTATGCGGCGACGATAACGGTATCGTTCAAAGTGCAAAAAATGCACTTTGAAAACCGCTTCCCAAAACACTGTTGTCATGTAAATGAGCGGCCAAAAACACATAAAGTTTTATTTTAACTAAGTTTTTTTACAGCTTTATACAGGATGTTTTTTTATATTGTTCACATTATTTATTTGATCAATTGTTATTATTCTAAAATGTTTTAAATTAATAATAATATTTAATATATTTATTTATATATATTTAAGATAATTAAATATCTTATGAATAAATAAAATAAAGTTATTTAATTTAATTAAAATTAAAATAAAAAATGTGTTATTTAAGTTTTTTCATTATTTTATTAAAAATAATAAAAATATAACATTTTATATTTTTTTATAATTTATTTATTTTATATTTATTTTTAATTTAATAAATTTTTTGTAATTATTTTAGATTAATTACATTTTTAATTAAGTTAATACAAATTTTAAATTAATTTGATATTATAATTGTTTTTATTTTATTAAGTGTGATTTAACAACACATTGTTTGTAGTAGATGTTGCTGCACTGACCTATTTTTGTTTAGATGATAATAAAGTATTATTGCAATTGATGAACAATTATTTTAAAATATTAATTGAAGGATGTTCATGCTGCTTTCTTCTATATATATGTGTGTGTATTAATTAATTAATGAATCAAGGTAATGACAAACCTTGTTAATAACATTGAATTAGTGAATAACTTTCAAAGTTAAACTGAACGATCCTGACATTTTTTTTTTACTATTGGTCTGATTTAATACTGGTTGATTTATTTCTCTCCTAACACATCAATTGTGCTGGTGATCGAAAGTAGCCCAAGAAAGTAGCTTTATGTAAAGCATCTCTGAAAAAAGAAACAACAACAAACAATTTGCGTCAAAGAAGTTAAAATAAATGTTAAAATATTGATTTCCAAAAGGAGTCTTTCTTCCAGCTGTTCTGGACACCTGCCATACGTGGACTGAACCTTAGTTTCGTTTTCCTCACATTTGTGACCCGTGGTCTGCATCGGATTGAATTGTTTCAGAATTTCTTGGAATTGCGCTGTACTAATGAACTCTTATTTTGGCTAGCTAACGTGTAAACTTTGATAGAGGGGGAAATGACCAGCTGTATGGGAAATGAGGCCATAGTCATGATCTGGAGCGCTGTACCTCATTACTTCCACAGTAATAACCTCATGCTTTCCATTAATCATTTAGAATCACTTAGAAAGCATGCCGAAAAGCTATTTGTCGACACCTCAGTTTCCTAAAAACACCAGACCGACAAATTATTTTCTTTATTATTTAGTCTGCTGTGTATAAAAGAGCTTTTCATTCATGATGTCAATTTGTAGACCAAACCCGGAAGTCAGATAGATTTTAGAATGGGTTTGAATGCGTTTAAATTTCATGTAGTCATAACATAAATGTAAATTGTTGTTAACATTACTTGCTCTGTGACATAGAATAGGCTACATTCACAAACAATGGGCCTCATTCATGAAACATTCGTAAATAATTTGCACGTAAAATGGACCTTTCCGAAAACTCTCCTCTGGATTCACAAACACTTCGTATACCACGGATTCGGTTAAATGTGTGTATATTAATGAATTCCAAACATTCGTAAATAGGGCGCGTGTGCACGCTCATTCATAATTAGCATAATCCCCGCCCATGAGTTACGACTACGCAAATTACATGTCCAGGAACGCTGTGGAATCTTCTGGACTCCCTTCTGGTTTGGCTCCACTATATTGCATAAGCTAAAGAGACTAATTGGCCATATGCATAGCAATAAATATTCAATTATCATATGTCCACCAAGCGGCAACCTCCCGCAGTTTCTCTTGAAGCCAATACGGAAGTGCCATATACTGCAATTCATCGACTCGCCGCTAGGGACAGGCTCCAGAAGGGAGCAGAATCTTATTGAGCCCCATGTTAAAATGGCCAACTTTACAGCAGATTAAAACATGTTTACAGCCTGGTACAAATTGTGCTTTTGGTCTATACGGCTAATTTTGCCCTTCATGACAACTGTGAGGGGGGTGAATTTTTTTTATAACTCATTCGTTTACATTATATAAAGCCTTAAAGTTCTGCATAATTAAGGGCACGGCCACTTCGAGTAACAGGTGGATAGCCATTTATCTGCTGTATGTTAGTCATCGCGTCACTTCAGCTCCGCCCACGTCCCGCCTTTTTGCCCATATTCTGTTATCCGGGAGTGACGCGCGATGACGCGCTGCCAAGATGGCAACGGCCATCTCGTCCATACTTTGCGCTTCAGAACGGCTCATCAGAATCCTATGGGTGACGTCACGGACACTACGTCCATATTTTTTTTAACAGTCTATGATGTCCACCAAAGCATTTTTAGCCTGCTAAAAAACGGCTGGTGCTCTTCTGAAAACGGCCAGCGGGTTGCGTTTTTCCGGCTGAGATACTTTGGTTGCTATGATACCCCGTAGTATATTTGAATTATGGTACTTTCCCCCCTCATATCCCCCTGAGATAGAGAATGCCGGGGGCTAGTGATGCTAGAGACTACAGCCAGTAGATGGAGCTGTTTCGCATGTTATCAACCCGGCCACAGGGGAGGGATCTCCAGCACAGAATGTAAATGCGCTCGGCTCGGCCTCGGGCATTAATAACGGAGCAGTGTGGAGCAAACTGAGTGTTTCAATAAAAAAATAATTTCACATTTCTACTACATAAATGACAGTTTAAATACACATTCATCTTCCCAGCGCTGAAGTGCCTCTTAAACTGATTATTAGCACAATATTAATTCATTGTTGTTCAGTCATTGTACAAGTAGGATGATTGGTTGGTGTAGTATTTGTCCCGCCTCTCCTCCACTGTGATTGGACTGCTGGGTAAAAAGTGACCGTGAAGAGAGCTGCCTATTACCCAAAGTTGGAAAAAAAGACTTGTGAAATATTATTACGGTACATAGTGCATCAACGTGCAATGTCATCAGTTTGCCTGAAATTAGAACATAGAACGTTCAAATGTTTTACGCACCATTTACACGTGGTAGGGAGCAGGTGTACATTATTTCCGTACCATCTAGCATTTGGAAAATACGAACTTTTTCACAAATCCGAAAACTTATGTAGAACGGCTTTACGAACGATTTACACACAAAAAACGATTTACACACACACACACACAAAAAAAATAAACATTTACACGCTTTACGAACGATTTACACACAAATTTCACAAATTTTCATTCATGAAAATCGTGTTTCATGAATGAGGCCCATTGTTTCCTAACACACTTAAGTATACACTTTTAAAAATTGCACTTTTATAATAAAAGTTTAAATTTAAAACAACTATTAAAACATAATGCTTTAAAGAAGTGCACTTATTTTGATGTGTTGATAAACAAAGCATGTGTAAAGTACTTAATTATAAATTTTAACTGTAGTGTGTTGTTTGATATTACATTTAAAGTTAATATAGTTTAAATGTACTAAATTGCAACTTCATCATTACAAATGTGCAATTATAAATACATATAATTTATGTAATTTCAGTTACACTATATTTTATGGTGTCTTTGTTACAGTGTATTTATATGTTTAAGTACTGAGTAATATTAATTAACTACGTGTGCTTACTATAGGGTTATGGTAGGATTAGGGTTTGATTGAGGGTTAGTTGCATGTAGTTATGCACAAGTTACTGTTATTACTATGGTAAGTACAATGTAACGTATGTAACAATGACAATTTAACATAAAGTGTTACCAAATTTAGTTTACCATAAATGCTTGTCAATGGATTCAGCAGTGCACGTTTAACACTATTTCAAAGACAACATAGAACTAATAATTATGAAATTACATATAAAGCACTCTTACGTTCAATGAATTGCATTTAATATACATTTAAACTATAATGCATTTTCATTTAATTGCAATTATCATGCAATTAAATGCCAGGAAACATTGGATTCAGTTTGCACCTAAGCTTATTCTTTTAAAGCATATTATTTCTATAATAAGCAGTGTACTTCACCATGCTATCGATAAGATTCAATCTATTTGTTTTCCATATGGTGTTGGTGCTTTATGCATAGAAACAGCCCATTGAGTGATTGGTTGTAAAGGATTTAAGCTATTAATGAGCTTTTGATGAGCGTCCAGAGACGATTCATCTAAAAGGGGAGTGTATGGCGTGGCTGATGGATTGATGAATGTCTGACCCTTGTGTAAACAGCCTAAGGAGCACATATGCGTGGACACGGCCCCCTGGGGCCCCCCGCACATGGGGTATCTGTGAGCCGGTGCTGACGGCAGTGAGGGAGGATGATAGATGAAGATGTATGAGTGCAGATAGACCATCAGATTATCGGTAAGTCAATCTGATGCAATGCTGTAATCAATCCCATTTCCCATTGGCTCCTGACTTACGAGCCACGTCTAGCAGTCCACGCCAGTCAAACAGCCCGAGTGCATGAAACGCAGCCATGCTTTCATTTCAAACCTGATTTCCTTCTCCCTTCGCGTTTGAGCTGAACTCACCACAGGCGTGGAGCTCAAAGCCAACGGCTTTAAAAAAGACTCATTGGACATCTTTTGATAATTATGCTGTTTTGCCATTTTTTCTCTGCGCCTTCACGCGGATGTGATGTGCTCGAGCCGCATATCAGCCGTTCCCTCTCAACTCTTGCCAGCGCGTCTTGTTGAGATGAGCTAATTGCTAAAGGGACAGTTATGGCGAGCAGAGCGTAATGGCCGCCGGTCAATGTGGGAGACACATGTTGAGTACGACTGGAGCCAGAACTCAAGGGAAGCCAAGCCACCTACGTGAAAACATCCAGCGGGACTCCAAACTCGTGAAAACAGCTATACGCGGGGGTAAACATCCAGATAGACGGGGTAATAATTGAAGCCTTTGAAACCGAACGCTTTCGTAGTCTTCGCTTTAACGTTAGCCAAAGGCCAGAGACCTAAACAATGACAGCATCTGCAGGCTTTGAGAAATGGTTTCATCGTGTTCAGTTGATTTCACAATAAATCATCATGTTGCCAGACCTCCTAAATTGGTGGGCCGGTTTATGATTGATGTGAGTTAGCGATGGCAATTATGATGTGTGTTCCAATTAGTCATCTGTGCAACTGAAAGGTTCTCTCGTAGGATCGATATGGCTACGCTTTTGCTGCCCTGTAGCACTGATGGTCACTAGTGCAAAACACTACTTAAGTGCGATATTGCAGCGAAATTTTGATGGGTCTATTATCTATTTTCAATAGCATAGAGATGCACAGCTGACATATGAAATCAACATGAATACAATACATTTATATTAACTTATATTAACAGGGTTTGACAACTAAACAAAATACCTCAAATGACTTGTTGCAATCACTGTTTTTAGTAAACAACGCATGTTCTGCATCCACAGGGCCCATTTAATTCAGAAACACATAGGGAAATAGCAGATGATGAATGAATTGACGGCATCATGCAGTGTTGGAGCATTACCAATTACTAGGCAGTTTCAGGACACTTGGCAGCATGTATTCACCCTGTCAAGCATGTTGCTGAACAGACGCAAAGCCAGTTCTCCGTACATGCTGTGCAGTGGCATCCAACATCTGGCTGTTCTGACAGATAAAGATAAATAAGGTGCTAGTGCATGATCAGCACTAATGGAAGTACAGTAAATGCTTTACCTGAGGCCCTCAGCAGCTTACCGCCCTCTTTTTCTCACAGAACCGCATACTTGGATCTGCTTAAAGCTCAGATGTTTGAATGTTTATTTTCTCCCTCTGAATTCTGAGTTTACATCTCGGAATTCTGACTTTTTTATCGGAATTCTGAGTTTACATCTCGTAATTCTGACTTTTTTAAATCAGAATTCTGAGTTTACATCTCGTAATTCTGACTTTTTTATCGGAATTCTGAGTTTACATCTCGGAATTCTTACTTTTTTTATCGGAATTCTGAGTTTAGATCTCGGAATTCTGACTTTTTTCTCATGATTCTAAGTTTACATCTCGGAATTCTGACTTTTTTTCTGACTCTGATGCAATTCAGATTTTTTTTATCGGAATTCTGAGTTTAGGTCTCGGAATTCTGACTTTTTTTCTCATAATTCTGAGTTTACATCTGGGAATTCTGACTTTTTTATCGGAATTTTGAGTTTAGATCTCGGAATTCTGACTTTTTTTTCATAATTCTGAGTTTACATCTCGGAATTCTGAGTTTACATCTCGGAATTCTGACATTTTTATCGGACTTCTGAGTTTACATCTCGGAATTCTGACTTTTTTATCGGAATTCTGAGTTTACATCTTGGAATTCTGACTTTTTTATCGGAATTCGGAGTTTAGATCTCGGAATTCTGACTTTTTTCTCAAAATTCTGAGTTTACATCTCGGAATTCTGACTTTTTCTCTGACTCTGATGCAATTCAGATTTTTTTTAATCGAAATTCTGAGTTTAAATCTCGGAATTCTGACTTTTTTTGAGTTCACATCTCGCAATTCTTTTTTCAGAGTTTACATTTTGCAATCGTGTTGTTTTTTGGTTCTGGAAAAGAAAAACTATTAAAATGGGTTATTGCAAGTTCTAAAAAAGTATATTAATATAATATAAATATAAACTAAATATCTCACTAATTCTGACTTTTTTCTCATTATTTCAACAAAAAGGTCTGAATTGTTAATTATAAACGTGTGATATATACTTTAAAAATAATTTTTTTTCCATAATTTCCTCTTCCGGGACTTTAGGAAGTAAATAAATTGGTTGGTTATAGAAGTTATAGTTATGGTTATAAACAATGTCTTTCTTCTACAGCAGATGTCCGAGAGTTGTTGAAGTGTATCTGCAGTTTGCAGTTAGCGATATTTGCTCCTGAAAACTTTGAAGATCCACACAGAACATGGCATCTTCATAGCATGATGAAAAAAGAAGGACACCAATTGGGTAAAATAAAATTAGCCCAACTTTTTCAGCTAATTAGTTACACATGGGAGGCTTCTTGAGAAAGTAGGTTGTGGGAGAGTTACTTGAAAAGGTGATGACATTTCCAACATCTTGCAGCATTTTGTGGTGTGGGAAACTTACTGCAAACAATTCTGTTCAGGACATGAATGTTGCGGCAAACTCTTCCAGCAGAAATTCCATGCAATTGCAAAAGAATAAAGGCAGGATGGGCTCTAGGCTAATAAGCGTTTCGTGATTGATTGCTCAGATCCTAATATTTAGAGGGGGTAGAGGCTTAAGATAATTAGGTTCAAATTTGTGTGACGACGGTCCAGCCCTTCCTGATATCTTTCTGAAATTCAGTTCAGATTTATTTAGATATTTCTTCTTTTAATGATTTAAATGTTTTATTAAGCAGCTTCATGGTGTTTATGCCTGCGCTTCCAAAAAAAAGAAAGAAAATGTGCACAAAGCGAGAATTTTGTGAGGAATCAAGGCTCAAAAGTGGGTCCTATTTTATTTTGGTTGGACTGGTAGAATAAATGAATGGTAACATCCTAATATTTCATTTAAAACAACAACAACAACAACAACAACAACAAACTATTATGTAAACTTTGTGATAAATAACATAAGTCTGACTAATTATGCATATATACATGGATATATATATATATATATATATATATATATATATATATATATATATATATATATATATATATATATATATATATATATATATATATATATATATATTGCCTAATGTAGTAGTAGAATGTTTTTTTCTTAGACATATTTCTCAAAAGTAAGTTTAACAGGATTTTAATTTTTGTATACACCACAAAATGTCCTCCACAATGTAAAACAAAACGTTGCTGCCTTAAATTTTGAAGTACAATCAACTTGAATTTTTGGTTTAAGTCTTAAATTACATTAAACTGACTTAATTTACACCAAGTGTAAATAGCAACTAGAGTCTTTTTACACTAAGTAAAAATAACATACTTTCTTAGCGATAGATGATATTTACGCTAAGTACAAATGTAGATGCTATTTACTAAGTGAAAATAGTGATATATTCTATTTACACCATATAAAAGTATATGCAGTTCTTTGCAAAATGTGGCATATTGTATATGTAGTTCTTTGCAATATGTGTAAATCGTAATTACATGCTATGTATACTTTATTTTGACAGATACATACTATTTGCACCTCCGTATTGCTGTACATTAACAGGATGCAAAAATAATATAGAGTGTAAATTATTATATTTATTAAAATTATTAAATGGATGCCGCCTTAATGGGACAATAAAAGCCCTCCCTACACCTAACCCTAACCGTACCCAATAAATGCTTTTATTAAACATTTCGTTAGACACTTTATTTCAA
Source organism: Gobio gobio (assembly GCF_949357685.1). Lineage (NCBI taxonomy): Eukaryota > Metazoa > Chordata > Actinopteri > Cypriniformes > Gobionidae > Gobio > Gobio gobio. The sequence continues at coordinate 15,855,838 of NC_137120.1, forward strand.
TTTTTAGAACATTTTCTCAATTTTTATTGAAAGTAAATGCCTTTCCGATGTGTTATGTGATGGGAAAAGAGAGAAGAGCGAGCTCTGCAAAAGGCGGATTCGAACCCAGGTCGATTGTGTCAAAACCTATATCCTTGAGCCTTACACTTTACTGACTACACTACTGAAGACATTAAAATGAATGCGTCTTTTTTAATCTTGTTTGGCCCAACCAGGCATTGTTCGGTGGCGGAGCTAGTGTGAATAGCGCTTTCCAACAAGACACGCCATATTTTTTTTACAGTGCACATCTGTAATAACTAATATTGCCATTATTTATTGTATGTAGTAAATTACAGCATTCTAGGAAATTAAGTGCTCTTTCAACATCTAAGGTTGAGCTATATAGAATTTTTAAGTCTCCACAATATTTTGCTCATTTGTAACTAACATAAAAATTATATTCACAATGATTTTTTACTTCTGCAATATGGTGCATTTCAGAGTGAAACCGAATGTTCGCCAAGAAAAAAAGGTTACACATTATTTTGATGGTCAACTTTAGACATTCTACTAACTATAAGTAACTTTGCAACTACATGTCAACCAGCAGTCATTGGAGTTTTAGTAGACTGTTAGGTTAGGTGTTAGGGTTTGATTAGTAGAATGAGTTACCATGTAGTAGTAAAGTTACTTAAAGTTAGTAGAATGTCTGTTGGGGGAACATCACAAAGTGTTAGCAGATATTAAGCACACAGTCTACTAAAACTCTACTAATACTCTAATGAGAGTTAGTTGACATGTGGTTGCAAAGTTACTTATAGTTAGTAGACTGTCTAAAGTGGACCATCAAAATAAAGTATTACTGTGAAAAAAAAAAAAAGGAGGGATGGACTTAGTTGTGTCTGATTGGCTGTGAAAATGGGGCGTTACCACAATGTGAATTTGCAGTCAATTACGGAAAACGAAGCACTCCTGAAACACATTTGGCTATTAGTTAACATAATTTTCTTCTTTCATAGTTTCAGTTTTGATTTCATGTTGATATTGAACTCTTCACTTTTTGTGAGCACAAAAAAACTTCAAATCAATCAAAACGTCAATACCAAAATATAACATTCCACTTCACAATTCAGACAAAAAGTTTACCTTTTGTGTTCCACGGAAGAAAGAGAATCATATTGGTTTGGAACGACGTGTGAGTGAGAGCGAGTAATGACAGAACTTCCCTTTAAAGCAGAGCCCAGTTAAACTTTTCAATGACGCTGGAATAGCTTCGGAATCGTGTCCGCACCACTGTTCCCTTGAGCGGGGACATAACCCCAGCTTGCTCCGGGCAGACTGTCCATGTAACAAGTGTACGGAAATTCCCTTTGGATAATAAAGCATCTGCTAACTAAAAAATAACCAACAAATGTTGTTGGCACTCAAAGGTCAACTTGTTTTAACTGCGTCTGGCTCTCCAGTGCCTGAATCGAGCTCAGGGCTCCAGTCACATTTTCTGAGATATTTTTCACCAGCACATTGAATTCTGCTCTACAACACGCAGAACTTCAGTTTAAAGTGGTCACGAGGGGACTGACGTCTGGAAACAAACAGACAGCGGCCTTGCCAGAAATCCCCAAAACTGAGTGCAGCACTGTATTAATTTCATTAATCAGCAACACATGTGAACGTGGAGCAAGAACTAGTGATGGAGAAAGAGAAGAAGAAATGTGAGGTAGAAAGAAAGTACAGAGCGAGAGAGAGGGGGAGCTGGAGGACTGTGGGATATGATGAACACAGATGAGCCTTAAAGGAATAGTTCACCCAAAAATGGAAATTAAGTCATTGGTATGGCATTATTTACTCACCCTTGTCTCATAGCTATCTGCTCTTCACAAAGGGATTCTCTACAGTTTAGATCTCAAACATATAGGTCACATACAGCGAAACTGATATCTTCAATAAAAATTTCCTCATGGTTTAAAAAAAAAAAAAAATCAAGGTTATTTATTACCATCATATCCTTTGGTATGGAAAGGAATCACTAACTTTGGTGGATGAAGTACACAAATCATGTACTTGAGTTATAGTTGTAACAAAAAGTGAACTTAAAAACAAAGGAGAGCCGGATCCATACACTAAAAAGAGTTTAATAACAAACCAAACATAATAAAAAAAAAACCCACAACAGAGACCAGGAACATAATGAGCAGCCCCAAACGTACATCCGTGTAGGACAAGACTCGACAGAGATGAAACACCAGGGTTTAAGACTACGGTTAATGAGCAAACAAAACACAAACCTGGGAATAATCACAGAACTAATCAACTAGAAAAACTACAAAGGACTACAAAAATGGCACACAGGATATGAAACACACGGAACACAAAGCCATAAAACATACAAATATATATTTTTATGTACTTCAGTATCAAAGTAAAAGTACTGATCCAAAGACTTCGTGTGTTTAAGAATTGAAATTTGATATGCTTCATCCTACTGAGCAAAATATGCTTTTAAAACAGACTTCCAAAGTTCTAGAAACACACACAGGATAGAGATTATATAGGTCTGATCGTATTTTGAATTATAAATTGTCAGCTAGTAGGGGTTGCACAGACTAGTCGACTTTAATGCTCTGCCGCTCAGTCTCAGCTCGAGGTTCAGGCTTATTTATTCATTAATGACGTGATCAGCGACTAATCGGCTCGACTTTCATCACATCAATGTTGACTTCTGAAAAATCTGAAGTCGTTCAACCCCTATCAGCTAGATGTCAAATTTCAAGTATTTTGTGTAATGAGCGTAAAGAGTTGCATAAGATTTAGTTCACAAGCAACTTACAATGGAAGCTCAAAATAAAATATAAAAAAGGTTACTGTGACATTTAACTCACAATTTTTAAGTTTAAATCTTGCAATTCAGACTTTTGTTCTCCGAATTTTAAATTGACATCTAACAATTACATTTTTTTCAGAATTCAGAATTTACATTTCACAATTCTAACTTTTTTTTTTTAATTCTGAGTTTAAATTGAGTAAAATTAACTTTTTTCTTAGAATTCTGAGTTTATATCTCACAATCCTGATTTTTTTTTTAAGTCTCGCAATTCTGAAATTTTTTGCCTGAGAATTCATTCTGAGTTTACATCTCACAATTCGGAATTCTTTTTCTCAGAATTCTAATTTGACATTTTACAGTTTACAGATATTAAAAACAGTTTACATTTTACAATTCTAACTTTTTTTTAATTTCTGAGTTTATATATCACAATTCTGATTATTTTTCTCAGAATTCTGAATTTGCATTTCACAATTCTCACTTTTTTCTGAATTCTGAGTTTAAATCTCGAAATTTTGATTTTTTTTTTAAAATTCTGATATTAAATCTTGCAATTCTAACTTTTTCTCAGAATTCTGAGTTTAAATCTCGCAATTCAAATTTTTTTAGAATTCTTAGTTTAAATCTCACAATTCTGTCATTTTTTTCCTCAGAATTCTAAGTTTACATCCCACAATTCTGACATTTTTTTTTCTCACAATTCTAATTTGACATTTCACATTCTAACTTTTTTCAGAATTCTGCATTTAAATCTTGCAATTCTAACTTTTTTTTAGAATTCTGAATTTAAATATTGCAATTCTGATTCTTTTTGTCAGAATTTTAAGTTTAAATCTCGCAATTCTAACTTTTGTCAGAATTCTGGTGTTTAAATCTCGCAATTCTAACTTTTTTTAAATTCTGGTGTTAAATATTGCAATTCTGACTATTTTTCTCAGAATTGTGAGTTTAAATTTAGCAGTTCTGACTTTTTTGAGTTGAAATTTCACAATTCAAATTTTTTTCAGAATTCTGAATTTACATTTCACAAATCTAACTTTTTTTAGAACTCTGATTTAAAATTTAGGAACAAAAAAAAACTTTAAAAAATGTAATTTTTTTTAGAACAACCCCCCCCCCCCCATTAATGACAATTCAATTAATTGTATTCATGTATGCGCATACACAAAATACTGTACAGTAAAATATTTCACCAATGATAAACACACTGTCTCCGCCACATATAATTGAAATATATATTTGTTTATAGTTTAGAGGTTATCTCTTTTCACAGGACATTTAGAAGTCTTCTGAAACATCTTGGGAAGTTAGCACAGAGATAATGAATTGAATGTGATTAATAACAGAAAGCAGCTGAATGTCATAATTTGTCAGCAAAAGAATGTACGTCCTCCTAATTCAAAATGTCACTGATAATATTGTCCAGTAGGCTTTGGGTGTATAATTATTTGTAACATATTCCCTACAGTCCAAGTAGCCTAATATTTCATCTGTTTAAAAGTATTTGCAGATTCTTTCATTTTTGGCTCAGGACCTTGGGGAAAATTCAAAACATGACCTTCGAAAGTGCTCCATAATTTAGCTCATTGCTTGTTAGAGTAGTTGAATACCTCGCTGGAGGTCCTTGACTTGAAATGAATGGCTTTTGGAGTATTGACTGTTCAGTACTGCTCATCCAGTACAACTTGTCTACGATTTTGTAATAGTGTTCTTGGAACGCCATCTATGCCTGTTCCACATTGTCTCTACAGAAGGAACTTGTTTCCATCATATTTGCTGATGTCAAAGCTGTCTAAAACTATTTCAAGGCTATTTGAATTCGTATGGACTCACATTCCCGACAATTTCCCCTTGGCAGCGCTTTCCTTCCTTGACCAGTTCTTAAAGAGGAGTTGACCTGACCTGAAAATTGGTTAAAATGAAAAGAGACTTTTGTAAGAGTCCAAAAAAATAATAATAATAATAAAAAATAAAATAAAATAAATAATAATAATAAAAAAAAATAATAAAAAAAAGGAAATAAAATAAATAATAATAATAAAAAAAAATTAAATTAAATTAAATTAAATAAAAAATAATAAAACATTTATAAAATAAAATAAAATAAAAAAATACAAAAAAATAAATCAAATAAAATCAAATAAAATCTAATAAAATCAAATAAAATCAAATAAAAAAATAAAATAGAATAAAATTAAATAAATAAAATAATAAATAAAATAAAAAGTTATTGTCAGAGAATGAATATTAAAATAATGTGTGAATTTATTTGCAATTTGTTTTTCTTGCTGTAAGAACAAGTAAGGAACAAAATACAGAGAGAATTAAGAAGGTAAAAAACAATGGAGTAATAAAAAATAAAAAAACAAATTAACATAATATATTCTCTAAAAAAAAGCCTAATTATATTACACTTCAAATGGATTGATTGATTGATTGATTGATTGATTGATTGATTGATTGATTGATTGATTGATTGATTGATTGATTGATTGATTGATTGATTTGCTTGCATTTTAAGATTGTAATATTTATATATAATCAGAAATATTGATTAAGATAATTTATATATATATATACTATCAAAAAAAAAAAGAGTACAAAATTGTACCTTTTAAGGTACAAGTGGCCGTCACCGGGGTGTTTTTTTGTACCTCTAAGTCAGGGGTAGGCAAGTTCGGTCCTAAAGAGCTGATGTCCTGCAGAGTTTAGCTCCAACCCTACTAAGCCACCATAGTATAAAACTCATGGCTCCCAGCATGCATTGCAGCATTAAGATGTCACACCCATTTGTTAGCACAAATCAAGCAAGATTCAGATGAATCTTAAACCAATGGGGAAAAATAAGTCTAATTGTCTTACACTCACTGGTAAATAAGACAAATATAATGACTATGGTACAATAATAATAGTACTAATACTAATACTAATACTAATACTAATACTAATACTAATACTAATACTAATACTAATACTACTACTACTACTACTAATAATAATAATAATACAGGTAGTTCTAGAAGAACAAGTGGTTCTTGAGTTGTTCTAGAAGCCCAAATCTAACAAAATCCAAAGAGATTTAAAATTAGAACAAGGTGAAAAAAACAATGGCAAGAATAAATCGAATTCACAATAAATGCTCTGAAAATAGTTATTATTCTATAAATATCTTACACTTAAATGTTCATGTATTTATTTAAATGTATTGTTCTTTTTTAAAAATGAAAAGCAAGACAAATATACGGTCCCTTTTCATACTGTGACATTTTTCAAGCGGATATTGGGGAGCAAAAGGGAATGCTTGGGAAAATAATTCCCCGAGGTTTTCTCACGGGAGATTTAGGTGTTGAAAAATCATCAGGAAGATAATTGAGTGGTAAGCATAGCCGAATCATTAGCAGAGGGCTCTTGGGTCTTAAATTAAGAGCGGGTTTGACACTCCAGATTGACTTGTGCTCAAGTGTGAGATGGATTCCAGTCTAGGGCTCAGACAGCTTGAAGGTATATCACTGGTGTTATTGAAACACTGCTCTCCGGCAAAGTGAAAGAGTCCTGGGACGCGGGCGGCAGCACAACGTCTCCATTTAGACCGCTGAAAAACAGCTGCATCCAAATGTTCCCTCGCAGTAACCCAGAAGGGTCCCGAGCCGTTGCCTCCGAAGCCTTCAGAGGGCCCCTCCGACCCCCCTCGTCCACTGCTCTCGGCTAGAAATGGATTCCAGCTCCGGTAATGCTGAGCAGGAACAAATGGGCTGTAGACCACCCCTACAACCCCAGAGCTCCAGCTCTTACACAAATAAACCGCCAAAGATTTAATGACGTTGGGCTTTGGGATCTTTTTTTTTCGTCCCCGCTTGTTCATTGAAAGATCAAACAGTCCTGGAGCACCAAGTGACTCTGGGAGAGCGGTGATATATTCATCTCGCAGCTTCCCAGCAGCTGTATATTGTCTTTTCCGTGTTTAACTCTGAAGGGGCGAAACGCATGTGAATAACTCTCACCGTCTTGAAGACGAATGGTGGAGTTTTACTTTCTAGTTTATGTGGACAAATGATGCTAATGCTAAGGTTGTGTCACCCCCTTCATGAGGCCGCGGAAACTTTATTTCAGCACATTGCTAGTGCTTCGGACGTCAACAAGACACTCGGGTTTGTGTACACATTTAAGTCATCGCGTTAGCTGCGCAACACGTAAAGTTTGCATTGCTAAGCCGTAGCTATCCATCAGCGCTAGTTTGAGATGTTTTCAAGGCTCCACTGAAAAGTATTTCAGAGAGTTTCAAACATATTTTCTCCTCAAAGAGATCATATTCTCTGGACTATGTCAAATTCCTTCCTTCCTTTCGTTCACCCAGTTTCAGCTACGGTCCAAACCAAAATATGATTTAAATAGTATTACACATTGACAACAAACATTAAAATCTGACCAATAAGACTGGCCAGAAATCTCCCTGTCGTTTCCGACTTTGACAGCACGAATATGTGAAGAGTTAGGATCTCTTAGAGGACAGCGATTGGACTCGAAGCGCATTTGGCAAGATAATGTGTTTTTCAAACATATTAAAGATCACTTAGGCTCCTTCAGGGTTGGCAACTTATATTCAATTCAGGCGTAGGCTACTTCTTTATTTTGCACCAAACTGCATGTTTATGTCACTTGCAATTATAGGCTACATTTAGTTTGGGAAGTCTGGTGACAAATGTGAAATTTAAATAGATGCTTAGAAAGGATTGATTTTCTGTGGCTACATGAGTTGGACAACTTAAAAACTGTGTATGGCTCCGTTCCAAAACCTAGTGAGCCGTCATACTTTCTACTATCTACTGCCGTATACAGTACATTCAAAGCCTGCGACTGTCGTAGACAGTTTATGGTCCCCATTGACTTCCATAGTAGGAAAAAAAATACAATGGGGATCATCAACTGTTTGGTTACTGACATTCTTCAAAATATCTTCTTTTGTGCTCAGTAGAAGAAATACATTCATAAAGTTTTGAAATAAGATGAGGGTGAGTAAATTATGACAGTTTACATTTTTGGGTGAACTATTCCTTTAGGTATACACATGCAGATACCAAATATTGGGTAAATAGTGCAGTTTTAATGATACTGAACTATTTTCAAATGATATTTTGCAAAATGTTGTCTTGTTGAAATGGAAAACCACCCTATTTTCTAAATATTGAAGTTATTGTAAACAATTAATCTGTGCATATGACCTTTAAACAAAATGTCATAATGCAGATTCCAAATAGTCGTAAAATAAGCTTTTTTTTTTTTTTATTACATTAAAGAATTTTCATTTAATATTTTGGTAGTTAGTAGGACTGTCAAACGAATAATTGTGATTCATCACATCCAAAATAAAAATTTGTTTACGTAATATATAAGTGTGTACCGTGTATAATTATTATGTGTATTTGAATACACACAAAATTGTTTTAAATATTTAAGAAATATTTGCATGTATATACTATATATATATATATGGTATAGTTGTCGAATAGTTGTCAACAGAACTCAACTGCATGCACGCTGGAAGAAGTAGGGGAAGATGAGTGTAAACAATCTTTGCCGGTGTTGTAAAAATAATTTAAGGATACACTTAGTACTTACCAACACGATCACCATTTTTGAGAGAAATATTAAAGGTGAATGCATATACGAACAAGTTCTCCGTTTAGGATTAGAATGAATTAAACCTAAGTGCTCTTTAGTGACGTGGATGGTTACATTAATGTTGAGCATCTGTCCGTCATCGTATAAAGCCCGCCCTGACAATTTGATTGGTCCAGACAGCTCTGGTTCGAGCATAGTTGCTCCACAATGGATCAAGTCTAGACAGAACTTCCCGACCTCAAATGTTGTGGGCGGGGCTAAGTTCGGCGGGCATCCAGGTTAGTATATGTACATTATGACTTTGAGCACAAATAACCACATTTAGTGTGTCTTATGCTTATGCTTTCAACAAAAATGTGTGTGTGATATGGTCTTCTGAACATGTAGAAGAGTACCAGCAATGTTCCAAGTTCTGCTTTGCACGTTACAATGGCCAGGGGTGAAGATCTGGCTGGTGGGCTCTGGCCCACAAAAATAAGTGTAGGAGAAAATGCTAATGTAATCAATTATATTAAATACATGTGCATGCATTTAGAACAAGAGAAGAAAATGGCTTTGTTCTGATCCCCAGCTCACAGCCTCTCTGTTCTTGTTTTTCTTCCTGATTCCCACATATGTTTGATGTGTAATGTTTTTTTTTTTTTTTATAAGAGCCAAAGGACTTAACAATCAACCTCAGGGGATTTTAAAGAACACTACCATGACATAGACTCAAATATTTCAGCAAAAATGAAAATTCTATTATTGTTTACACACCTTCATATCCTTCCAAACCAGCATGACTCATGTGGAACATTAAAAGCTAAACATTTTCAAGAAAGAATCTTTCACTCTCTTTAATGCAATTACAATAAATGGACTAGAGCTTTATTTTTGTGAATAAAATGGTTCAGAATTATATTATGATGCTGTTAAAGGAATACAAAAACTTGATTCACAACATTTGATTACCAAAAAAATTAATTTCAACACCAAAATGAAGCACTACAATGGAAGTGAATGAGGCCAATCTGTAAATGTCAAAACACTAACTGTTTCAATAGAAAGAGTTAAATGATTTTAGTGTGAAAAGAAAAATGTTCTAAGCTTTTCTGTGTAAAGTTATATCCAATGTTCTTCAAACTTCATTGCCATGGCAACATAATACTTTAAAAAATATGTGAACAAATGTCCAGCTCAACAGCTTTTACAAAGGAATGCATGCATAGGTGCTTTCAAAAAAATGGAATGTTCAAATGTCTACTTTTAAATCCTCAAAAATGGGCCCCATTCACTTCCACTGTAAGAGCATCAAAATGTTTATGTTTAGGCATGGCTGCTTGGTAAGGACGGATATGAATCTGCAAAACACTGCCTAGAGACCAGGTCCTGCTGGCAGTATCAAGTATGTCCAAGAATAGCTGGGCTTTCTGATAGCTGTATAATGTGCACAGGACAAGCAGCGTGTGTGGCCCATGTTTCCCTCTCTGCCACATGTTCACACGTACTCAAACACATTTCACTTGACTTACATGCCTACACTCACCCCATCACTACAAAGTCACAGATGTCGCGCCACAGCTAGCAGGGGTTGGCCAGGTCACAGGAAGCAAAGCAGATTTTTTTTACAACTACAAACTACAAATGTGTAGAGTTATTGCAACTAATTGAAATTCTATCAAAAATAATACATATTCATTACCCACCAGCAAACAGCTTACCTAGGCACTGCACTGTAAAGGATCAGTGCTAGTATAACACTGCAGTGAGTATTTTATTTAACTAATTGTCTTTTTTTTGTGTGTGTGTGTGTGTGTAATATAAACGTGCAATTATGACTTTTTTTCCTTGCAATTGTGACTTTATGTTACGGAATACTGATTTTTTAACACGCAATAAAAAAAAAAAAGTAAAGTGTGAATTGTGAAATAAAAAGTCGCAATTACCTTTTTTATTTTTTATTCTGTGAAAGAAACAAGATTTCATGACGCTATCTGTGAACAAACACCCAACATGTGCGCACAGAAAGCTACTTCAGACAGTGTGCCAGTGCCGCATTGAGTTCTCTTGAATGGACAAAAACACACAAAATTGTGTCAAAATGTCCATTATTGTCGAGTATCCTCATTAGCAGAGTTTTAAATGAGTTAACAAGTGTTAAATGATTGTAAAGAGTTGTGAGAAAATAGGATGTGTGTCAGGTCTTAAAGTGACATCAGCCTAATAAACCTGCTGCTGTCTGTCATTAATGTAAATCAAATACGTGATGTGCACAGACCTCTGCGGGGGCAGGGACGAAAGCACGTCTCCTAATAATCTAATAATCAACAGGCATAGGCAGGAAAATAACTATGAGAAAACACAACCACTTTACCGTAAATGTTAAACAATACAGGACAAAGAACAGACTGAAACTGAGGCCTTAAATACACATGGCAAACAAAAGAGCTGATGAGTTAATGGTAACACTTTACTATATGGTTCATTAGTTAACATTAGTTAACTACATTAGTAAACATAGTAATGAACTGCACATATAAAGCATTCATTTATATTTGTTAATGTTAATTTCAACATTTAATACATTATTAAAATCTTGTTAACATTACTTAAAGGGTTAGTTCACCCAAAAATGAAAATTCTGTCATTAATTACTTACCCTCATGTCGTTCGACACCCGTCAGACCTCCGTTCATCTTCAGAACACAAATGAAGATATTTTAGTTGAAATCTGATGGCTCTGAAAGTCCTCCATTGGCACAATGGCACCGTACACTCTCAAGACGTCTTTACAAAGTCCATCTCACTACAGTGGTTCTAAAATAACTTTATGAATCGGCGACAATAGTTTTTGTGCGCAAAAAAACCCTAAATAACGACTTACATAGTGATGACGATTTCAAAACAAAGCATCATGAAGCTTCGAAGCGTTATGAATCACTGAGCCCAATGATGATTCGGATCGCGTGTCAAACCGCCAAACTGCTGAAATTTGGCGATTCAAACCGCTGAATCGAGTGATTCATAACGCTTCGAAGCTTCATGATGCTTTGTTTTGAAATCGTCATCACTATGGAAGTCGTTATTTAGGGTTTTTTTGCGCACAAAAACTATTGTCGCCGATTCATAAAGTTATTGTAGAACCACTGTAGTGAGATGGACTTTGTAACGATGTCTTTAGTACCTTTTAAGGGTCTTGAGAGTGAACGGTGCCATTGAGCCAATGGAGGACTTTCAGAGCCATCAGATTTCAACTGAAATATCGTAATTTCTGTTCCGAAGATGAACGGAGGTCTTACGGGTGTCGAACGACATGAGGGTAAGTAATTAATGACAGAATTTTCATTTTTGGATGAACTAACCCTTTAATGCACCGTGACCTTACATGAACAAACCATGAACAGCTGGATTTGTTAGGGATGCTCCGATCTCCGGCCGATAATCATATTTTATGACTCGATCGGTACTCACTAAACTTGGCCGATCTCACGAACCGATCGCAATTTGATAACGTCAGCGTGTGAGGGCATACACGACGCGTGAGGTAGGCAGTAGCAAAAATTTAAACGAGAGCTTTGAAGGCAGAAGTGGAGAAGGGTTCCATGTGAACAGCAGTTGAACATGGGTCAGTCGGTCCTAAGGGATGGGCAAACGCCGTTCGGAAGTATCAGTAGTTGATACAGTAGGCTAATATACAGTAGTTTGATACGAACGCATCTGAAAAATAGCGGAGTACGCAGAATGAGCTGATGCAGGGAAAGTGCATGATACAATTTGTACTAAACATGACACATGCTTTATATAAAGGGCTTTAAAATAACTGGTAAGATAGTTAACACGTATAGTTTAAAGCAGCTTGCCCTGTCAGACGCTCTGAGAGATACTTAAGCTGACAGACTGATACCTGCTGTGTTTAATGCGTTTGAAATGTGGTGCTTTCCTCAGTGCATAACTTACATTTCACAGGGATATTCTCCATCTGTAAAAGTTAGAAAGTCATGCAAATATGTCCATTTTGCTGTCAGGAGACAACGAGCCTTCTGCATGTTAATATCCGCTAAAATTCAGACTTCCGCTAATGCCGCCGCGTGCACGCGCGCCAAACAGACAGAGCGCAATAGAACGCCATAATTCTGACTAAAGTATACATATATTTCTAAAATATTTGTTGTTGGACAATAAATGTGCCATATGTGGAATTTTAAACCTACAAGTATGTATATTTTTATGAAAGTGATCATTATAATTAGCCTATCAAATATGTGCTAATATGCTTTTTTTTTATTTTCAACTTTAGTTCAGTGAATTAAAAAACAAAATTATTAATACATGCCTACATTACATTCACTGTATTTGTTTATAGCCTTCAATATCAATATAGTATTTAGGACATCATTGGGTAGGATATGAAATAAAATTATTATTAAAATAAATACAGAATTTTTTTTATCCAAATAGAAAAACTTAGAAAATACAGCCCTATTAAGTATCCTGATATGCATAGTGTTATTCAGAAACCCCATTTTAAAGGCATATTAAAATGTTCACTGTATAATGAATAATGTTTGTGATTATATAGTACCCTGTTAAAACAATAGTTCCCTTTCGTTCAGTCACTATGACGTAACGTTAGTGACTAACGAATGGGGGTTTCACTTAGAAGCCTATCATCTTCGAGCTTTAAGAAAACGCCCAATGGCGTGCCAATGCCATGGGGCATACGGAATTTGCATACGTAACTCCGCCTCACCGCGTGAGTATAAAAGGAAGTACGTGGCAATATCGCATTATGTTTCTGCTTTCGGAGCCAAGAGTACCTACCTCTTCACTCCTCACAAGCCTTCTGTGACTCTGTCAGCCTCTTCGAGACGAGCGGCTTTCCAGTCGGTGTTGGTGTGACGGCGCGTTCCAGTGATCGCATACTTCCTGCCTGCTGATCTGCGCAGTGGTCTGCTAGACGGCTGGTGTGTGTTTCCCTGGGCGCTTCAGCATTGACTGCGAGGCTTCCTCTCACATACAGAGCTTGCGCGTGGCACGTCTTTTTCAAGACGTTTCGCCCGTGCACTTCCGGATGCGATCGATCTCCGTTGCTGTCAATGGGCACATTCACTGCTCTACGTGTTTGGGCTTCAGCACGTTCGGGCAGTGTTTGTGGATGTGTCATGTTCCCACTGCGGGAACGTGACCATCGCGATGTCGCGGTCGAGACTCAATGATCTCCGTGAGGAGAGAGAGTCCCCTCTGCCACCCCCCAATATACCGTCTCTGAGTGAGGTGGTGTTTTGGCTGGTGGCCAGGGTGACCTGAGGGCGATGCTGTGGTATTAAGAACCCCGACGATCATTCCTCGGGCCACGCCCCCCTCTCGCACATCGCTTCCCGTGAGTGTTGGACTGAAACAGCGGCCCGTCTCTGACGCCTCGTTCGTTTCGTTCACATTCCAGATAGCAACGAGATGTCGATTGCCGCATCCCAAGGTGGGCTGGAGTCTTTTGGGAATGACGATTAGGTTGTGCTCCGCCTCCGGGTGTGTCAGCGCTGCCTGATCCGACCTAAAGTTGACAGCCATGTTATCTCGGGCAGCCGCGAGTCTCGCGCTGGTGTGGAACTCCGCCCAGTCGCGAGTGCTCGTGGTTGCGAGATTGGTTTTTGGGGGCGGCACCCGACAGCTGTTGGGCCCCGCCCCCAATGCCTTTCGCTCCCGAGGTGCATGAGGAGATCACGCGGTCCCGGAAGTCCCCGTGCTTCCCGCGACCGTTTGGTGGCCTCCTCCGCCTTTTCTGCCCTTGATGGGGCCGTGGCCTAGGGTACACTGGGGCCCCTCCCCCCACTGTTGAACTCTCTGTTGCGCACTACGGTGTCCACAGAGGGCTTTGACATGGCGTGGTGTGGCTGTCCTAAGCATCCTCCCAAAGCCTGTGGGCTCGTCTACTTCGGTGGCGTGGTCCTGCAGAGCTACAGGCCAGGCCGCCGCCCCTTTGCACATGCACAAGGGTGGAGCCGACCCAGGGCTCTTCTATGAGCTGCGTGCCGCCACTGTTCCCGCCCTCTGGGCGGTGAAGGTGGCCATACGCTCCCTCGGTCGGGCGATGTCCACAGCTGTGGTCCGGGAGAAACACCTGGCCTTACCTGGAGATGTGGGGGGTTGAGTGAGCCCGCCTCCTCAACTCGCCCATATCCCAGGCTGGCCTCTTCGGCGGCGCGGCTGAGAACTGCGCCCAACGGTTCTCGGCCGCCCTAGAGCAGACTGAGGCTGTAACACGTACTGCCCCGGCGGCCAGCTGCTGCACCCAGCCGCCGGCTCAGTCGCCTCAGTCCGCTCGCCGCTGAGGGCGCCCTCCCTCCTCCCGCCCGGCCCCAGCAGCAGCCTTCACCTGGGCCGCGCCGTGGAGGTGGTTGAGGATGACGCCCAGTCCGCTCCCCAGCCAGGTTAAATGCCAGGCTGGAGGTGGACAACTCAGAGATGGGTCCCAGGTCTTTCCAGGGGATGGTAGCAGGGCCTCTCCTTCCCCCGGTGGAGGGCCGGGCGGAAAATCCTTCTGCTGCTGGCCCCCGGGCTGGCGGCACTTGGAAAGAAGAGAACTGGTGTCCCCATCCCTGTGCACCCAGAGACCGGTGATGACGTCCTTCCCTGGTCTCCTCTGTCAGGACGCAGCCGTTAACCGTGCCCCCACACCGGGACGCCCAACAGCCTCCCATGTCCGGGCCAGTAACGCTGCCTCGCTGCCCCACCCTGGGTACGTCTGTCGTCCATATGACCCCGCTGGTGCAGTTCCTGGGAGCCTGGCTTCAGCTTCCGGGGCTGTCCCGCTGGGTCGCGTGGACGGTCAGGCTCGGCTCGCGCAGGCTCCTCCCCGCTACAGGGGAGTCCGCAGGGGAGACACAGGGGAGTCCCTCCGGCCGAAATGAAGTCTGGGTTCTCAGCCCCTACTTCATTGTACCCAAGAAAACCGGTGGGTTACGACCAATCCTGGACCTTCGCATCTTGAACCGATCCCTTCACCGGCTTCCGTTCAAGATGTTGACTGCGTTACGCCTTTTCGAATGCATTCGTCCTCAAGATTGGTTTTCAGCGATCGACCTGAAGGACGCCTACTTCCATGTCTCCATCCTTCCTCGACACAGACCGTTCCGACGGTTTGCTTTCGAGGGGCGGGCATATCAGGACGCGGTCCTCCCATTCTGGCTATCTCTGTCCCCTCGCGTCTTTGCGAAGATTGCCGAGGCAGCCCTTGCGCCCCTACGGCAGCACGGGGTTTGCATCCTGAACTACCTCGATGACTGGCTCATACTGGGCCACTCTCGAGAGCAGGTTTGCGGACACTCGGGCCTGCTTACAGACGCTCACCCCGTGGTCGAAAGGCCGGTGTGCCCTTAGAATGAGTTTCCAGGCATGTTGTCGTATCGACGGATGCCTCTGCCACGGGCTGGGGTGCCATGTGCAATGGACAAGCAGCCGCGGGCTCCTGGTCAGGACCCCAGCGCCTTCTGCGTGTCCATTGCCTCGAGTTGCTGGCAGTACGGTTCGCCCTGCACCGCTTCCGAGCGTTGCTGAAGGGTCAACATGTGCTTGTCCGGACAGACTACACGGCCGTAGTAGCGTACATCAACCACCAGGGCGGTCTACGCTTCCGCCGTATTTCTCAACTCGCCCGCCATCTCATTTTATGGAGTCAGAAGCGCCTGAGGTCCCTTCGTGCTGTCCATATTCCGGGAGTCCTGAACTTCGCAGCCGACGAGCTCTCGCAGTTTCAGCCTCTCCCGGGAGAATGGAGACTCCATCCCCAGACGGTCCAGCTGATTTGGGAACAGTTCGGGGACACGCAGGTAGATCTGTTTGCCTCCCACGATTCTTCCCACTGCTGCCTGTTCTATTCCCTGACCGAGGGCACGGATGCTCTGGCGCACAGCTGGCCGCGGGGCCTACGCAAATATGCGTTCCCCCAGTGAGCCTACTCGCACAGCTCTTGTGCAGATCTGGGAGGACAAGGAGCAGGTCCTTCTGGTCGCCCCGTACTGGCACGGCCGGACCTGGTTCCCCGAACTCATACTCCTTGCGACAGCCCCTCCCTGGCCTATTCCTCTGAGAGTCCTCACTCAGAGACGGGGCACCCTATGGCACCCGCGTCCCGATCTGTGGAACCTCCACGTGTGGCTCCTGGATGGGACGCGGCAGGTTGAGTGGCCTGCCACCTACGGTGGTCGCCACCATCACTTCCGCTAGGGCAGAGTCCACTCGGCATGCCTATGCGTTGAAGTGGAACCTCTTCTTCATCTGGTGCTCTTCTCGCCTAGAAGACCCCTGGGAATGCCCGATCGGGTTCGTGCTTTCGTTTCTCCAAGAGGGGTTGGAGCGAAGGCTGTCTCCCTCCACCCTCAAAGTTTATGTGGCCGCAATATCTGCCCACCACGATCTTTTGGAGAACAAAAAGGTAAGTCAGCACGACCTGATCATCAGGTTCCTGAGGGGGGCGAGGAGTCTGAATCTTCCTCGCTCTCCTCTCGTACCCTCTTGGGACCTCTCAGTAGTTCAAGTGCTCTGCAGAGGCCTCCCTTTGAGCCTTTGCGGTTGGTTGATATATGAAGTTCCTGTCGATGAAGACGGCTCTGCTGACCGCATTGGCCTCCGTTAAGAGGGTCGGGGACCTGCAGGCATTTTCGGTTGACGAAGCGTGCCTGGAATTCGGGCCGGCTAACTCTCACGTGATCCTGAGGCCCCTTACCAGCAGCAAGGTCGACCATGTCCCCTTGGGGTTCGGGCTCACTCCACTCGGAGTGTCGCCTCCTCTTGGCCTTTAGCGCATGGCGCCTCGCTAACAGACATCTGCAGAGCTGCAGGCTGGGCGACACCTAACACATTTGCCAGATTCTACAATCTCCAAGTGGAGCCAGTGTCCGACTATGTACTCGCCCCCTCGAGGGGCCGGTAATGGGCCATGCTCAGGTGTCTTCGCTTGCTCGCCATTCCACTCCTCGGACTGGATACGTGCGATATCTTCCTCAGGTGAGCTCCCCGAGAGCCCTGTGTCCCTCCAGCACTGCTTACGCCGATACCTGTGTGTCTGCCCTCTAAGCGAGCCCAGACCCTCGTGTCCGGCCAGGTGCCCCGTGTGCATGGTTCCCCTCCAGCGACCCCCACACGTGTATTTCCACCGTAAGCCTCCGCAGTGAGCCGGTGTCTTTCCCTTGGCAAGTCCCTGCCACCCCTAGGGTTAAAAATCCACCTTTGGCTGGTACCCTAGAGTTTTCCATATGCAGCCCTAGCGGGTCATATGTGTACTCTTAAGTCCTCCCTACGGGTAGGCATCTTGGCATTTCCTCACTGGAATATGCATCCTAGTGTACCTTGGTATTCCTGTGATAAGTGGGAGTCCTTCGTCCGTACTAGTCTTACGACAGGGTACTCACACTTACGCAGGACACCGGAAGACAGCTTAGTGGCGGGATTATATTGGGACCCCCATTCGTTAGTCACTAACGTTACGTCGTAGTGACTGAACGAAAGGGAACGTCTCGGTTACGGATGTAACCCTCGTTCAGTCTTGGCTCCTCAAGCAGGTAACATAATGCAATATTGCCATGTACTTCCTTTTGTACTCACGCGGTGAGGCGGAGTTACGTATGCAAATTCCGCATGCCCCATGGCATTGGCACGCCATTGGGCGTTTTCTTAAAGCTCGAAGATGATAGGCTTCTAAGCGAAACCCCCATTCGTTAGTCACTAACGTTACGTCTCCGTTCCCTCCTCAGGGAACGAGGGTTACATCCGTAACCGAGACGTTACATTACATAATTACCATAAAAATGTAACAAAAATATAATAAAGGCAACATCTATAGGCTAGTATTTTTTTATCTGAAAAAAGGCTCTGGAATTTCACTCACTGATAAGGACTCTGGAATTTCACTCACTGGAACAGACTCAGGAATTTCCCTCATTGGAACGGACTTGGGAATTTCCCTCACTGGAACGAACTCGGAAATTTCCCTCATTGGAACAGACTCGGAAATTTCCCTCACTGGATCGGACTCTGGAATTTCCCACTGGAACGGACTCTGGAATTTCACTCACTGGAATGGACTTGGGAATTTCATGCACTGGAACGGCTTACGGAATTTCACACACTGATACGGACTCTGGAATTTCACACACTGGAACGGACTCTGGGAATGGACTCTGGTATTCCACTCACTGATACGGACTATGGAATTTCACCCACTGGAACGGACTCTGGAATTTCACTCACTGATATGGACTCTGAAATTTCACTCACTGGAACAGACTCTGGAATTTCACTCACTGGAACACACTCGGGAATTTCACTCACTGGAACGGACTCAGAAATTTCCCTCACTGGAACGGACTCGGAAATTTCACTCACTTCCCGTTATTGTCAAGTTAACAAGTGTTAAATGAACGTAAAGAGTCGTGAGAAAATATAATGTGTGTCAGATCCGCGTCATGTCTTAAAATGACAAAATCCTAATAAACTTAAACTTATACAGCTTAATAAACTAAACTAATTTGTTAATTAGAGTTTCTTGTTAGTTAATAGTAGTTACTAGAGTGTTAATAATACACATTTGTTCCTGTATAGTAGGGGAGAGCGGGGCACAACCTAACGCTTTTAGACTTTCTCAGTTTGTGTAAATTCACTTGGGGTTCAGAGTATTTATTTTTTCCCCACATTAATTTCCCACATGTCTAGTATAATCATGTGGTTTTGTTTCATTAATACAGTGTATACTTTTTTTCTTGATTTACCCCGAAAGAATGGAAGTGAAATGTGACAGCATGCCCCATAGGTGGGGTACATTGTAACATGTGGTGGGGCACATTGTAACATGAGCAAATGAAAGCTTAAAATGTTATCTGATATAATAATAAAAAATGTCCAAGACAAACAAAAATATTTTGTCAATAAAATACAATCATTAACCTTTAAAAATAAAATAATGGCATTTTTTTTATAATTTAAAATATACTAATTGTTTGAGTTTGACAACAAACACATCACTAAATACAGCTATACAGCATAGTTCAAAACATAATAATAATGACTAATTTCTGAACATTGTCTCACAGTCATTATTCACCCTTTTCTCATGGTTTCTCAAAAGAATTCATAAAAGTATAGACTATAATAGTGTAGTTCTAATAGGGACTCATTGTAACGCATGTTACAATGCACCCCATCTGCGCAACTAGGATTTAAACCATGGCTCGTGTCTTCTGTTGTTAGATCAGCATTAAAGAACTATATCAACTCTTAAATAACAGATATAAGATTACAATAATATTAGATTTGTCTTATTTTACATAAACACAAAAAACAGAGATGAAAAATAAACGCAAGTAAGAAATTTACTTTTGCTATGGTTAAATAAATGTTCAGTGAAATCTTCCAACGATTTTTTAATGTTGGCGCATTTTTTTCTCTAAATAATGTTGATATAGCAACTAGTAAATACATTAAGTTTCATCATCCTGGCGTGTGTGGAAAGTGTTAAACCATGCGTGTTACAACTAACCCCGCGTTAGGTTGTGCCCCGCGCTCCCCTACAATAATCTAAAGTGTTACCGATTATTGCTGCTGCATAGCAAGTATAGGACTTGCTACTGCCAATACATACACAACACACTGCTGTGAGAAAGTAAGACATACTGCTGCTGCACTATGTACTGTAGCCTACATGAATTACCTGTAGTATTACCTGTAGGTTTCTGAAAGCACGCTGCAACTGCTACAGCAAATGCTGACCAGTATTTGAAGGTTGAGCAGTGAGCTCATTGGCTACTGGTACAGCAGAAATCAGCTGTGCCTCTAGAGAATCATGTGATTGCAAGCAGATTGAGTTATGTTTGTGAATTTGATCAAAAAAAGCTGCCGCTTGCTGGCTTTTAGTAAACACTGGCAGGGAAAGAGTTAAGTGAAATTTAAATTGAAAGCAAATAAATGGAAGCCATAGCTCACTGATAAAAATTTTAAATATGATAATTTGTTGTTCCAATGCTCACCTTCATGTTGTACCTAACCTGTAAGTATTTCTTTTGGTGAACACAAAATAAATAGTTTTGTCCATACAATACAATTCAATGGGGTCCAATGTTTTTGTTGTTTTGGAACTCATTGACTTTTGTTGTATATATATATATATATATATCACAGATTCTTTCATGAACTTCCGAGTATGTGAACTGGGCATTGGTTTCATTCTGCCTGATGTTCGTATGAACTCTGCATAGCCCTTTTGAGTTGCTCATAAGTGCTGAGATGTGCCAAGGGTGCACAGTGCCATCTGTCAAGACAAATTAGCTGCTGCTCTTCACTGGCAACCTGAGATGTGTCAAACAAGGGCAGAAACACTTGCTTTGAATGATTGACGGGCAATCCCACACTACCTCAGTGAAATCCACCACTTTTACTTTATTTCCAAATGTCTGACAAGGCAAACTGGAAGATCTCAGCCACAGGCCAGTGCTCAAGCACAGAACAACAGGTGCTAGCTTCTCGTCTTACAGACTTTTCAGCCTCTGTTGTCAGAGCTGCACAAAAATGGTAGATGACACGGTCAGAATTTTCTTTTTATTAAGCGTCAATATTTGCCCTATGGAATTTATTATTTCTGGGGCATTTTTACCTTTAAAAAAGCATTTTTCTCTTCTCTTCTCTTCTTTTTTTCTTCTCTTTTTCTTTTCTCTTCATTTTAGCATTTTAATAGCATTTAATAGCATTTTAAAACTATATTTGTATTTTTTATTTTTGGTTACAGAGCCCCTGCATTTCAAAATTTAAAAACTTAAAGGGTTAGTTCACCCCAAAATTAAAATTAGCCCATGATTTACCATTTCTCTTAAAAAATTCTAATTCATTACTGGTGTTTTGTTTTGCTCTATCCTCTGCGCTTCTGCGTTCGTCAATAGTATGCATGTGTCAAGGGCTCAAGGGTCAAGGGTTACTCTTTTAGCGCAAGTCGCCTTGCGTACCGCTGACCACCGGAAGCTAGTTATTTTAGTCTATAAAGTTTTAAATATGGATATTTTTCTTACACAAATGCGCCACTTAGCTTCAGAAGGCCTTTATTAACCCCCCTGGAGCTGCGTGGAGCATTTATACACTCACCTAAAGGATTATTAGGAACACTTGTTAAATTTCTCATTAATGCAATTTTCACGCACAACCATTTCAAGGGTTTACAAAGAATGGTGTGAAAAGGGAAAAACATCCAGTATGCGGCAGTCCGGTGGGCGAAAATGCCTTGTTGATGCTAGAGGTCAGAGGAGAATGGGCCGACTGATTCAAGCTGATACGCACAACCTTAAGGCGGATGGGCTACAGCAGCAGAAGACCCCACCGGGTACCACTCATCTCCACTACAAATAGAAAAAGAGGCTACAATTTGCACGAGCTCACCAAAATTGGACAGTTGAAGACTGGAAAAATGTTGCCTGGTCTGATGAGTCTCGATTTCTGTTGAAACATTCAGATGGTAGAGTCAGAATGAGAACATGGATCCATCATGCCTTGTTACCACTGTGCAGGCTGGTGGTGGTGATGTAATGGTGCGGGGGATGTTTTCTTGGCACACTTTAGGCCCCTTAGTGCCAATTGGGCATCGTTTAAATGCCACGGCCTACCTGAGCAGTGTTTCTGACCATGTCCATCCCTTTATGACCACCATGTACCCATCCTCTGATGGCTACTTCCAGCAGGATAATGCACCATGTCACAAAGCTCGAATCATTTCAAATTGGTTTCTTGAACATTACAATGAGTTCACTGTACTAAAATGGCCCCCACAGTCACCAGATCTCAACCCAATAGAGCATCTTTGGGATGTGGTGGAACGGGAGCTTCGTGCCCTGGATGTGCATCCCACAAATGTCCATCAACTGCAAGATGCTATCCTATCAATATGGGCCAACATTTCTAAAGAATGCTTTCAGCACCTTGTTGAATCAATGCCACGTAGAATTAAGGCAGTTCTGAAGGCGAAAGGGGGTCAAACACAGTATTATTATGGTGTTCCTAATAATCTTTAAGGTGAGTGTATAATGGATAGATGCACTTTTATGGACTTCAAAAATGTATAAATTATAATGCTTGGTTTGTTTCTTGTGATGTTTAAAATAATATTTATTTATTTTCATGGATTTTTGATGTATTTTATACTAATTTTGACACTCGGTTCTGACTTGAGCCAAAATCATGTGTTCAGAAGAGCCATAACTCAAATTTGACATTTTTGATGTGCCTTTGTAGGACAAAGCTGAGCAAATAAATACAATTACCATTTGAATGACCTTTTACAAATTTTCCAATATTATATGACGTTAAAAAATGGTAACGCAGAAAGAATTATCATCAATCTCAACAACAGTTGACGCAATTAATTTATCAGTGCTTAGTTGTGGTTTAAATTTGGACTGTCACGTATGCTGAGCAGTCATTTTGAAGATTAATTTTTATACAGAGATGAATCTGTTTTAGTATTGCAGCTGAGAAGCCAAACACACAGGAAATTCAAAACACCTTGAGTCAAGCCTAAATGCATCATTTCTTCAAAGACGGGCCAGTTTTTTTTCCTTCTGAACTCTGAGTTTCAGATTTCAATCACTGACATTACAGAGATTTTGAAAAACAAAACATGATCTTCTCTCTCACGCTGCCTGTGGCGGGCAAAGGTTAAGCCCATTTCAAACAAGCTGGTCCAAGCTTACACACACACACACACACACACGTATCCTGAATGATAAATCTCACCACTCCCCTCCACTTGCCCTCAGAAAATCCCTATACTTGCCCTTAAAACACTAAGAAAGCTTTTTTGGTGGGGATGTGTGCAAAGTTTGCACCGTTGGTGGTCACCGCAGTAATAAAGCCAAGAGAGGCTGCATACTCCATAAAACCCACCGCCAGCCGAGCACAGCTTTTACATGAGCTTAGTTTAAGTAAGTTAGATTGGTTCTTTTCATGGCCAAAGCCCATCTTCTGAAAATCCGCAGGGTAATAATTTGTTAATAGCCTCACTGGTGATTTAGTAAATAAATTCACTTATGCTACGTCAGATCATTTACCATTTTCCATTTTGTATCTCATACAACACATTTTCTTTACAAGAGCTACTCTAGGTTTTGAGTGTATGAGAACTAGAATGAGTGCAAGGAAAAACAGGAACATAACTTTTCCGCTTGTGAAATATAAAGCCAAGTTTGGGACCGGAGTGAATCGGAAAGCATTAGACACTTTGAAATAATTTAGGAAAAACATAAGACCTTCTCCTGCTGGAGCTTACTTAGACCAAACATCCTGTTATGACTACATCACCTCGCATAATTCGGTTAACCTAAAGCAGATTTCTCTTCCAATAATTTTAGGAGCTTTTCTGACATCCTCTAAGCATCTTAAAGACCCCATAAAACCAAAAGGGCTTGAAACTAAAGTCCATGTGTGTTATCTTTGAGGTCACGGCAGATATACATATTTAAAATACAGTCTTTCTCTTAGGAAATTGTAAGTACATCAACAAAGACAATACACTTAAGGGATTCATGTTAAACAGACCATGTGCAGATTTGATAGTGTTATAATAGAGAGAAAATTATGGAAGCCTAAGAGTAAAAAAAAATAAACAAAATAAAATACACGTACAGTTTGAAATCTCAAAATTCACTGACAACCTGTGAATTACACCAATTTACAAAATATGAAGTCTCAAATAGGAGACGTGGTAGCAATTTTGAGATATAAAGTTGAAAATACAAGAAGTCGCATGTAAGATGTAAAATTGCTATTGTGAACTATAAAGTCGGAATAACAAATATGAAGTTATGAGTTATGAAGTTGTAAATGTGAAATAAAGTCACAATTATAAGAAGTAGTACTATTTGTGATGTATAATATGTATATGTATAATGTATAAGTCAGGATTGCAAGAAAATTGCGTGGAAATTATTTTTCAATGCTTTTGCGTTTGCTCACAACTCTATTGCATCTTTTCTCAAAAAGTATTGTGTTTGCCAGAGAAACTTTGTGTTCGCTCACAAAACATTTGTTTTTTTGCCAAAGTATTACATTCTCCCAAGGGATTAAAATGCTTTTCATGCTAAAGTAGGGTAAAGTTTTCCTTGAATCTCGCTCTCTCTCTCTTTTTCTTTTTTTATCACCACCATGTCACTTTAGGGGCTGTACAATAGTGAGAAATTAAGTCACAAATGTAACATAGAATCGCAATTGTGAGCTATAAAGTTGCAATTATGAGTAGTCACAGTTGTGAGATATAAAGTTGAAATTATGAGTAGTTGCAATTGTGTTATATAAAGTCACAATTATTACTTGCAATTGTGTTACATAAAGTCATAATTATGAAATGTGAAGTCTCTATTGTGAGGTAAAAAGTCACAATTATGAGTAGTTGTAGTTGTGAGACAAAGTTGATATTGTGAGATTAAAAAGTCGCAATTATGAGTAGTTGCAATAGTGTGATATAGTCATAATTATGAAATGTGAAGTCACAATTGTGAGATAAAAAGTTGCAATTTTGAGTAGTCACAAATGTGCAATATAAAGTCATATTTACAAAACGTGAAGTTGCAATTGTGTAGATAAAAAGTAGTTGTAGTTGTGAGATAAAGTTGAAATTGTGAGATGTGAAGTTGCTTGTGTGACAAAGTTGGAATCACAAATATGAAGGTATAATTATGAGATATGAAGTTACAAATGTTATATAGTCAATCAAGAGATGTGAAGTCACAATTGTGAGATCAAGTCACAATTATGAGTAGCCTCAATTGTGTTACAAAAAGTCATAATTACAAAAATGTGGTCACAATTGTGATAAGTCACAAAAGTTGCAATTGTGAGTAGTCACAATTGTGTTACATAAAGTCATAATTATGAAATTTGAAGTTGCAATTGTGTGATTTAAAGTCATGATTATGAAATGTGAAGTCGCAATTGTGTGATCATAATTACGAAATGTGAAGTCACAATTGTGTGCTATAAAGTCATAATTATGAAATGTGAAGTCGCAATTTTGACATAAAAAGTTGCATTAATGAGTAGTCGCAATTGTGTGATATAAAGTCATAATTATGAAATGTGAAGTCGCAATTGTGAATAGTATTTTTTTTGTGATATAAAGTCATAATTATGAAATGTGAATTTGCAACTGTGGATAGTCATAATTGTGTGATATAAAGTCATAATTACGAAATGTGAAGTCGCAATTGTGAGTAGTGATAATTGTGTTATATAAAGTCATAATTATGAAATGTGAAGTCGCAATTATGAATAGTCATAATTGTGTGATATAAAATCATAATTACAAAACATGAAGTTGCAAATGTGAGATAAAAAGTCACAATTATGAGTAGTTGTAGTTGTGAGATAAAGTTTAAATTTTGAGTTATGAAGTTGCTTGTGTGACAAAGTTGGAATCACAAATATGTAAAATATAAATTATGAGATATGAAGTTACAAATGTTATATAGTCAATTAAGAGATGTGAAGTCGCAATTGTGAGATCAAATCACAATTATGAGTAGTCACAAATTGTGTTCCAAAAAGCCATAATTACAAAAATGTGGTCACAATTGTGATAAGTTACAAAAGTTGCAATTGTGAGTAGTCACAATTGTGTTACATAAATTAATAATTATGAAATGTGAAGTTGCAATTGTGTGATATAAAGTAATTATTATGAAATGTGAAGTCGCAATTGTGTGATCATAATTACGAAATGTGAAGTCGCAGTTGTGTGCTATAAAGTCATAATTATGAAATGTGAAGTCGCAATTTTGAGGTAAAAAGTTGCATTAATGAGTAGTCGCAATTGTGTGATATAAAGTCATAATTATGAAATGTGAATTTGCAATTCTGAGCAGTCACAATTGTGTGATATAAAATCATAATTATGAAATGTGAATTTGCATTTGTAAATAGTGATAATTGGGTGATATAGTCATAATTATGAAATGTGAATTCACAATTGTGAGTAGTCATAATTGTGTGATATAAAGTCGTAATTATGAAATTTGAATTTGCAGCTGTGAATAGTCATAATTGTGTGATATAAAGTCATAATTATGATGTGAAGTCGCAATTTGTATATAGTCATAATTATGAAAATGTGAATTCGCAATCGTGAGTAGTCATAGTTGTGTGATATAAAGTGATAATTATGAAATGTGAATTTGCAATTGTGAGTAGTCATAATTGTGTGATATAAAGTCAGAATTATGAAATGTGAAGTAGCAATTATGAATAGTCATAATTGTGTTATATAAAGTCATGATTACTAAATGTGAATTCGCAATTGTGAATAGTCATAATTGTGTGATATAAAGTCATAATTATGAAATGTGAAGTCACAAGATAAAAAGTCACTATTGTGAGTAGTCGCAATTGTTTGATACATAATGTCATAATTACGAAATGTGAAGTCACTATTGTGAGATAAAAAGCTGTAATTATGAGTAGTTGCAATTGTGTTACATAAAGTCAAAATTACGAAACGTGAAGTCACAATTTTGAGAAGTTGCAATTTTGTTACAAAAAGTCATAATTGCGAGACATCGCCTTTAAAGTTTGCAAATGTAACATTGCTTCACACACTCCCACCTACTGCCTGTGTGTGGATGAGATGGCGTAAGAATAGGTTGGACAGGAGTTGTTGGGTCAGGGTTGGCACGAGGGTTGCCCACTGCTGTCATTCCCCTGAAGGATTTCCCACCCAGTCCATAGACACACATTCAATCTTTAATTTCAAACACATTTCTTTCTGTACAAATTATTGCTAAAGCTCACATCCAAAAATGACAACATTTTACCTGATGAGGCCCTAATGAGTGAGATTTATCTCTGTTGATGACATCATCGGCTGGAAAGTCACAGTGAAATAATGATGAACTCCTGCATCGGGGAAGCAGAAATCAAAGACTTCAAAGCTACAAACATACGTTTGTGACTAATGGTGTCCCTTCTAGCTAACTACTTTGAAGCTATTGAAAGGGTACATTTAATACATTTTCTAATTATCACTTTCATTTGTTAAACTGAATTACAATAATGTAATAATAAATAAGAAAAAATCAGTATGTAACAGTGTTTATTTTGCTACAAAAAGACAACGTAAAATGGCATGCCCAGAGAAAGAGTAATGAATTAGAAAATCCATTCAAGATGTTGGACAAAGTTAGATAAATGTCAAACATACTTATTACTAATTAACATTTCTGAAAAAATATCAATGAACATAGTTCAAATTATGTTAGAACTGGTTTACCCCATTTTTTTATGGGCTGTGTGTTTTTCATTTTTTTGGAAAATTATTGTTAGTTTAGCAACATGTTAATGCCAGATTCTCCTTGTGAAAAAGTGCGCTTTAGCATAAAAAATAATATTTATAGAAATAATATACTTCTGACACTTATTTGCATGTTATTTACAATTAAAATTGTAGTTAAATTGATCTTAAATGCAATTTGTTGAACTTGTTGGACCCACTTTATATTAGGTGGCCTTTATGTACTAACATTTTAATTAATAATTTGATACAATGCACTTATTGTGTACATACATGTTTTTACATTGTACTTACATTTTAAAAAATACCTGCATGTATTTACGTCTGTAATTAATTTCTGTAGTTACATTTGTAATTACACAGTTGGCACTTCCCTTACACCTAACCCTACCCTTAAACTTACCCATATCACCACACCTGTCCCTAACACTACCCGTATCCCACCTCAATATCAGCAAAGGTGTTTTGCAATACAATTTGAACACAGTAAGTACTTACTTAAGGCCACCTAATATAAAGTGGGGCCAACTTCTTTTTTGACCCACGTAGGTACATCTTTATTTGTAATTTCATAATTACTTCCATTGACTCTCAATAATCCCGTACGGTACATTGGCATGACAGCTGCAAATGAACGCCAGGTATAATTACACTTAAACAGATCTTATTTGAAATAAACCATATAGGTTAGAGCTGGCACTGATGTAGAGAATAAAGCCTTTCTCTTACTGTAATGCACCAACAGGGACGGGGCGCAATTAGAATTGTACAACTGGATGCCATGACTGAATAATCATTAAGCTGTAACCTACTTACGCAAATACCTTTGTTTTCCACATGACCTCACAGGATATTAGAGTAGTTCTGTAACACAGTGTCACAAAAAACTCCTTTCAATATCGAACACATCATGGAGTCGCTGATCTGTGCTTTGAAAAACATGCTTCTTAGCAAAAAAAAAACCATTTTGGGGTGAACTATTTCTATTGTGTTTTTTGTGCATATTCTAGGCCAGGGGTTGGGAACAAAGAGCCAATTTTTTTTTTAATGAATTTTTCCAAAAATGACATACAATTATTATTAAAAAACAAGCTTTTTTTCCCAATGAAATTTAAACAGTAGTAATTATTAGGTCCATAACTAAAAACAAAGAAATATTTAGCAAACAATAAATAAGTTGCAAAATGGAATGAATTTTGCAGGGCTTTCACTGTGAGGTTGTGTTATAAATTCTCTTTGTGCGTGTGAACACACAGTGCTTACATCTACCGTGTTTATGTGAATACTCTACTTGGCATTTTTATATATTTCTGTGTAGGGCTGTGATCAACCAAAGAAAATCTTGGTCGACTGAAGTCCTGAAATGTTCGACTAAAAATCGACTAAAAAAACGTTAAATTAATTAGTTGCGCACTGTGCGCAGTACTTGGTAGCCTTGTTGTCTGCCTAAATGAATTATAAATAAACATAAAAAACTAGTAGGCTATTTGCAGTATATTAAATAGTTTTTGACCTGATTATTTTGCACTGAAATGAATTTGAGTAACGAGTCTGTCGGCATCACGTGCACCTGCGCAATATCATAGCCTATGATTTCCGAAAATATAGTACTATGTTTTCAACCAGTGATATCATCACAAGAGCGTTTGAGGAATATGCGACATAATTTAGACAATTGTTTTTGTCATATGTATTATAATAACTGACAGACACTATAATTTCAGCCGCTCTGTGCAGCTCGAACATAAGAGCTCCGCTCAGCTTCGCGGCTGAGACACGAATAGACTATTAACTTAAGGCTTTTACTCTTAAACACAAAAGGCACATCCACTTTAATAAAAAAGGAATATTTATTAAACAAGCCAGATCAAGAGCAGAAACGAAATAAAGTGCATAACTGAAAAATAAAGCATAGGCTCAAAACTAATACAAACAGTGGCCACAGCGCATCGCGCATTAGGCTCCAAATAAAAAACATTGAAATATGGCAATTCGGATATGTTCATATAGCCTACTCAAAACAGACGGGGCAACCTAACAGAGACAATTTGGTTACCGTTTTTAGGTGATATGACATGTTTGTCATCGAGCTGTGATATGCAAACTGTAGCTTGCAAAAGATCAGAATTTTGGTCGAGCCAGAACGTATCGACTAATAATAGACTAATCGACTGGGAGATTACAGCCAAGGGTCTCTGCGGCAAAAGCGAAAGTACCAACGGGTGAAATGTTTCTAAATGTCCCTTTGCACAGCAAAGCACCAGTTTCAATAAAATGATAGGCCTGTATTAAAGGTGGGGTAAGTGCTTTCTGGTAACCGATGTTGATTTCAAATCATCAAAACAAACACGCCCCTATTTTGATAGCTTCGCCCCACACATACGTAACCCAGGTAACGACTATGGCGGAATCTGCTGTGCCAGCCGGCCGAGGGTATGATGTCATCAATGAGTGAAAGCAATGTGTGTTACTATGGTAATCCAGATCGAATGTTCAGTGAAAATGTCATCCCTTCCATCCCAAAAACACAAACAGAGTTCTCATGAACAACTCGATAGCACGAATACGACTAACTAACGAACATATTACAATTATGACAAGATTAGAGGTTATATCGATCACGAAAAGAGGAACCAAAGGAAACAAACATATATTTGGAGTTTATTATCTTACTTTTCAGACACACTTTGGGAGCTAACGCTTGAAACAGAGAGTGGGGGAGGTTTAGACGCTCCAGGCTTATACGGTGTGGAAATGAATGGGTCTTTTTCATCGCTGAAGTGAACGACAATACGATCACAAATGGACAAGCAAGCAAACATGACACATGAGTATATTCAAGCAAAAGCCAGCATATATTAGTCAGTCCCTCCAGAAAAACGCGATTATGCGATCGCGTGATTTAACGCATAATCAGCCAAAGTCCGCATATTCATGCGGGGGCCGCATTTTTTCAAATACGCCGCACTTTCGCCGCATAAATTGCCTATTTCCGCGTGCAAAATATGCGGGGCTATCATGATTTCATAATCCCCGCATTTTCGTTGCAAAAAAAGTCATATATATTAGCAGAAAGTTGAAAAATGTTCGTTTACTTCACACAAGAGCCGCCATTTCCGCCTATTGCCATGGGAACGTTTTGAAGTGACGTGATTACCCGACGCGAACGTCATCGAAAAGCTTCAAACCCCGTGGAGAAACCATAGATACCGGTGAAACCATGATGAAGCACAAACTCCCATTGGCCAACAAAAATAACAGCAAAAGAGCAAAGCAGTTTCCCTGTGTGCTGACTGATTTCAAAACACAGCTTTGAAGCGTTATGAATCAATGAGTCGATTCAGCGGTTTGAAGCGTTATGAATCAATGAGTTGATTCAGCGGTTTGAAGCGTTATGAATCAATGAGTCGATTCAGAGGGTTGGATCGCCAAAGTCACGTATTTCAGCAGTTTGACACGCGATCCGAATCATGAATCGACTCGATGATTCATAGCATCATGATGCTGTGTTTTGAAATCAGTCATCACTATATAAGTCGTTATTTAGTTTTTTTTGAACACAATAACTATTATCGTCGCTTCATAAAGTTATTGTAGAACCACTGTAATGAGATGGACTTTGTAACGACGTCTTTAGTAGGCTACCTTTTATGGGTCTTGAGAGTGTACATTGTGCCAATGGAGGCCTTTCTGAGCCATCGGAATTCAACTAAAATATCTTAATTGGTGTCCAACAACATAAAGGGAAGTCATTAATGACAGAATTTTCATTTTTAGGTGAACTAACCCTTTAAGAGATTGCACTTTGTGCATTGGAAGCACTCAAATGTCTGTTTTGTATAGCGACATCTGTAAAACAGGAAGTTATTTATTAATTTTTTCAGAAGTTGTAGCATATTCCTTTTGTAAAGCTACAGAACTTGATTGACTAAATGTTTTGTAAATTTGAGCCATTATTAAGGTCTTCAATAAAACAAGATGAGAACTTAAATATTCCAGCACTTTCTGTGATGTAGTGCTTTTTTTCTCTTTCTCATCAAACCGCAGTTTTTGCAAGTTCCCGCAATTTTATTGCATAAAATTGCATAAATATCCCGCATTTTTCATCGCATTTTTTAAGAAAACGTGCCGCATAATCAAGGATTTTTGCCCGCAACAATCACAAAAAAAAGCCGCATTTTTCTGGAAGGACTGATTAGTTATGTGAAACAAAACAAAATCATGTTACTCGCCTATCGAGAAGAAATGAAGGAACCTCGGCCTTCGCTCCTTGAGTTCTCTCCAGCACTCAAAAGCTGATCCGATGTTTTTCACTGGTCCTACTTCTTGCCTGATCGTAAGCCTTCTTTTGTTCCACAGACATCTTTCACAATTGTTTTTTATCTGCCATTTCTCTTTCTGTCGTAGTGAACACGCCCCTTACTGCTGACTGGCTACAAGTTTGTTTTGGTACTTGGCCCGAGACACTTTTCTAAAGCAGTTTTGAAATACCACTTACCCCACCTTTAAAGTTTATATAGCCCACTTTTACATTTTCCCTGCTGTTCTAAAAATGAATTGATAATGAGAAGGAATTGTAATTGGCTGCTTTTTCTACAGAGCCGGATCTCTGTTTATGTGTCTAATTTTTTTATTGATAATTTGTTGGTAAAGGGTGAGAGACCTGGCCACATGATTTTTGTCAAAGAGCCAGGTGTGGCTCGCGAGCCATAGGATTCCCGACCACTGTTCTAGGCCAAGAACATAATTTTATAGCATCGCTCCACAGTTGTGTTGACAGTATTTTCTCAAAAACCGTGCAACTCAAGACCGAGGCAGATTATCCTGTTATCCTGACATTTTCCTGTAACCAAACACCATCACACACATCACTGGTCTTCTTAATAAACCGAAGCATGATATCATATAGGTTCACCGAGGAGTCAGGGGAGCCTTAGTCTATATCCTGTACAGGAAGGCAGGTTGCATCCGTCTTTGATCATGTTTACCAAACGACTGAAGCTGACAAGATACACGTGCAGGTCTGCTAGGGGTATGTTGCACAGAGGATTTCTGTCTTCGTAGGAGTTCTAACACTACACACTGGCAAAGTAACAGATTTTTTTTTTTTTATTATTTACTTATGTAGCATTGTTAAAAATTGTTCCCTTTTGTAGCATTTCAGTCAAAATGATTCCCTGACCTGAAAATGCACATTCATTTCTTTGACCTACATCCAGACATTAGTCACCAGTGACAGTTGAATTTGGAGGAACACCACAACAATCTTGTCCAAGTCACACTTCACCAAAAAAAAAACACACACATTTAGCAAATCAAACCCATATTACTACTACTACTACTACCACCATGAATTATTATTTAAAAAAAATATATGTTTTTAATAATTTTTAAAATAATAATAATTAATAATATTAATAATAATTATCATTAATTACTATTTTGAAACATTATTACAATTATTATTATTATTATTATTATTATTATTATTATTATTATTATTATTTGCATTCTGACATTATTTTCATGACAGATGAATTGACAGATGAATGAACAGATTTTCCTTGCAAATTCTCATAATGGTTTCCAGTTCCCCCCCCCTAAATTTTCTTAATGGCGATTCTCAATCTTCAATACAGTAATTATTTCAATAATCATTAATAATGTATGACAGCAAAAAAACAAACTGAAATGATTTTTTTATTTAAATGTAATAAATTTAAATTCTGTCATGATGTAATAATAATAATAATAATAATAATAATAATAATAATAAGCGATAATAATATGTTGTCAAGCCAACATAATTGTAATACATTCAACTGGTACTTCTTAAGATGTGTCGAAAACACCATTTTTGAAAACGTGGAGCCCAGAGAAAACAAACTGACTGATTCTCGCTGAACAAAAATACTTGCTTTATGATGCTCAAAGAGTTCTGGTTTCCTCCTCTTCTTAGGTCATATTAAATCACAGCCTATTTATAATTTGTGTGGAAGTGACTCATGATTTCCTTCTACCTGGGTTTCTGTAATGATGGCAGTGTCTGGCCAAAGCTGACCCACTGCGATTTAAACCAAATAACATATAGAGTGTGAGAGTTCATATATAATGTTTAAGAGCTGCTTATGATATGAGAAAATAAATGTTAAGACCATAGAAATGTTTTGAAATATAATGTTACCTAATTAAGCATTGACTGAATGTACCAACGGGCAGTTGTGACATTGTGCTGGTTCTGTCTCATGGCAGCCTCTGTACTGACCGCCACAGGACCTGACTGAGCACCGCAGCAGCGTGTGGCAAATGGAACAGGCTTATTTTCTTAACAATTCATTCTTTGGCCAGAAAATGTAAATTATTTAGAGGAATGGCCATCTTCACTGTCAATAGACCTCACACGAATGTAATCACCTCTTATAATCATCTATAATCAGCTGTTGTTGAAACTCTGTAACTCAATGCCAACCTGAGCTGAAAAACATATGTTCAGCCACTAAGGGTTCATTTACATGACAAAAATGTACTAAAAACTGAAACGTTTTAGAACATCTAAGTAATCACCTAGCAACCCGCAACCATCTAGTAACTACCCTGAACATCTTAGTAACCACCTAGAAACAACCCAACAGCCTAGTAACCGCTTAACAAACACTCAAAAATACCGGAAATCAGAACATCCTAGTAACCAGAAAACACCCTATCAACCACCCAGAACATCTTAGTAACCAGAAAACACCCAAACATTCTAGCAGCTGCCTAGTAACCACACATAACATCTTAGTAATCACTAAGCAAGTACCCAACCATCCTAACAATCATAGTAACCACCTAAAAAACACCCAAACAGCCTACTAACCACTTAACAAACAACATAATATACTAGAAACCAACCAGAACATCCTAGTAACCAGAAAACATCCAAACACCCTAGCAACTACCTAGCAACCACCCAGAATATCTTAGGAACCAACCAGAACATCACAGTAACCATTCTAGTCACCAGAAAATACCCAAACACCGTAGCAACTACATAGAAACCACCTAGAAAATCTTAGAAACACCCTAGCAACTACCTAGCAACCACCCAGAACATCTTAGTAACCAGAAACAACCAAACACCCTAGCAACAACTTAGCAACCACCCAGAACATCTTAGTAATCACTAAGCAACCACTCAACCATCCTAACAACCACTTAGTAACCACCCTGAAAATCATAGTAACACCTAAAAAACACCCGAACAGACTAGTATCCGCTTAACAACCGCCCAAACATACTAGAAACCAGAACATCCTAGTAACCAGAAAACACCCTAGCAACCACCCTGGACATCTAAGTAGCCATCTAGCAAACACCCAAACACCCTAGCAACTACCCAGAACAGCTTAGTAAACAGAAAACACCCTAGCAACTGCCTAGCAACCACCCAGAACATCTTAGTAACCAGAAAACACCCAAACATTCTAGCTGCTGCCTAGTAACCACCCATGACATCTTGGTAATCACTAAGCAAGTACTCAACCATCCTAACAACCACCTAGTAACCACCCAAAAAACACCCAAACAGCCTAGTAACCACTTAACAAACAACCAAATATACCAGAAACCAAGCAGAACATCCTAGTAACCAGAAAACACCCAAACACCCTAGAAACTACCTAACAACCACCTTGGAAATTTTAGTAACCAGAAACACCTAAACACCTTAGCAACTACCGAGCAACCACCCAGAACATCTTAGTAACCAGAAAACACCCACACATTTTTAGCAGCTGCCTAGCAACCACCCAGAACATCATAGTAACCAGAAAACATCCAAACAACCTAGGAACTACTTAGCAACCACTGAGAACATCTTAGTAACCAGAAAACACTGAAACAACCTATCACCTGGTAACCACCCAAAACATATTAGTAATCACATAGCAAGTACTCAACCATACTAGCAACCATCTAGTAATCACCTTAAACATCTTAGTAACCACCTACAAACAACCGAACAGGGCCGGGTTTCCCAATAATGATGTATCTTAGCTCTAAAGAGCGTGTTCTACGAGCGAAGTTACGATCACTCGCAGCAATGCCACGTGCGTTTCCCAAAAATGTACTTAACATGAACGCGCGAGAACGCGCTCTAAGTGCTACTTAAGAGTCGCTGTCCATTTGCGAAGTGCTGAAATATAACCTTATACGGAATCGTTTCCTCTGAACGTTTCACCTAATAATTGTCATCTGATGTGGATTAGCAATCAAAACACGTCTATATAAAGTATATAAATACACGTCTATTTTTTTTGTTTGTTACCTGGCCTCATACATTAAAAAAAAAAAAAAAAAACACAAAAATAATAAGCAGCAGAACTGTTTTTTTTAATCAACATTGATAATAATGAGAATATTAAAATTAAAAAATAATAAAACAAGTGTACAATAAAGTACAATCAAAACCTTATAGTATTATCACAATGCACTTGAATAAAGTTAAAGGTGTAATCTGCCGGTTGTCCTGTAGGTGACCTCATAACTCTGTCTTCTTACGATAACCTTAGAGCTTTACGATTACTCCAGAGCACTCGTAGATCTACGATCGTTTTCAAGTGCTACTTAAGTTACGATGCTTTTGGGAAACAGACCTTAATATTAAGATCACTCGTACGATCGTTTTTACGATCAACTTAGGCTTACGATGCTTTTGGGAAACGCAGCCCAGCCTAGTAACTGATTAACAAACACCTAAACATACCAGAAACTAACCAGAACATCCTAGTATCCAGAGAACACACTAGCAACTACCTAGCAACCACCCAGAGCATCTAAGTAGCCATCAAGAAAACACCCTGGCAACTACCTAGCAACCACCCATCTTAGTACCCCCTAGTAAGCACTTAGCCATCCTATCAACCACGTACAGTAGAAGCCACCTATCAACGTCACAGCAACCACTCAGAACGTATAAGTATCTGTGGATCTATTTAACGTTCAAACGTATTTATTTTATTTTATATTTGGTATCAAAGCTATTCTGCAAAGCTATTTGTCTATATCTAACTCCATTGTTTATGTTGCATCAAAGTAGTTGAGTTCATAGTGTTCATTTACTTTGCAGCGACTTTCATTTTGCATTCATAAAAGCCCTCCAACTACGTCATTTGCATTTTGATAGCACGCTTTTCGCCTAAAGCCCTATTGTGAGTTGATGGATTCAGTTTACGAAGCACTATATTATGCATATCATCCATAGAGTAATATAAAATCAGCTGAATTACAGTGTTTCTTTTAAGAGTTTTCAGACAAAAGGAGCTATCAGGTTATTTTCAAAGGACTTTTCATAGATCATAAATATCTCAAATGAAGCCATTTATCGAAAGATGATACTTGGTAATCGTTTCTCGTGCTTATATGAAGGAAATAGAGAATTATTGGCAAGTACAGTATAGGGCACTGCAGGCACAAAAGCTCTTTTTGTTGCAGCGGTCCGGAGCGTGCGGCCCCTCCACTCCGCCTATTAAGCACTCCGATTTCGATTTCAAATTGGCCCTCGTTATTAATCCCAATCACCCAGAACAGAAAGACCACAGAGCTCTCCAAAACACATGTGCAAACCCCCACTGCATGGGCTGATTCTAATTAATTAATTACATCCCAGGTGATTTCACTTTAAGATTGGGAAAAAAAAAATAGGAATGGAAACACTTCCCACAGGCT
Source organism: Gobio gobio (assembly GCF_949357685.1). Taxonomy (NCBI): domain Eukaryota; kingdom Metazoa; phylum Chordata; class Actinopteri; order Cypriniformes; family Gobionidae; genus Gobio; species Gobio gobio. Next base: position 15,893,256 of record NC_137120.1, read on the forward strand.
ATACCAAATTGGCAGCTCTAAGTCTTGGAAAATAAGCACAGTATATACTGCCCCCAGGATTTTTTATGACTTTCGAAGTACTCCTACGCTCCCCCATTCTCTCCAAGGTAGGCCAGGAAAAGTCACCCTCTTGTGCTCCTACAACATGTTCTTCATGTTCCCAACAAAAGTATTTTTAAGCCGTTTGATCTGAAGTCAGTGGTGTAGGTGAGTCAAAGCATGAGCGGCTACTTCCAGAAAAAGTATTTCAGAAATCTGATCGGAGAATCTGAGAATTTTCCATCCATGAAGCTAAAGCAGAACATTCTGTCTGGAAAATGTTAACCAACAAACAGAAAGTTATTCTCTGGAATATATAAATGACAATCATATTTATGCCTAAGAAATTCGCTATAAGTTCCAAAGGGGGTTTCGCAGTGAAGAACCATTCTTTTGGTTCCCTAAAGGACCTTTCAGTGAACAGTTTTTCTAAGTGTGAACAACATTTGAATAATCTAAATAACCTTTATTCTCTATAAAGAACATTTTGTGCAATGGAAAGATTCCATAGATGTTATAGAATTTCATGGAACCACCTTCAGCTTCTTACTGAAGGTTTCCAATTGTTTTTTGATGTTTTTATTTTATTTGGCAACTCAGTGCTGGTTAAATAGGCTATCTGAGAGAACTCGGAATCCACAGATATCACAAAATTAATAAATTCTATACTACTATAAATAATATGTTAATTGTTTAAATAATTTTAATAGAAAATAAAATATTAAATTAAACAGTAAAAATTTGAATGAATAATGTAACATTTGGAAAAAATGGATATTCATTGAAAAATGTGATAAAGATTACAAATAAGTGGCATTAAATTATTACTGTGTTATTACTAATTATTTCTAGCATGCATGAATAATTAACCAATATTGGCAAATACATAGATCCAAAAATGTATATATATATATATATATATATATATATATATATATATATATATATATATATATATATATATATATATATATATATATATATATATAACAGTTTTTGGATCTATGTATTTGCCAATATTGGTTAATTATTCATGCATGCTAGAATAATGAGTGAATAATTAGTGAACAATTAGTAAAAATGTAAATGTCTATTTAAATCTTTGGGCTTTTGACCAACAAACCATATGATTTTGATGTATCATTAATGTCTGCAGCACAGTTGGCATAGGATAGATGTAATAATTGAGGTGCATTAAGTTTAATACTTTGTGCTGGTCTTAAAAATGTATTTTAATAGAATACAGTATGTGTCATATTTAAAATGTACATCTACGTCTACATTGTTATCTTGTTAAATCTGCGCGCTGATGTATTTTGCATCTGTATTTCACACCCCAGTTCGCAACACATTGAAAATGCAGCCAATTATCTCTAGGAGCTAAATAAGGACGCTTTGTCCCTGGGCGTATTGCCCTACAAGATTAAGTCACTGGAAAAGTTAAAGTTTTCCAAAGTCATCACTCCAAACAATAAGTCTTAGTTATGTTAAAGTCTGACTGGCTAGTCTTGAATAATTACCCACCACAGCTTTCAAACATCCAACGTGGAAATGTAGAGACGTTGTGGGATTAGAGATGAGCTTGCTGGAAGCTCAGATATCATTTACTTTGGTTTTCTTCCCCGTTGGCGGAACGGTAATTAAGTTGTTGCAGGTCCCTAATTCCTTGTTCAGCCTTTGGCTGGTGGTCTCGAACGCGTTGTTCGTCCATTATAGACATGTTTACCGGCTCTGGTAGCTTTACCCACATCACTGCGCGGAGTCATAAACACGAGGGACTTGAGTGGGCTCCAAGGTTGGTGTTCTCACAACCACAGCGAGACCTCGAGCCTCACTAGCGTCTGAGGAGAGGATGTATAAAGAAAATGAAACCCAAACTGAATGTGAGGTTGGGCAGCAAATGATACGACAACAGTCGAGATATAAACAACGTCTTCAAGTGCTCAAGGATAGTTTTGTGGAAATGGTTGAGTGTGCTATGGGATCAGAGAGTAAAGGTTTGGCTGGTTAGCATGGTAAGTTAGTCTGTTCATTTGTTCGGACAGTTGCACCATCTGACATTTTGGGGGTTCTAATATAATAAAACATAAAATAATATGTATTATATACACCGATCAAGCATAACATTATAAAATATTGTGCTGTCCATCTTTTGCTGCCAAAACCCTGACCCATTGAGGCTTGGACTCCACTAGACACCTTTCTATCAGAACCAGCATTAACTTCTTGGGCAATTTGAGCTACAGTAGCTCGTCTGTTTGATCTGACCACAAGGGCCAGCCTTTGCTCCCCACGAGCATCAATGAGCCTTGGCCGCCCATGACCCTGTCGCCAGTTCACCACTGTTCCTTCTTTGGAGCACTTTTGATAGATACTGACCATTGCAGACCGGGAACACCCCACAAGAGCTGCAGTTTTGGAGATACTCTGGCCCAGTCGTCTAGCCATCACAATTTGGCCCTTGTCAAACTCGCTCAAATCCTTACACTTGCCCATTTTTCCTGCTTCTAACACAGCAACTTTGAAGACAAAATGTTCACTTACTGCCTAATATATCCCACCCACTAACAGGTGCCATGATGAAGAGATAATGTCAGTGGTCATAATGTTATGCCTGATTGGTGTAAATGTACTAAAAATGAATTCAAACTAAACTTTATAGAATAAAGTGATATATGTGATGAATTTATCAAATTATTTAAAAAATAAATAATGTACGTGGACACAAAATTATGTACGTCATGTCATTGACCCATATACATATACATTTAATATATATATATATATATATATATATATATATATATATATATATATATATATATATATATATATATATATATATATATATATATATATATACGTTAATATACGTATTTTACAAGCTCTTAATTGTTTTACTTTAACCTTTTTACATTATATATATATTTTTTTATATTCATTTATATTATTAATTATAATATGTAGATTTAATATTATAATGTAAAAATCACACAATTTCCCACACATTTCTTTGCTTTAAATTGTTGCTAAGACTCCAACAACCAGTATGGAAGTTCAGCACGGTCCATTATGTTGTCCTTTTTGTTGAATATTTTATAGAAATTGTCAGGGCAATGACCTTTGACCCGTCAGATGGTTTGCCATGTGCCTCATCAGTCACCCTGGAGTCCATGCATGAGAACCACTGCAGTCTGTGGAATGTGAAACGGAACGCCTCACTCCAAGACTTGATACCAGGACACATATTTATTTGCTCATTCATCACCGAGCATGAACTTTGACCCATAACACTGGATCTTTTCCCGCTTGCCCAGACGGTTTGCCTTGGATACAATGTGGTAAGTCTGCTCCTCATGTGGGATCTCTGCAGGGTTCCTCCTCAACGGGCCCATTCACTGAGCGCACGACCCTTATGGTCCAAATAGGCCAGATTTGTTCTGCATTTCACTGCAGCTAAAAGAAACCTTTGTTTCTTTTTATGTTATTGGGCTGTCTCACAATCTCACAATGCTCATTCAACTTGTGTTAACCAAGAACCTCTATAAATCATGATGGGTAAAAAGGGCAACTGTAGAGCCAGGCCTGAAATATTGGCATCTTGGAATGCGGCATAAACAATAAAGTGCATTTAGTGTGCATTGCTTGACTGGTAATAAAATATATATGAAAAAAGCTACATAGAAAGTTGTAAACCTCCACATGACCAAAGATCAAAGATGAGATATGACCATGTGTCATATTAATCTGCTATTTGCATTAAACAAGTGCATGAACAAGGACACTGTGTACAATACATATACGCGGTTTGTGTGTGTCATGAAATTATTTATATGCAATCTGCAAGCAATCACATCATTACCACATGGCACAAGCCTCTGCTTATCCTGCAGCCAATGAGATTGCTTGCTCAACATTTAAATAGTCTGGTTCAGTGTTTGCTGTAAGCTAATCCTCTGAACTCTTCCACCTCCCCAGCTCCACCTGTCTAGATCTGTTACGGGATTTATATATGGTTATTTATGAATGTCAATAACATTTGGGGGGGATTGAGGAGTGGGGTATGGGTAAATCTTATGTTAACCGATAGATCTTATGTTAACCAAGCCTGCATTTATTTAATCAAAAAATATTATGTTAGAAAAAATACACAGTTGAAATGCAGTTCTTGATGGTGTGATCGAATGAAAGCATTCAAACTAATATGCATGAGCCTGTTGGAATCATCTGTCTCTGGAATCCTTTGGGATTGATTTGAATTTACATTGATTTCATGGTTTCACGCTGGCAATGGGGTTAAATCTACTTTGTCATCACATGAGCCTAGACAGAGAAACATGACACCAGTGAAGAAGAGTTGGAGTCATGCTCTCCACACAGATGAGCTGAGAGCGTTTCAGGCTGAAGCGAAACATCTTCAATGAAATCCCATGAAACTTATGACTTGCCAGAATAGCTCTGGCAGGAGGACAAAAGACAATAAGCCACTGGAAATGTGTGAAATTCGATTCTGACACGATTTTGGTAGAAAATGATCAACTTTGGCTGCGACTGAACATTTTGGATGTTCACACATTTACGCTTGTAAGAAAACAGCTGCATGAACTGCAGAACCATGTAAAGTTGATTTTTACAAATTTTGATGAAAACGCAAGTTGGTTCTTTGATATAGCCTATTGTGGGTGGTTACTTTGTTGTTGCTAAGGTGGTTGTTTGAGCATTGCTATGCAGTTGCTTGAGTGTTTTTTGGTTGCTTACTGGACCAAGACAAAATAATAAATTTTTTAAATACCTATGATATTCTATAGCCTAAATATGGCATAGGGTGTATTGCTATGTGGTTGCTAGGTTGTCCTGGGTGGTTTCTAGGGTGTTATGTGCGGTTGTTATGGGGTTGCTAGATGGTTAAGATTCTGACTGGCCAGGTATAAAGAGCCCTAAGTTTATACAATTATATTTTTTTTAAGTATTTATTTATTTAATATTTATAATATATATTTTATAGATAAACAAATGGAATTTTGTTTATTTCATGCGAAAGGATTCACTTATTATTATTATTTTTTTCTGTTTAATTAGTTAGTACACACATTTCAGTGAAAAAGTGCACTTAATTCTATTGAATATTCACTTGTATTCAAATCTTAAAATGTATGTTTAAAACATCTGTACTTACAGATAATATAATATTAATGAAATAAAAGACCTTTCTAGTCTTTCATCGCACAATTATTATTATAATTTCAATAAAAGCTGTTTTTGACTGACAAGTAAGTTTTGAGTTCTGAAACTTACAGGATGTTTTTAAATGCAATGACCTATTACATGTCAAAAGATCAAAGAAAAATGTATTACTCAATTCATGTCCCATTTAAGTGCACTTAAGTGTCCGAAAACATTACATTTCAGTTTTAAGCACTTAAAGGGGACCTATTATGCCCCTTTTCATAAGATGTAATGTATATCTCCCCAGAATGTGAAGTTTCAGCTCAAAATACTCCACAGATAATTTATTATAGCTTGTAAAATTCGGCCCTATTTGGGCGTGAGCAAAAACATGCCGTTTTTGTTTCCCTTTAAATGCAAATGAGCTGCTGCTCACGGTCCCCTTTCAAGAAGAGGGCGGAGCCTTTACACCTCGTGCTTCACAAACTCAGCAAAAACAATACTGGAGAACGTCACGCAGCCAAAATGTCAGTAATGGTGTTCAACCTTATATTTTTGACCTGGAGTCGGATACGGATGGAGAGACTCAAAAAGAGGCTACAACTTTTAGAATGCAACTGGACGTTAAATTTATGATGTTGTTGAGGAGTTAAATTGTTTCAACTCATTGTCATGTTAATCTCAAAATCTCTCAGAAATAACATTTGTGCAAATCCAGCGTTGTACTGACTGTCATTTCTGAAGAAGTCCGGCGTAAAAAGATTTGCGAAAATACTGTATATATCACTTTAACAACTTTCTTTGGCACATTTCCTTCATAAATGAAATTTATCCACGGTTTCCTCAGTGGCTCAAGAGTCTATGGAGACTTTTTTTCGTAAATGTTTTGTGGTGCAGACATTTCTGGAGTTTCTGGAACTCACTCAGGGTGGATCTATGGTAATAGGGCAGATCGTAACCGATCATGGGCGGAGCTTCTGGAACTCACTCAGGGCGGGGTCTATGCTAATGTAATAAGGCCACTGTAAGTCGCTTTGGATAAAAGCGTCTGCCAAATGCATAAATGTAAATGTAAATGTAATCGGGCAGATCGTAACCGATCATGGGCGGAGCTTCTGGAACACACTCAGGGCGGGGTCTATGCTAATAGGGAAGATTGTCACTGGTCATGGGCGGGGCTTCTGGAACTCACTCAGGGTGGATCTAGGCTTACGTAAGAGTAGGGGGAAATCTGAAACCGCTGGTTTGGAGAGACTGCTTATGATTTATGGGGATTATATAAAAAAAAAATTGTGAAGCAGTCCGACGTAAAAAGATTTGTGAAAATACTGTATATATCACTTTAACAACTTTCTTTGGCACATTTATTTCATAAATGAAATTTATCCACAGTGTCCTCAGTGGCTCAAGAGTCTATGGCAGTGGTCGGCAACTGGCGGCCCGCGGGCCAAAACTGGCCCGCCAGCAATAATATCCGGCCCGCGCCCGCAGCCAGATTATTTTGATAGCGGCTGGTTCTGTAAAAGATCTGTCATGATAGTGTAATGAAGGTCAGCTAGTGACAGCTGTGCAGGTAAATCTCACAGCCTGTAGCCTCTTTATTAGAGCGTTCGACTTCCATGCGAAATGACCCGGGTTTGCGCACTGCTTCGAGCGGGCGGTGCGAACCAGACAGATTACAACAACAGTTGCTCATAATCAATTTTTCTTTAGTGATTTTGCCTTCAAAAAAGTACAAGAACGTTTTTGCAGCAATGTGTTTATTTTGGGATGAATTGAGAGCTTTCTGAAAGACATTCAAAGGAGTCTGTGGAATGGATCGCTAGACACGCCTCTCAAATAGCCGCCATGAAATATGTGTGTGGTATGAAAAAACGAACAGTGAACCGAAACGTTTGCTAACAACGCAGGGCCTCAGCTCCAACACGTGAACAATAACAAGTCAAATCCAGCTTCTTTTTTATAAAAAAATATTGACAACACAACCAGCAAAAAAAGGGTGCAATGCTTCGTCTCGTGGTGCATCTGATATATTCTTTACAAACAGCAACAGCTAAAAAGCAGATAAAACACACCGGCTTTGCATTCACAAAACTAGGTTGGATGAATGCAGTTGTCTTTCCATTCTTCTTTGTATACCCTATTTTTGCTGTCGACTTTCCTCTTTAGACTCTTTGATAGTGCCATTTTCTTTCACCGGCAAGCTTAAATGTTAACGTCAATGCACACGACGTAGTCTCGTACCTCCAGCAGGCAAACAATTTTAAAAATGCAGTTTACTACACGAGGATGCCAAGGAATAATTCTGAGTGTAAAAGTAGTCTACGTCAAATAATTATTACAATAAGTTAGGCTCCATTGTGTTGCAAGCAAATTAAAATACACATTTATTATTCACAATATGGAAAGAGGAAATAAAACATAGTTTGTTAAGAGCATGACAAACATACCAGTAATGGGCTAATTCAAGTCCTCTTTAATTTATCCAATTTTTGAACAGAGTAACAGCTCATTACCAGTTGCAAAAGACACTGTATGTCACAGGCAATTCTAGTTGCATTGTCTATGTTCTGGCCCGCCATCAAGTGGCAAAATATTTTTTTGGCCCGATGCCAAATTTACTTGCCGACCCCTGGTCTATGGAGACTTTTTTTTGTAATGTTTTGTGGTGCAGACATTGTATATCTACTACAGCAAGGAAACATAAATGGTGAACTGTGGCAGCTCAATCTTCTGGAACTCACTCAGGGCGGGGTCTATGCTAATAGGGAAGATTGTCATTGGTCATGGGCGGGGCTTCTGGAACTCACCCAGGGCGGGGTCTATGCTAATAGGGAAGATTGTCACTGGTCATGGGCGGGGCTTCTGGAACTCACTCAGGGTGGATCTATGCTAATAGGGCAGATCATAACCAATCATGGGCGGAGCTTCTGGAACTCACTCAGGGCGGGGTCTATGCATATAGGGCAGATTGTCACCGGTCATGGGCGGGGCTTCTGGAACTCACTCAGGGTGGATCTATGCTAATAGGGCAGATCGTAACCAATCATGGGCGGAGCTTCTGGAACTCACTCAGGGCGGGGTCTATGCCAATAGGGCAGATTGTCACCGGTCATGGGCGGGGCTTACGTAAGAGTAGGTGGAAATCTGAAACCGCTGGTTTTGGAGAGACTGCTTATGATTTATGGGGATTATATAAAAAAAGAGTTTATGGATTTTTACACACTGTGAACTCACATCAGTGTTCAAACATTTTTCAAAAAAATTGCATAATAGGTCCCCTTTATGTAAGTTCTTATAAAGTATATTATTTCCATAATAAGTACTCTTTTTCATTTTATGGTTACCTCTGTTTCAAATGGCAAAGATGTGTTTTGATGTCATGCTGTTCTATTAGCTGTGGCTTGTTGCTTCAGTCAAAGTCTGCTTTGAGGTGCTAATATAGACCTTTATCAGAAAAGCTGCTGTTCTGTCGGATCTGTGTTGAGCTGAAGGGACATTATTTGGCCGTGATGAAAGTGGCATGTGATTTTACACGTGTTGCCCCTGTTTCATGTCACTGGCAGAATAAGCGAGCCAGATTTCACCTTTGACTCAACTGATATTACAGCGCGGGGTCCAGATGATGTAATACACTGCTTATTCAGCATCCTCCGGGTGTTACACGCGACCTACCGACCCTCACTTCACCAACGTCTGCGGATTACTGTTCTCGAGAAGGACTGTGATTAAATGAGGTAATTAATTAAAATGTGACATGAAAAACAAATGCCCTACAAAGAAATACTGTCTCCAAAGAACTCAAGCTCATGACTAGTTTGTAACAATTACCATCGCCTCTCAGTAGGGCCAAATGTAATGATTTTTCAAGGAAAATTATGTTTAAAACCCTGCTGACGGGGTGTATAATATAGCATAATTACAAATTAAAACGGCCTCCTTGAGTGTAAATAGAGACTGGGAGATTGGGACAATGTGGTTTTTATTGCTGGGAACAACATATTTAAGTGAAGGAAACTGGGAACTTCAAAAACGAAGAAAAAATTCCAACAGGCAAAGACAATATTTCATTAGTTGATTTTGAGAGACAGAGTAAAACATGAATGATTGTTTTAATTTAAAGAGGAATGCCCGACTGGATTGAATTAAGACCTTACTGTGATAATCTCTTTTAAAAATCCATCAAAAAGTCAATATGTGCTGCATCCATCACATCATTCTGCATGTTTTGAGCTTGAAATGGTTTATGGCACTATTTTTAAAAGTTACGATTATTAAGTAAAAAATTGTGTCTAATAGATGATTTGTTTTATCAAAGTCCTCATGAAATCAAAACTCAAACTTATTTACTTTGTCAGCACATATTTCAGGTCTTAGGGTGAAAAATTAATTTGTGCAAGTTAATACACTGAAAAAAATTGTTTGCCGTAGTAATCTTTATTCAAAATCTGAAAAGTAACTTCTAGTCTGGAATGGCATTCCCTTTCCGATGACGGCAGTTTGACGACCACTCCCATCCAACCGTTTAACAGAGGTCTGCTATTAGCAAGAGATGGAGAGGAGGAGCGCTGAAGTAAAACCCTGCCCTCTATCCAATATTCCGTTTCACTTGGAAATACGTCACAGCACTGAAATAAAATCAGTTGTAACTTACGGTTCACTGGGACTTTAAAGAAAACTGCTTGAGACTAGAGGTACGTTTACACGTCATCAATGTACTAAAAACAGAAACGTTTTTCTGTTGTGTATTTCGCATACAGATGACAAGCTTGTCAAAACAAACCCCATTCACATGGAACCGCGGTAATGAAAATTCAGAATCAGTTTAATTTTAAGGGTATTCACAATATTAAACTTAAAGGGTTAGTTCACCCAAAAATGAAAATTCTGTCATTAATTACTCACCCTCATGTCGTTCGACACCCGTAAGACCTCCGTTCATATTCGGAACACAAATGAAGATATTTTAGTTGAAAGCTGATGGCTGAGAAAGGCTTCAGATAGGCCTCCATTGGCATTCAGTACATTTATACTCCCAAGACCCATAAAAGGCACTTAAAACGTCATTACAAAGTCCATCTCACTACAGTGGCTCTACAATAATTTTACGATGCGACGACAATAATTTTTGTGCGCAAAAAAAAAATCAAAATAACACCTTTATCCAACTTGTTCTTGTCTTCCGTGTGTGCCTCCACGACGCATGCGCGAGAATATGACGTAGCGCCAGCGTTCGGGAATCCATGAAATGCACACTTAAGCCCCATTTTGAGAACTACGCCGAGACCTAAAGCACGATCAATGTAGAATCCAACAGCTTAGACACGCGCGTCTTCCTCTGCTTGTAAACAAATCGCTTCTGGGTCATGTGTCCGAACGCCGGATCTGCGTCATATTCTCGCGCATGCGTCGTGGAGGCACACACGGTTAAAGCAGAAATACTTTACTCTTACTGCAGTGTGCAACAAGTGTCATAGCAGTTTCATTTCAACACACTCAAATGTATCTAATATGATCAACAGAGCTGCGTTACCTCATACTCATGACCGGAAAAGTGGAAATGGTGCCGGCGACTGTGGCATAATAAAAGTCCCGCTGCTTGTGAGGCATGTGTTGCGTTAATCTTATTAACAATCACTCCAGCGGCCTTGCTTAGCTCCCACAACACTCGGGCCTGCTCTGCTTCATACTACAGTAACGTTAATAATCTCATCCATTAACATGATTTCTGCCCAAGTCCTATCCTGATTCTTTTCCACCGGCTGTGAGGTGAAGACCTTGTCTGGCTATCACCAGACCAAGCTCAAATTAAATTTGAACATTGGTCTGGGGAGTCTGCTATGTATTTTCTACTGCATAATTCAAATGACTCTGTACACAATTGGATAGTCCTTCAACCAATCAGACCACAAGAGGCGTGATAAACGAGCATAATTCAAATGACTCTGAATGCAATTTGATAGTCCTTCAAGGTGGTCAGGTGGATAAGCCAGTCTGTGATTGGTTCCCGCAAAAGTGTAACAGAAGCAGTAGAAATGAATGTACAGGTTTCCAGACTGAGTTGCAGGGCGAAATCAAATCGCCGGCAGATCAGGCTGGGTTTACCCAGTCTAGTGAAGATCACATGTCCTAAGAATCTGCGCTCAAACTTGGCGTCATCAAGCTACGCCTTTGTTTTGAATAGGCAACCTCTAGTGGACGGAAAAGTTACATATAGTGCACGTTTAAAAGAATGCAACATTTTTTAAAACACACTTGATGGTCATAAAAAAATACACTTCATTCTCTCTATGCAAAATATATAATAAAATATATAACCTAAACAGATCTTCACATCTTTCTTGATTCTTCTAAATACAATTCATCTTACTTGAAAACACGCCATCATTCAAAATGTTCTCACTTTCTCTATTTAAACCCAGTTCAAACCAAGGCTAATCCAATACGCACAAGAATCTATACAGTCCAGTGACAAAATGCAATGATACCGCAGACATCTGCTTAGCGTTTTCTGCGCCTCAAAGATTTATTGAGCTCGGTGTAGAGGAAAAAAGAATGTTGTCCATAAAGGTTCTCTGTCCAAATAAATCACCTCATTTGCAAACAACTTGCCTTGTAAAACATATATAGGGACACCATTAGCATTTATATAGGGGTAAAAGGATTAGGAGCGCTTTAGATTCGCCTCCATTGATTTTTCGTGTGTGTTATTAGCTTTAGGATTAAAGTAGGTTGGAGAACAGGTGCCTGTGTGAAATGTGGGGCTGCTCCCTGTGTCACGGGATCTCTGGGAATAGGCTTTTGCAAAAGAAGGCCATCTTCACAGTTAAAGCGAAGCTCTATAGTCTGGCTTGGCCTGGTAAAAGACTGCGAGCGGCACGCTTGTCACTTAGGGGGTGCTCCCTCGGGACAGAACATAATTATGAAATGACAGGCCTGAGGCCAGATTAAATCCGCTTTGAACCTCCCCCTAATCACAAATCACACGGCAGCCAGCGGCTGTGGCTTCCCTCGGAAACTGTACCAAAAACCCTTCACTGGAAAAGGGTCAGGTTTGAAGGTAACTCGAGGGTATGAGCCTCCCCTGCCTAGTTTTTAGCAGTTAGCCTTCAGTCCGTCGACAGGTTGGCTGCAGCCCAGTTAGCTTTACATGCTAAACTTTCACTGGTGAGGGGAAAGTGTGTACTAAATGTTATTAAAATCATAAAATAGCATCTTCATGCCATAAACCCCTTTCGTATATACTGTTTGTGTCATTAGCATGCAAATTCAGCTATCGATTCAGTATTACTTAACACAAACATGTTTTTCCTAGTAGGGACACACATCATTTGCTGTCATTATATATGAAGGCTGGCTTGGTTTTGTCCTCTGTTGGATGTGGTCCTGTCATAGTGGGAATGGTGGGCTGCACAATGTGTGTTTCAGCCATGTGTTTCTTGAACAGCTACACTCCCTATGCATAAAATGTCAAAACATATAATTGCATGCTTAGAACATGACTTATGACATTTTTTAGTTTGCACTGAATGTTTAATTTTGACTTTAAAGACAAAAAATAAACTGAGTGAGGGCAAATGTGTATGCAATTTGAAAATATGTCATTTTTATATTCTAATTGGCACAGGAATTGACTTTTCACCGCACAGTTGTGGTTAAACAATGATTATTTTGGGTTCCTGAACTCAATCTATGTCAAGAGACATGCTTTTAATGTGGAGTGCACATGGTTATCAATGGCAGCAAATTTCCAAAGTTGCAGTTATGAATTAATTAGCTGCTTTGTCATTTCTACAGAATTAATTAACATTGAATGGGAATCAGATTTTTTTTTTCATACAACATATTCAAATAATCTTGTCACGGTGCCTGTTGTTCAATCAGCCATGAGAATGATTATTGTCAAACTGACACTCATACAAGACAAACAGGAGGACGTTGACACACTTAATAAAAAATGCCATTTATTGTAATGTAATTTATTTGTATCATTTTTACAAAATATGTTACTATTATGTTATAAAGTGGTATTTGTTTTATTTGCATATTCGCATTATCGATATTGCAACTTGATATTATGCACGTCATGAAAATTGTTAATTATTTAATTTTAGGTTCATATTAATTTCTGCATGAATGTATTAATTAAATGTATGAATGTATTATGAGCAAAAATGAATAAAAAATTGTATATTTATAAATTAGGCATGACTAATAAATGCTGTAAAAATGTTCATTGGTAATGTAGTTCTTTAAGTAAGATTAAATAATTCAACCTTATTGTGAAATGTTTGCAAAACAATTGGTAAAAGTGCCTTTGAAGGTTTCGTATAATATATTTGGGGAAACAAATAATGTGAGTTATGTAATCAGATTACTTTTTAAAAGTAACTTGTAAAGTAACACATTGCTTTTCGTTACTTTTGATGAACTTTTTCAAATAAGTATTTTTTTTTTCTTCCAAAAATTAATTTAAAGTTTTCTTTCATTTTTGCCAGAAGATGTAAAATTTACTGTACAAATTGTATGACAAATGTTGTTTTGTCATGTTTTTGGAGCTTGCGGTGTCAATTCTCTTTTATTCAAAGAACGGCTCTGAAATTCGTAACACCTTTTGGAATAAAGTAAGTTGACAAAAGGGTGAGTAAATTATAGCATTTTCATTTTGGGTGAACTGTTTCTTTAAGAATGTTGCATGCTCTTGTGCTAACAAACTGTTCATTCAATAAAAAAATGTTGTGAAGAAACAATTTCTGCCAGATAAAAACTAGATATGTCTCGCTAAAGTGAGGGTATAAGCAAAACATGTAGAAAAAAAGCACTCAACTCCATCTCCTCCCTATTTCCTTTCAAACCATCAGGACCTTCAAGGTCTGGCCAGATCACGTCACTTTGTCTCCACATCTGGTTCCAATCCACTGCAATTAGCCAAGCTAGCTTGGGAATGTTGCACTCTCTCACATTTTTAACCTTCTTTCTATGTTTCTGAGTATCTCTGCCCATCTTTCTCTTTGTCTGTTTATGCACGTCTTTCAAACTTTACACATTTCCTTTTATTGTAACTGTGGCTGTAGTCTAGCCTGAGGTTACATTAACAAGGGGCCATGAGAAAATATGGTTATAATCGACCGTAAAATTGAACCATAAATGTCCTTGTTTTGTTTTAATTTCCATCCAGTAAATTCTATTTTTATCTCATTCTGAAAAAAAAGATCAACCAGCATTTAACTTCTGCACACCCTCACAGTCCACTAATAGCAGTGTATGCTAACTATTGCTATATATTGAGTTTGAGAGTTGTAGCAACTTCTGACAATACAGTAGCCTAAGTATTAAACATGTATGCTACTTGTATAAAAAAATGGAAGGAAATAACCCCAAAGCCTTGACCAGAACCCAATTTAGAGATAAACTAGACTTGGGGGCCATGGTCCAGTAAGCAACCAACCAGCAATGACCCACTCCCAGAACACCCTAGCTTAGCATCATGTTAAAAAAAAAACCCATTAAGAACACCTTAGCCATGCATAGAAAACCCTGACAACCACCCAGAAGAGGCTTGCAATTGCTGGCAACATGCTAACAAACACTAAGAAAACCTTAGCCCCACATAGATAACCATGATGGGAGTGAGGTTTAGGGGTTGAGTGTAATGGAGGCCGGCTAGTAAGGTCTGTGTGAGTAAACCAGGGGTAACATTTGGTGCCGTGACCCGGATGGGAGTGAGGTTTAGGGGGCTGAGTGTAACGGAGGCCAGCTAGTAAGATCTGTGTGAGTAAACCAGGGGTTATATTGGTGCCATGATCCAGATGGGAGTGAGGTTTAGGAGGGTGAGTGTAACGGAGGAGTGAAAGTAAGAGATGTGTGAGTAAACCAGGGGTTACATTGGTGCCATGACCCGGATGGGACTGAGGTTTAGGGGGTGAGTGTAACGGAGGCCAGCTAGGAAGAGCTGTGTGTGTTAACCAGGGGTTACATTGGTGCCGTGACCCGGATGGGAGTGAGGTTTAGGCGGTTGAGTGTAATGGAGGTCAGCTAGTAAGAGCTGTGTGAGTAAACCAGGTGTTACATTGGTGCCATGACCTGGATGGGAGTGAGGTTTAGGGAGGTGATTGTAACAGAGGCCGGCTAGCAAAGGCTGTGTGTGTAAACCAGGGGTTACATTGGTTCCGTGACCTGGATGGGAGTGAGGTTTAGGGGGTTGAGTGTCTTACTAGCTGGAGGCCAGTTACATTGGTGCTGTGACCCAGATGGGAGTGAGGTTTAGGGAGGTGAGTGTAACGGAGGCCAGCTAGTAAGAGCTGTGTGTGTAAACCAGGGGTTACATTGGTGTCGTGATCCGGATGGGAGTGAGGTTTAGGGGGTTGAGTGTGAAAGAGGCCAGCTACTAAGAGCTGTGTGAGTAAACCAGGGGTTACATTGGTGCTATGACCTGGATGGGAGTGAGGTTTAGGGAGGTGATTGTAACGGAGGCCAGCTAGTAAGAGCTGTGTGTGTAAACCAGGGGTTACATTGGTGTCGTGATCCGGATGGGAGTGAGGTTTAGGGGGTTGAGTGTGAAAGAGGCCAGCTACTAAGAGCTGTGTGAGTAAACCAGGGGTTACATTGGTGCTATGACCTGGATGGGAGTGAGGTTTAGGGAGGTGATTGTAACGGAGGCCAGCTAGTAAGAGCTGTGTGTGTAAATGAGGGGTTACATTGGTGCTATGACCTGGATGGGAGTGAGGTTTAGGGAGGTGATTGTAACGGAGGCCAGCTAGTAAGAGCTGTGTGTGTAAACCAGGGGTTACATTGGTGCCGTGACCCGGATATGAGTGAGGTTTAGGGAGGTGAGTGTAAGGGAGGCCAGCTAGTAAAAGGTGTGTGTGTGTAAACCAGAGGTTACATTGGTGCCGTGACCCGGATGGGAGTGAGGTTTAGGGGGTTGAGTGTAATGGAGACCAGCTAGTAAGAGCTGTGTGAGTAAACCAGGAGTTACTTTAGTGCTGTTACCCAGATGGGAGTGAGGTTTAGGAGGGATGAGTGTAACGGAGGCTGTCTAGTAAGAGCTGAGTGAGTAAACCAGGGGTTACATTGGTGCCGTGACCCGGATGGGAATGAGGTTTAGGAGGTTGAGTGTAACGGAGGCCGGCTAGTAAGAGCTGTGTGAGTAAACCAGGGGTTATTTTGGTGCCGTGATCTGGATGGGAGTGATGTTTAGGGGGTTGTTTGTAACAGACGTAGGCTAGAATGAGATTTGTGTGTAAAGCTCACTACCATGGTCTCCAGAGACATGCTAGAAACTGAAGCTAAAGGCTTCAGTCCTTATCATCCTTGTTTGCGTGCCTGCCTCCCATGCTGGAAACACTGCTCGGAGCAGGCCGAGTAGGACCAGAGGGGTTATACTTAAATACTCAGAAAAACTTAGCATCACTTACCAAAAACTGAAAGCCCTGGCATCTCTCTAGGACAAGGTAGCAACATGCAAACACTCAAAACACATTAGCAACAAGCATCCATAGCAAATAGTTTTGAGTTTTGCTTGAACAAGCACATTATCTTCAGAAAATGTAAAACAAATAGTTCTCTATCTTGTGTAGCATGTATATAAAAATGGAAACTCCTTATTGGTGATATTCAAAACATAATAAATACAGTAATTACTGTTTTACGCTACAGAATGAACAGATGCCGTGGTCTACAGTTTTTTTTAGATATGTACATTGATGCCAAATTCATGCAGACTTGGCGGTTGGTATTTCAGTGTTGTGCTGTGATTTTCTTGGTAACCATAGAATAATCATCCAAGAAACCATATATTAATTCCTCAGTAAAATGGTTCCTTTACCCACTGTTTTCTCTGCTGGGTCATAAATCCATGGCTCTTTTGAACACTCATACAAATCGACAGAAAATAAAACCAGGTCTGGAACGGATGTTAAATATATTCTTTGGGTTTTCTGTAAGCCACATCACATGTTCAGCAAATCCGCAAGTAGCTTGTCTTGTGAAATGAGAGGTCAGAAGTTTTAAAGGTCCATCAATGACAAAGACTTTCTAAATACTAAAGCTAGCGCTTAATGCGTTCATATTGCTGAAGATGCAATGTATCTGTCAGACAAAGGCCCTGAGAAACATGACCTGTGATGGATATAGTATACATGCTCAAATGTTGTAGTCTCTCTAATTTCTTCTAAATAATAAATGTGCTGATCTTCACATTGTCCTTTTCAATAGCTCGATTTTTGAATGCAGCAAAATAACTTTGACTTTTGTAATCAAAATTATCAGAAAATCAAATCTATCATCTAGCTATTGGTTATTCATAGCAGATGCATTTTTTTGTCCAGAGCATCATACAGTTCTCCTACAATAAAGACAATCCCCCAGAGCAATGTTGGGGTTAAGTGCCTTGCTCAAGGGCAGAGTGGTAGTTGAGGAAATCGACAAGATGACATCTCCACAGTTCACAGGTCACCCTCCCCAGGGTTTGAACCAGTGACCTTTAGGTAACCAGCCCAGATATGTAACAGAATAGTTCATATAAAATTTAAAATTATGTCACCATTCCTAATGATGTTCTGTACCAAAGTTTTCTGACCTGCTTTCTTTTATGGAAAATAAAAGTGACCAGTGGCACAAAAAACAAGAACAAATTCTAATAAATTGTAAAAAATAAAAGGTAATTTATATGACTTTATGTCTCACAATTATGACTTTATTTGTCATAATTTGAACTTATGCAACTTATGCTCATAATTGCATTTCTTTTCTTAAAATTATGGGTTTATGTGGCTTTATAGTGGTGTCAACAATAATCGATTCGGCAATGCATCGCAATGCGGGGCATGCACGATTCAGCATCGATGCGGCTAAGTGCCATAATCGATTATGTCATCGTTTATTTTCTGGCCTTGAGTTGGACAATAAAGTTGTGAAGTTTCAATTACTTCCGGGGTCATAACAACAACAACAATCAAGATGGCTGAGGCGGAGGGAGATTACTGATTAATTAAAACACTTATGTACACTGCTGGAAAAATTTGGCTGTTATTATTGCTCTATTTAATTTCAAATGGTTCTAAAGCAGAGAAGAGAAACATTTCTCATTCAAAGCACTGAAAGCAGTGATTTATGTTTTCTTTTTCAGGTTTGAAAATGCCATATCCAATACCCTGTACCATTCAATTAAATTTTATTTAATGACATTTATGTCAAAGATACAGGAGAGTGATAATACACAAATAGCAGCCAATAAAATCTGTTGTTCAATATCTGACTGTTTGTATTGCCTCATGACTGATTCAAAATTTGCCTTGTTGTGTGCAGTAGAATTTTGATGCATCGCAATGCATCATAGAATCGAATTGAATCGAATCGTTACCTGGTGAATCGTAATCGAATCGAATTGTGAGGGCAGTCCCAATGCACACCCCTGTGGCTTTATATCTCAGATTTTCAACTTTACCAATTGTGACTATTTCTTGTGACTGCAAAATTATGTCTCACAATTGTGACTTTACATCCAGCAAAGTGACTTTATATTAAAGACTATATACAGATGCACACACACTTTCACATGCTATGATATAATTAAAAAACCAAGAAGGCTGCATGTTTTAAAGTAAAAACGCAGTGCTGTTGTTTGTTCTACATGCTTGCGTTTTTAGAGCAGTTAGCTAGCAATCAGCAAATAGTCCATATTTATGCCAAATGGTTGTTTTGATCTACTGCCGATTAATAATAAATATTTTAATTGATGGTGTTTATATCATGGAGTGGTAGCCTAGTTGCAAACTCGCATTTCGGCCAGAAAAGTTTGATGGCATTTTTTTTTCATATTACCTCAGAATAATGCCTATAATAATGTAGTTATAAACGCAGCACTACTTTGTTTCTGTAATTTCTATAATTATGCTGTTCCACAAGCGCCACCTGGCAAAAAAAGTGTTTAGTGTTAGTGTTTGTATCTATCCATGGTGGATCTGGTGAAGAAACTGTCAGCAATCAAAATGTTAATTTTGAAGATATTGAAAACAATAGTTTTGAGAATATGTTTGAGATGGTGAATATGAGACAGATGCTGAATATACTGGGGAAATGAGCTCTGATGATGACAGTGATGATGGTATAAAACATCTGCTCAAATTGAACCCTTTCCAGTTTCAAAATATGCTTTATTTTATTCTTTGGTTAGTGTTATTAAAATATCAGGAGAGTTTTATACTATTGCACCAGATAGAAATCCATCCGTGTTAGAAATACATCCGACAAATATGTAATAATGATTGACGAAACATTCATACATTTATGGAATAATTGCGACTTTTTTTCTCTCAATCTCAACTATACAGTATATCTTTATATCTCATGATAAGACATATTTTATATCTCACATTTGCAACTTTATCTCTTATTTTAAACTTTTTTGAGTTTTGTTATATGTTATTTACATTCCTGATACTGTATGGAAAAGAGCAGCTGGCATTTTCTTCAAAACTTCTGCTTTTGTTTTCCATGGAGGGAAAGTAAGGACAATGGTCACAACATATTTAGAATAATGAAGGGTGAGTAAATGATAACAGAACATTCAGCTTTTAAAAACGACATCACCATTTCAATATGCAGTTTACATACATCCCTCCCTTTCCTTTGTGCACAGGAGAAAAACGTAATCGCAATCATCCATCTACAAGCGAGGCTTGACCGTGTTTGTTTACGTTAGACTGACGGGACTGAAAAACACAAGAAACCACTCTCGCTTTCAAAGCCCGCCAAAGGTACACGCTCTCTTTCAAAGTGGTTTGTAATTTAGTATGGAATTTGTGTATTTGTACAACACCAGTAGCCATGGGCTCAGAGCATAAATGATGCATAACCAATGTATTCGATCTAAAATTAATTAGCAAGGCGCATAAAAAGAGATCCGTTTGCCAAGGTAAATAGAGCAAGAGACCATTGCAGCAGCTGTGACTTCTTAACACCTTTTTTCCAAGGAAGATTAATTGTTAATGCGAAGCCTTTAGGCAATGAAACTGCCCGCAGCAGCCCTTGACTGTGCTCCGAAACGCTCATTGTCAAGGTATCACTCAGGTTTGAAGGAAAAACACACAATGGCTCAAAAAGTCTCCATCTCTACATACCATTACCGAAGAAAAAAAAACATTGCTTACATTTGGCACTGTGGTACCGGGTTATATTTGACAGCTCTGTGTGCGAGGCCTTCAGTTGAATTTGTATATACAATCGAGCACCAGATTCATCCAATCTGTCACCCTTCACCCACATCTAGGCTCTTAAAATAGGAAAATGTCTGGAACATTTTTCAAACGTGCCATACTGTATAATCTCCTACAACAGGAGTCAAATCATCTTAGCAATCAATTGGGGAAACGCACAGGCGTGGAAATCACTTGCCCGGAGTGGGCAACTCCCATGACAATTAATCACCATCCTTAATTAAAAATGCTAATGTGGAGGTTCATTATTAGTATATACAGTATATGACGCTTCTCTCTGGCTTGAAAAGCGGCTGTACGATAGGAAGTACAAGGGTGTTTCTTTGACTATACCGTTTTAGCCCAGTGGACTTTTATAAAGTATACTCAAAAACGCACCTGGAAATGACGTTACCATTTTTTAAAATAAACTGTCTAATGCATTTGTCTTTCCAAAGCTAATTTCAAATCTATACATTTTTTTTGATATCTTACATAAACACAATAGAATAATATATTCACCCTTAATAATTTACATAATTTGATAAATGTAGTAATTTACATACATAATTTAATTTACGATGATGAAATTACGGACTAATTGGAATTGTTGCATGAAAAAAAATATTATGTTCACAAGTGATATTTACATTGATTTTCTTCATATATCTTCACAAGTCATATTTCATCTGAATCAAGCTCTTCTTTTATACTGTTGACTCTTTAAAAAAACATGTACACTTACTTTTCATAAACTGTATTAGTGCTAAATTATGGTGAAAAGTTATAAAAATGTATATTTCTATAATTATATTAATTATATTAATTATTAACTTAATTATTTTCCCCCAGTAAATATTGTTGCCAGTACTCTGTCAGACAGTACTCTGTCAGACAATTGTAATGATTTGTTTATATTATATATTTTTTAACATGTAATAATATTTTTATTATGTATTATCTATTTATATATATTCATAAAGTAATATTAAATGTCTGGGTTTGGGTCAAGTTTAAAATCTATAAAGGCATTTGAAAAGTAGCAAAAACACATGATGTTCATGTTAAAAGCCCTCTGGAACAGAAAGTGCCCCTTATTGAAGATACACTCAAATGCAACATCGACATTGAAATCAAATTGCACCGTTCTCTGATATACTGTAAATCAGATCATAATTCAGCTGCAGTATATTGGAAACTTGCTAAACAAAATTACATCCGTATACTGGTTTAACTTTCAACCACAACCTCCAAGACCACAAGCCTGTCAGTTGCAAGCACTTTCCATCTCATATAATAAATGTAATGGTTCTTGATGGACATAAATATCTGTTAGTCAATGAGACATCAGACTTTTGCCTTGATCTGGAATTATGTTATTAATGCCACTGCAACAACCTCCAAGTAGGAGAATATGAGTTATGTTGACAGGAGATATATAATATGTACTTTAAACTAAGGGTGCTCACTAAAGAAACATCTAATAGGGCATTTGACTGATAGTGATGCATATGATTTTGATCGCAATAACCGTTTTTTTTATAAACGCTCTTCCAAGTCATATAATGGTTCTTGATGAACATAAATATCTGTGAATCATTGAAACAAAAGACTTGCGCAAACTCTGGACGTGTCAATGTTTTCATCGAACCAGATCTGACACAAAAAATAATACCCACGTGAAAATTAATCACAACTCCTTTGAACACCAATGTGTGTGTGTTTTTAGTTTGCAGCCCCTCACCGAGTCAAAGCTGTAAGTTATTTGATCGGAATTGTTTTTTTCCACTATTTAATCTCTAGGAGTTGTGTATCCTGGCCTTCTGAACGCTGTTTATCACGTACTGCGTCTTATGAGTTTGGCCTCAGATTCCAACGCTTATGAAAGTGCCAAACAAATGCAAAACCGCAACTTGGACGGCTGATAATTAATTGATCCGATGTGAAATCACACATTCATGTAAACTTTTACAGATGTGGACAGCTGAGTTTCCAGAGATTTGAATAAGCCTTTTTGGTTGAATTCATTCAAAAAAAATGTCAATACTCAATGTCAGTTAAATAATAATAATGACTTTTTTTCTGAGGTATTTGCTAATTATAGTTACAAATTACATGACGAAAATTGTAGTTCCCTTTCAGTCGGTCACGTTCGACGTACGTCGGACATCACAACGATTTGGGATCACTTCTGGGAGCCCCTATCAGCTTCGAGATATAGAGAACGGGCCCAAGGGCCCGCACCGCGGGTATAAAACCGGAAGCGGATGCAGCGCACCTTTGTCATTCACTTTGTAGCCAAACGGTGTTGATGAAGCAAGCAAGACTGTTCAATGTCAGCAGAGAGAGAGAGAGAGCATTCTGCAGCCGCAGTGACGCCGCTCGGATTGGTTCATATAAGACCGCTTCAACGCTGGCTACAGTTTGCAGTTTGCTGGCTACTGTTTGCAGTTCGTCTTGCGCTGGGCCGCCTCAAAGGGCGGCTCAGACACTGTGCAAGGTCAGGGAGGACGAGGAGCAGGTCCTGTTGGTCTCTCCGTATTGTGCAACTTGAATCTAATCTAATTGGCCCAACCGGACTTGCTTCCCGGAACTAGTGCTTCTCGCGACAGCACCTCCTTGGCCCATTCCTCTGGGGAAGGACCTTCTAACTCAGAGACGGGGCACCCTATGGCACCCGCGTCCGGACCTCTGGAAACTCCATGTCTGGTCCCTGGATGGGACGCGGAGGTTCTAGGTGGCCTACCACAGTCTGTGGTAGACACCATCACTTCCGCTAGAGCCCCCTCTACGAGGCGCCTCTATGCGTTGAAGTGGAACCTGTACATCGAATGTTGTTCTTCTCTGCGAGAAGACCCCCGGAGATGTTCGATCAGTTCTGTGCTTTCCTTCCTGCAAGATGAGTTGGAGCGAAGGCTGTCTCCCTCCACCCTCAAAGTCTATGTTGCTGCTATCGCTGCAAATCATGACATGGTTGATGTTAAGTCCTTAGGGAAGCACGATCTGATCGCCAGGTTCCTAAGGGGGCAAGGAGACTAAATCTGCCTCGTCCTCACTGTATACCCTCTTGGGACTTATCTCTGGTGGTAACCGCACTGCAGAGAGCGCCCTTTGAGCCTTTGCAGTCAGCAGAGTTAAAAATCCTGTCTTGGAAGACAGTACTCCTGACTGTGTTGGCCTCCATCAAGAGGGTAGGGGACCTGCAGGCATTTTTGGTTGACGCATCATGCCTGGAATTCGGGGCGGGTAACTCTCATGTAATCCTGAGACCCCGGCCCGGATATGTGCCCAAGGTTCCCACCACTCCCTTTCGGGACCAGGTGGTGAGCCTGCAAGCGCTGCCTTCGGAGGAGGCAGACCCAGCCCTGGCTTTTCTCTGACCCGTTCGCGCACTGCGGACCTACATGGACAGAACGCAAAGCTTCAGAACCTCAGATCAGCTCTTCTTCTGTTACGGAGGCCAGCAGAAGGGAAAGGCTGTCTCCAAGCAGAGGATGGCCCACTGGATAGTGGATGCCATCGCCTTTGCGTATGAATCCCAAGATGTGCCTTGCCCGCTTGGGTTGAGGGCCCACTCCACTAGTGGTGTGGCTTCCTCCTGGGCACTGGCTCGTGGCACCTCGCTGACAGATATATGTAGAGCTGCGGGCTGGCCGACACCTAACACGTTCGCTAGATTTTATAGCCTCCGTGTAGAGCCGGTATCTTCCTGTGTGCTCACTTCAAATAGCCAGTAACACCTAAGTGCCTGTTCTTGTGTTGGCTTGCTGCGCCATTCCCCTCCTCATGGACCGGATACGTGCGCTGATGTGCTCCAGTCGAGTTCCCCAGGATGGCGAACCCTGTTGAGCTCCACCGCAACCCGCAGCAGTCGGACGTGGTGGAGCGTCCGACACCAGGTCTAACACTCGTATGCATTGGTGGAACTTATGTTAGGCTGGGTTCCATATGTTGTGACCCCCACGGCGGTCCCATATGTGTATTCTTCCATGGTACGGCTCCCTATGGCAAGCCTGTGTCTTTCCCTCGTCTCAGTGTGGTGTTGTTCCCCTGCCTGCAATGGTCAGGGCCATCCCTGGGACTTCCGTATGTTGCACTTCCCAAGGCTAGTCCATACGTTTATATTCCACATGTTACCTCACTACGGGCAGGATGTAGCTTCCGTAGTGGATCCTCTGGGCACGCTTTCCCAGCGTTATCCAATACTCTGCTGAGTGGGTCTTGCGGGACAGCAGCAGTGACTCTCCCTGCGTGAGTTTCCCGCCCGGAACAGACGGGGTCTGTGGGGCTTTTGCAGGGCGCTGAAAGTGGTAGTAACTGTGGCGTTTTCCAAAGGGATCCCAATTAGTTGGTGATGTCCGACGTACGTTGAATGTGACCGACTGAAAGGGAACGTCTCGGTTACGTATGGTAACCCTCGTTCCCTGAAGGAGGGAACGGAGATGTATGTCCCGTCGTCACAGTTGCTGTACCATCACTGCATGGCCGAGTCACTAGTTCGGCTCCTCAGTGAAAAACAAAGGTGTGCTGCATCCGCTTCCAGGTTTATACCCGCGGTGCGGGTATATCTCGAAGCTGATAGGGGCTCAAAGAAGTGATCCCAATTCGTCTGTGATGTACGTCTCCGTTCCCTCCTTCAGGGAACGAGGGTTACCATACGTAAACGAGACGTTAGTAACGTAATCTACTTAACGTAATACTTATTTTAGGTAATGTAATCTGACTACTTTTAGATTACTTTTAGATTACTTATGACATAACTAATTTATCACTTCGAAATGAACATTATATATAACTGCAGGCTGATTGTGAGTCGATGAAAAACAAATGATTAATTAAATCATAAAAATGATTGAGCACTAAAATGTATTTGTTTATCTGCATGTCAATGTGAACATTATCCAACATCACAGAACTTTGAACATGCAAATGTGTTGTTAAATTATAAAAAAAAAAAAAAAAACTTGAAATCTCAGGGGTCTCCAAGAAAATATATATTTTTTCAAAGTATTTTCCAAGTTTTAAATATTTTTTCACAGACTTTTTTTTATTAGTATTGTATTGTGTTTTATGTATACTTGTATATTGTTTGTGATGTATTGTATGGTGAAGCCAGAGACAATTTTTCATAAATTAAAGTAAACTGAATAATTAGTGAAAGTCACTGGATATGATGAAGACATGTTTCACAGCTATATATCAGCAGTATTTAGTGACTTATATAATTAATTATTCATCTCATACATGGTTTAAATGAGAGGTGTTTTGTCCCCAAATTTAGAAGCATCACAAATGTATTCACATGGCCATTCTATATTGTAAATATAACGGTATGACACACAAATATATTTTTAGAAAGGAAAAAATATATATATATTAGGGAGAAACAAATATTATGAATAATTTACTGCCATTGCGTGAATAAGAGTAACTGTAATCTGATTATAAGCATTTTAATATGTAATAAAATTAAAGTACAACATTTTTGGAATCTAATTACATAATCCAGATTACACGTAATGTGTTACTACCCACTGACTGCTGAAAAAAAATTATATATATATATATATATATATATATATATATATATATATATATATATATATATATATATATATATATATATATATATATATATATATATATATATATATATATATTATCTGAATGATACAATCGTTTAGCACATCTATGTCAAAAGTGTTTGATTTATTTATTGATAAAGGTTGACAGACTAATTTATACCACAAGCATTGTTTACTGGTAAATTTCTCTCTTGGTAACAGGACACAAATTTATTTATATGATTTGGAAAGGGTCAAAATGTGCTGCTCCCAGGCATTGACCTTCTTGTTCCCTAAACATTAGCCCTTTTTACCAACTTAGAGTCGAGTTGTCTGCCCTTTCATGCCTTTCACATGGTTTTTACACATTGTAAAGTAAAAAACGAAAAAAGAAAAATCAAAAATGGAGAGCCGTACCCCCTGCTGATCGCACTAACAGCTGTTTCTTATTCCAATGAAAAGTGTGAAGTGACTGGTGTTTACATTGCTATCCGCAGATATCACTGACACAACCAGAAAACATCTAGAATGAAAGAATGTGGAAAGCCCCTGACGTTAAAAAAACATTTAAGAAATCGCTGCAGAAATTTTAGACATAACAAAAAATTATATGATGAGAGCCATCCATGAAAGTATTTATTGTGCACTCACTATAACCATAAAGTCATAATTATGTTCACATATATATATAGCATTAGTGCTCATTCACTTTTCTTGATGTCGTTACTGATAAGGTTCCATTTTAGTCTTTAACATTTTTTTTTTTACGTGGACTGTCTACATATACACTACACTACTGTTCAAAAGTTTGAAGTTTGATTTTTATTTTAATAAGTCTCTTATTCTCACCAATAAGGCATTTATTTGATCAGAACACAAAGTAAAAATATTAAAATGGAAGAATTCAAAATAACTGTTTTCTTTTATTTTAATATATTTTATACTGTAATTTATTTATCTGATGGTAACGCTGAATTTTCAGCAGCCATTACTCCAGTCTTCAGTGTCACATGATCATGATCAGTGATACATTGTTTTTTCAGGATTTGTTGATGAAAATAAAGTTCCAAAGAACATCATATTGGGAATAGTAAAGGCATTTATAATGTTGCAAAAGTTTTCTGTCACTTTTGATCAATTTAATGCATTCTTGCTGAATAAAAGTATACTTTATATATATACATATATTTCTTAACAAGTAATACATGATGTGATTTCAGTTACACTTAATATCTGGTTAAATAGACATACATTACACCCCCCCCCCCAAAAAAAAAAAATTCTATTTTGTATTTTTACTTTAACATAATGGTCTATTTATTAAAAGTTTTTACATTTTTACCTTTATTCCAAAATAATAACTAAATGCAGTAATAATTTAAACAATATATTTACTATTTGAACTGATGTTCAGCTGTTCTTTTTATTTTTGGATCATCAGTCATCAGGCTCTGTAAACACAGACAAGGTCACAGACATGAAGATGAATCTTTAATTTCCCCAAGCTGATGGCTCACTGAAATACCCACAGCCATGTTTTCAGGCCATTTCAAGTTTGGTTTTGTGATGAAGTGGCGATATCTAAGTGGCTGGGTTGCTTTTTAATTAATCTTCCCAATAACAGCATCGTTTTGTTCGTTCAGTCTGATTCATGAACCCCGGAACATGCATTGAAACAAGAGGCGGGATCATATCCAAACATAGCTCAATTGAGGCATTGCCTCTTCTCACGTGACTTTCCCCTCATTCATTGTCAACTACCCCCCACTAAACCCACTGCATGCTTTAGAGGGTCTGTTAAAACTCAATGGGCTCAGAGGAGGCAAGAGACTCTTTAGTTTCACTCTCTAGTTTAGTTTCTAGTCATGGTTTTCTTTGTTTCTGTTTTGCCTCTGTTCTAGTTTCTTATTAGTTGTCATGGAGCAAGGAGATCGCTTCCTTGTGGACCACACAAGAGAATTTCGAGATCTGGCGTGCCTCATCCACTACCTCGACCACTCGCTCTGTGTTTTTTTCCACAACGGCCTCATCGAGCAGTCCAAGGCATGCCTGCCCATGGAAGATCCTCGAGGGAGCTTCGCAGAATATGGTGCTGGGTGCAACCAGAGCCCACCATTGACACTGAGCCCAAGCCCACCATGAAAACAGAGCCAAAGTGATCACCAGAGACTACTTTCATCCCAGAGCCCAAGCAACATGAGTCTATCCAGGTGTGTGAGCCAGCAACAGTGTCTGTATATTAAGGTATATTAGTGGTGTTCGTCTGTATGAATTGGAGCCCCTCCCACTTTCGCTGAGGTTAGTACTATGAACGGGATTCCTGAGGAATTATTATGTAATGAGCTGGATGAAGTGTTTGCTATACTACAGTCACTGCTGGTCCCATCCAGTTTCAAGTTATCTCAGTTATCACTAGAGAAGTCCAGTTGAAAAAAGCCAAGCCGTCTTTATTGCCATTGGTCCCATCCAGCACCAATTCTCGATTGTCGCCGCTGGTCCCGCCCAGCTCCAAATCTCCCACCCAGCCTGCCTCCACTGCCTAGGCAAGCTAGTTACTCGGCCCGCCTTCACTGGCTCCCTTCAGTCCCTCAGCTCCTCGTCTGGTTGCTCCACTCTGCTGCTTGGATCTGCCTCGTGCTTTCTGGTCTCCAGCTCTGCCTTGGTCTGCAGATCCCTCAGCTCCACCTCAAGCCTCCAAGCCCTGGACTCCACCTCGGGCTTCGGACTCATTGGCTTCATTGTGGCTTAACGCTCCCTTGGCTCCACCATGGTCTGTCATCCCTCATCCCTCTGCCTAAACCTTGGTCCATCGTTGCTCTGGCTCTGCCTCAGCCTTTCAAGTCAGCAGCTGCACCTTAACCCTCCACCACTGGTTGTGCTGGGCTCCTCCTTCCCTCCGGTTCCTTCATTGTCCTCACTCCCACCGTCTTCTCCCCGGTCTGCCAAGCCCACACCTCCACCTCTGCAGTTCCACCGTGGCTCTCCAGGCCTTCAGCATCAACATGGGTCTTCAGCTCCACCTGAGTCTCTACCTCCACTGGCTCCACCTCAGTCTATCGTCTCACTGGTACTGCTTGGCCTCTTCACCAAGGCTCCATCTTGGCTCCTCCCTCCATCATCCTCTGATTCCTCCCGTCTCTGCCATGGCTCCTCCCACCATCATCTCCTTGGTGTCTCCCTTTGCCTGCTCCTCGTCCTCCTCGAGAGCCCCTCCCTCCTCATTTTGGATTATTGGGAGTTATGTCACGGTCATGTTTAATTTCACTGTGTTGTTTAGATTTTCTTTAGTCATGGTTTTCTTTGTCTCTGTTTTGCCTGTTCTTTTCCCTTTATTAGTCATGGTTTCTGATTAGTGCACACCTGTACCCTGTTCTGTTCACAATCTTCCTTTGATTATTTAAATTCTCAGTTCTCCTCTGTTCATGGTCTCTCGTCAACATCATGTATGCTATCACTCTTTGTGTTTTTTAAAGGTCTATTTAATCGTTCATTCTGTGTCACTAGTCTCTCTATTGGATTTAATTCACGCATCCCCTCACACATTGCCGTAAAAATGTTTAAAACATCCATATATATATATGATTGTTTCAAAATACATATACAGTATATATCTACAAGCAATACAATTAACCAATTTTGGCATTTTAGTTTAAACATATTTTAATAAAAATATTTAATTCTATTTATTTAATTTTATGTACACTGTAAAAAAAAATCAAGTCTCCAATTGAAAATTTTCTAGTGACTGATCGCATCTAATTTTTTTAGTTGGCCAATTTGAATTTCTGTGAATTAAATTGCATCAATTCACAGAAATTCAATTTGACCAACTGAAAAATTTAGAGGTGATCAGTCACTAGAAAGTTTTCAATTGGAGACCTGAATTGTTTTTACAGTGTATTATATAAAGCATACACTGTTAGCAATTTCTGTAAATTTCACAGTATTTAACTGTAAAATGAACTGTATTTTACTGTAGAACAGTTATACAATATGTTACTGTCTTTTAAAGTTGCATTCTGGGAATTATCCTTTAAAATACAGTATTTTTAATTTACTGTAAATCGAAATACAGTAGTAAAAAAATTAGCGTGAAACCTGACCAATCACAGAAAGGTTTTTATTTCCTGCTTGGAGAAAGAAGTTAACGACGACACAGATGCAAGAACAAGTCAACTGCAAAGGTGTGTGCAAATATTCCTGCTTTTTCTCTGCATATTAAATTTTTTTGGTTTAACTAAAAAGAAAAACATCCCACTTAACGACGCAGTCACCTCACACTATATATATATACTGTGTATGTATGACTAGTTAGAGCTTAGAGAGATTTGTGGCGACACAGTTCAGATACTAATATTTCTTTCTTTTCTTTCCTTTTTCTGGACATTTCCCCATCAATATATGGACATAAACAGATCTCTGTCTTGGGTTTGACCACGTTATGAGCAGGTGAGTGTTCATGTGAACTGTTGGCTGAAAAAAACAAGGAATTTTTTTAGTTTTTTATTTATTTAAACAGTTGTCATTGCTTCTTTTTATTGTTATTTACAGGGACCTGTTGAAATACAGTAAATTACAGTTTTACAGTAAATAAAAAGTGGACAGTGAATTACAGTAAATTAATAAAATTACTGTATGTTTTACAGTAAAAACTATACTGTACTGTAAAAAAAATTACAGCAAGTTAAATGTTACTGTAAATAGTAATACAGTATTTTTACTGTAAGTTTAATTTACAGTAAGTTACTGGTAACCTGCTGCCAGTAAGTTGCTGTAATTTCTACAGGAATTTTTTAACAGTGTAATAATATGATATAATATATAAATAAACAATGTATTTAAAGGATTTTTTCAAATGTATTAAATAAACTTCAATATATTCATTATATACTGTACATGTAAGTCATGTTAGTCTAGTTGTGAAGTTTTCGAAGCGACACCTGGTTCAAATCCCAAACAAAAAATTGCCTAAGCAAAATTGCAACTGAACAATGCAGAAAACATGAGAGCACAAAAATATGTAGGATAAATAAGGTATTTTCTGGTAATATTAGGATATATTTCTTTGTCTTTTGAAGCCACACAATTGTTAAGAATGTGAGTTTACTATTGTCAAGAATTAATCATTTACATCAAACCAGAAGTGAATCATTTAATAGCACCTTATTTGATTTGAGAGCTAAAGCAGAGAACAACATTTTTAGTGAATGACAACTTAAATTTAGATCTGTTACTCTTTTCCCCTTGGCGTCAGGCTGTGTACTAAGCTTTGCCTGATAAACTGCAGTTCAAAGTCCAACGGTGTGACCACACTAGTATTGTCATTCCAGGGATGCATATTTTGCAACGCTGGTTTCAGAGCCTTTTGACTGTTCCCACATGTCTGGAAGAGACGGGCGGCACTATCGCTGGTCATGTGGGTTAATGGTTGCTTTGGAGTGGATCTGCCAGAGCGAGAGTCTCTAACTGTCTAATCGGCCCCATGTGCGGAGCATCAGGGCGTATGCCATTGGGCACCGGGGAGCACAAGGCCCCCCTGAAAAAGGAGCTGATGCATTGGCAATCAGAGGCTGGAAACTACACAGGAGAATAATCTCTTCCAGCTTTTGGGGTGAGTCGGCAGCGCAGGGTCGATGCCTCATTTGTGCAGGTCACAGGCAGTAGGGTGGTATAGATGACGTTTGTGGCCTTCTGAGACAGAAAACCTGCCATTCACTTATAAAACAGGGTCTTTCTTCAAATTGGCCACTTTTGGTCCTGTAGGCTTTTAGAAAATAAACTCCCTTAACACACATTTGATCTCAATAGTTTAATTTGTGTGCTAACAATGTCCTACAAAAGATAAACATGCATTACAAGATAATTATGTGCTCCCCTTCCCCCTCCCCCCATCATATCTCAAATTATAACATGCTGTTATGGAAATGACAGCGGTGGAAATTACATTTTAAACATTTAAGGATTCATATGTTTTCTAAGGATAATTTAGCATTTTATGTTGGCTAAATACACACAATTAAGCAATCATATGAAAAGTATTTACTTATTTGACAAATGTATAGCTAATGCACCATTAAAAAATGTGGAAAAACATTTTAAACTGTGTAAGTAGTCTTAACTGTGTTAACAACTAGTATTACTAATATTATATAAAAAAAATACATTTCAATAATTGAAATAAAGCTGAAATAAAGTAGTACATAAATATTTCATGAAAAACTTCCATTAAAGTTTTTTTTTTAGTTTAAGTACTAAAATGATAAAAAATTTTACAAATTAATTAAAGCTATATAGATATTTTAAAATAAAAATGACAACTGAAAATATAAAAATAAAAGGTAATTAAATTTTTTATTTAACTAAAGCTATATATACATATAAAAAAAACAACTATTACAAATGACAATGTGTAAAATTAATAACACTTAAATCTGAAATTAAAATGTAAGCATTACGAACTGGAAAATGAAATAAAATGAAATTCTAAAAATCAATAAGTACTATAATAGTATATAAATTATATTAAATAACTCAGCATTAGGGATATAAAATATTTTTACACACACACACGCACACACACTATACTGTCTACTACCTCAGATGAACAACAACACATGACATATTAGATGTCATTATTTATTTAACAAAAGCTATGCCAAAATGGAGAAGCCATGGGAGATAAGATAACCAGGCTTTAAGAAATGTTATGCAAAGCAAAAACGTTGCAATGGCGATGTTTCTCTGGTGTGTGTAAACATTGTCAGAGTATTATTCCATTTCCAGCAAAAATCTGCTTGGCTGCTAGGATGGAAAAATTAGCATTACGCCACCATTTGAAGCCCAGTATGATAAATGATTAGTGTGATTTCAGAAAACCTTTGGCAACAGTCTTAATTTTTGGAAGACCAGCATTTTCACATGGTGTGAAACAACGTCCAAATGCATTTGGGGTTGCTGTCTGTTTGAACATTCTAAAGCGTCTTCATTCCCTGATGGCCTCAACTCAATTTGACTTTTATTGTCAGAGTTTGAAACCTAGAGGGATTGTTAAAAGCCATAACTGATTAGTGTGTTTACACAATTACAGAGCGCATTAGTTGTGACATATGTAGGCAGTCATCAGTTTAACAAAGCACATTAATATTTATACCAACGTCATGAGCATGGCATAACTCTGCTGACCAGGCCAGACATCTGCCCATGTGATGAGAGAGTGCAGCTAAACAATAGGGGTAGGAACTGAGAAAATGTGTTTAAATTGTCTGTTTCAATACATTTATTCAATGACCAGTTATTTTTTAGTTGCATATAAATGAACCTTTTCATGCATGAATTATGACAACTTCAGTCAGGATTTTTTCCTATGTGTTTTTATTGCTCTTAGGGCATGAAAAACAAGATTTAAAATGTAATTTTTAACGCAATCAGATTCGTTTTTGATATAAAGAGTAAGGTAACGCATTATAAGTAACATGCATGTTACAAGTAATGCATTTCAAGTAATGTGCAATACATAATCAGATTACTTTTTGATGTTACAAGTAAAGTAACGCATTAAAAGTAATGTGCATTACGTAATCAGATTACTTTTTGATATTATGAGTAAAGTAACGCATTACAAGTAACATGCATTACATAATATTACTTTTTAATGTTACAATGCATGACAAGTAATGTGTAATACTTAATCAGATTACTTATTGATGTTACAAGCAAAGTAACGCATTAAAAGTAATGTGCATTACGTAATCAGATTACTTTTTGATATTATGAGTAACACATTACAATTAGCGTGCATTACATAATCAGCTTACTTTTTGATCTAACGAGTTAAGTAATGCATTAC
Source organism: Gobio gobio (assembly GCF_949357685.1). NCBI lineage: Eukaryota > Metazoa > Chordata > Actinopteri > Cypriniformes > Gobionidae > Gobio > Gobio gobio. Next base: position 15,927,068 of record NC_137120.1, read on the forward strand.
AAGTAACATGCACTGCATAATATTACTTTTTGATGTAGGGAGTAAAGTAACACAATACAAGTAACATGCATTACTTAATCAGATTACTTTTTGATGTTACGAGTAAATTAATGCATTACAAGTAACATGCATTATATAATATTACTTTTTTGATGTAAGGAGTAAAGTAACGCATTACAAGTAACATGCGTTACGTAATCAGATTACTTTTTGATGTTACAAGTAAAGTAATGCATTAAAAGTAATGTGCATTACATAATATTACTTTTTGATGTTAAGAGTAAAGTATCGCATTAAAGGTAATATGCATTACATAATCAGATTAATTTTTGCTGTTACGAGTAAATTAATGCATTACTCGTAACATGCATTAAGTAATATTACAAGTAACATGTATTACGTAATCAGATTACTTTTTGATGTTACAAGTAAATTAATGCATTACAAGTAACATGCATTATGTAATATTACTTTTTAATGTATGGAGTAAAGTAACGCATTACAAGTAACGTGCATTACGTAATCAGATTCAATTTTGATGTAATAACGTGCATTATGTAATCAGATTACTTTTTGATGTTACAAGTAAATTAATGCATTACAAGCAACATACATTATGTTATATTACTTTTTGATGTAAGGAGTAAAATAACGCATTACAAGTAATGTGCATTACTGTGGCGAGGTGGACGAGCAAGAGACATGGGAGGAGCGAGCGAGATCGGAGTGCGTGATTGAGAATGAGTGTCACCTGCGAGGCACACCGGGCTCGAGTCCTCTCATGAGGGAGCACGGAGGCATATAAGGACGAGCGACTACAGTGAAGGACGAGACAGGACCCAGGCCTGGATTTTAAGTTGTGTTTTGTTTACGTTTTGTTTATGTTTGTGCACGGCAGTCGTCCGTGAGGGGCTGCCGCTTTTACTTTCATTTTGTGTTCATTTATTTTTTTCAAGTCTGTTGAATGTTCGCCGGTTCCCACCTCCTTCACACGAACTAACTACGTTACAATTACGTAATCAGATTACTTTTTGATGTTACAAGTAAATGAATGCATTACAAGTACCATGCATTATGTGATATTACTTTTTGATGTAAGGAGTAAAGTAACGCATTACAATTAATGTGCATTACATAATCAGATAACTTTTTGATGAAGAAACGTGCATTATGTAATCAGATTACTTTTTGATGTTATGAGTAAAGTAACGCATTACAATTAATGTGCATTACATAATCAGATAACTTTTTGATGCAGAAACGTGCATTATGTAATCAGATTACTTTTTGATGTTACAAGTAACGCATTACGAGTACAAGTACAAGATTTCCAATATAGTGGACAGATGATTAATCAGAATTTCATCCCAATCTAAAATCAATACTTGGAAAATTTAACTGTGATATGACTCATTAAATATTGCTTGATGATACAATTTTTTTTTACCTTCAAGAATCTCCTAGAATAGAAGGAATGGATGGATATTCCAGAGCAACTTGGCATTTCTGACTGTCAGTCGCCCATCTTGGTTTGGAGGGGGAAAAAATTGACATACAACGGCTTGCCATGGTGGCAATGTATAAGATGATGCACTAGGGTCTACTGTAGAGGTTGATGTGCAACTATGCCATCAAAATCCATGCATATGCAAGAAAATGCTTTTTGAATGACCTCTATGTGTGAAAGGGTTAAATGAAATTGTTCTTCATTTAGTAAAAAAACGTTTATATATTATTAATTAGAAATTTATTGTATTTTACGACTGCATCTACAGATACTGGTTGCACGCAGAATCGACATACAGAGCAACCAGTGTGGTCTGAATCACAAACAAAGTACTCTTATATTCTATATTTTTTGATGGATTGTTTAAACATGCATGAGTTGTTGGTTTGAATCTGTCAGGGCAGAGTTTCCCTGGAGGATCGTAGCTTCTAAAGGGCCATTCACACAGAATGTGGTTTTTGCATTGAAAAACGTGAGAAAAGATCTCGAGAAACCTTTTTAAATAGTCAAACTTATTTTAGTATACTGCAAAAAATGAGTTCTGTGTGAAGCTCCCCTAAGGGCTTTGACATGCTACGATTCTTTTGGGAAAAAGCCTTTAATTTTAAGACGATTCATGCAATTTCTTCTTTGATCTACTTTGGCCTAAGATGCTTTTTGGAAATGCAGCCCTGAGCAGTTCTTGACTTACTCACTGAACCGCAAGTTAAATGCTTTTGCCATGTCTGGGTGTGTAAGGTACTTAATGTTTACTTAAGGCCTGTGATACGTCACATATTCAGAGTTTCCACACCTTTTGACCAAATAATTTCCATGACTATTCGATGACTTTTCCAGTTGTTTATAGGGATTGCAACACACCCTCAAGGCAATTCGTAACTATTTTACGTTTTACAAAATTCATGGCAAATTCGTATGAATTCATACAGTCTTATTTATGTTTTCGTACAAATTCATATTCATATGAAATCCTCATCTTGTGAAATACTTTTTCTCATAATATCAGGTTAAAGATTGCAATCACAAAAATCAATTTTGAGCCTATGCAATATTTGATAACACTTTAGTTTAGGGTTAAATTTTCACTATTAACTAGTTGCTTATTAGCTTGCATATTACTAGGATATTGGCTGGTTATTAGTACTTATAAAGCACATATTAATGCCTTACTCTGCGTGACCTTATTCAAAATCTCTTAATCCTAAACTTAAACACCTTACTAACTATTAATAAGCAGTAAATTATGAGTTTATTGAGGCAAAAGCCGTAGTTAATAGTGAATATGTGTTCCCCATACTAAAGTGTTACCAAAAATTTTATTTACTATATAAAAACTCCCATGACTTCAACATTCAACTTGACAACATCAAAATTTAAATATTTCCTAAATGTCCAGTTTCTCAATGGCTATAGAACCTGTGTGTCTCAGTTAAATCATATTAACAGCATTCATTTGATCATAATACATATGGTACTTTCAAAATAATTTAATTACTAAATAATTTCTATCTATACTAAATAATGACTGGTCATCTTTGTGTCCAAAATTACATTCTCACAAGTTCATAGACATCTACAAGATCAGTTCCCCAATTGGAAGCACTTTTGTTCTTGTTTTCCGGGCCCTGAAGCTTCATACCCCCCTTACAGTCACCCAATTTCTGTGGCAGCTGCTCTCAAGGCAAGCGAATCATTCGCCTTTGAGCTTCCAGCCAGCGCATTACCACGCTATTACGGGTTGAAAGCAGACAGCATCAGAGCAAAGGAGTCTGCAAGTCTTGCAAAGAGCTTTAGGTCACCACATTTTCTGACAATACCTCCCATTTCTACAGATTTCCTCTGTGACTGTACATCATTTCAGGCACACAGATCCCAGTGCCGCTACCTCACCTCTTGCTCCAAAGGGTTTGACAGGTTCTCGAGATGCTGCTGCCAGCAAAAAAAAAACTAACTTTTTCAGCTCCATATTCTGTGTGTGTAAATCACATATCTACTTTGTCAACAGTGGCATTTCTGCAACAACATAGCAGGCAGCCAGTTATCAGCTAGAGCATGCATTCATAAACATCTGGATAGACATTTGGAACCAGATGCCATCAGTCAAAGACACTCATTTTGGAATCGGATGAATGGTTCACTTTCGTTATGACTCTATCTGTCGTTACAGAAAGTTCTTCAAATCAACAAAAATTGTCAAAGTCTAAATAACAAATGATATCGTGAAAAATAACATATATAAGTCACAATTTATTAAAACAAACGTTCAGTCATGACAACTCTCAGAATAGTGTTAGCATGCTAAATGAACGGTAACTTAGTGAATACTTGTCACACAAACATGAGACATATATCTAAAGAAACATTGAAATGTCAGGTTTTAAATAATGTACATTGAATCGAAAACAAATATTCTCTGTTTATGTGACCTGTTTGAAAAAAGAAAGATGTTATTCGTTTGTGAGCTGCCTCATTATCTCCTAATGTGGCCACTCTCATTCTATTCAAAGAGAAATTATGACGCAATCCATGTGAGTATCATCGCCCACATCAACTCGAAAAACCTACATACATAAATCCTGTAGGAGATCTATAAAAGTGGAGCTGGGGAGGTGGAGGGGTACCGAGGACTAGTTTACAGAAAACCCTTAACCAGACTATTTAAAGGGTTAGTTCACCCAAAAATGAAAATTAGCCCATGATCTACTCACCCTCAAGTCATCCTAGGTGTATATGACATTCTTCTCTCAGACGAATAAAATCGTTATATCGTAAAATCGTTTTGAAGTCCATAAAAGTGCATCTATCCACCATAAAACTGCTGCACACAACTCTGAGGGGTTAATAAAGGCCTTCTGAAGCGAAGCCATGCGTTTGTGTAAGAAAAATATCCATATATAAAACTTTATAAAGTAAATTATCTAGCTTCCACGAGTGTCTTTAGTAAATCCTGACAGTAGTTTTCCAATGTGAAAAGAGGGTTTGCACTGGTGCAAGCTGTTAGTAAAGCTGTAGAAACCATTTTGCTTCGGTAATTGTAAGTATTTTATTCATTAGGAATGACTGGATGGTCCATAAACGACAGGTTTGATGGAAAATGGTGAAATAAAATAAGGGAAATAATTTATTAAATATAATACATTCTAGAAAAATTCAGCAAGTTCAAAATAATAAATAATTTTATGTAATAAACGTTTCTTCCCAACTTATGATATGGGGCAAAAAGCTGGTTTCGTCATTAAAGACACCTTCTGGGTCTTTTTCAACATATATTACACACGGATCATATTTACACTACTTTGAAAAGCCTCAGGGCAGTGTGACATGGGCCGGCTCAGAGCGTAACACACGTGCCTGTTTGCAGAAGCCAGATATGGTCTGGTTTAATGCTGCTGCCATTAGCTGGCTCCTTTGGCAGTCTCTTGTGGGCAGCAGCCGGAGGGCAAAAGCCATTATATTTAACACACACCACTCTGGTGTCTGACTCCATTTCCCAAGAGCCCTCACTGTGTGGCTTTCCTAATAATGATGAAAATGCCAGAAAATAATCAGAGTCCCACATACCATCCTAATTTGCTGCAGAATAAATAAACATATGCTCACTCCACTGCTGGTGTAAAAAACAAATTAGAGGTGAGATATTATGACTTGATGATATCGCGTAGGGACTCATGGTCCGACTGACCCTGCTCTCAGACTCCACTAAACAGTTGTGAGACCTTTTAATATAGATTTTAAATGTGTTTATTTTCTTAAAAATAATATTTTGGGTTCAATACAAGTTGTACATTCGATGATGCAATTTGCTGCTTAAGTGTCATGCATCATTGGAGAACATGACTAGCTATGGTCACAAAACCACAGTAATTCTGTTGCATATCCGTCACTAAACCACATTGGTTCAACAATGTAGAACTGCTGTTAATGACGTCACGCATAGTGCCGTAACTTTTACTAATTTGTCTTGCTTCTACCCAGCAAGCAATAGCCGTCATTTCACCTTCTCGGTTTATTATAGACCCGATATAGTCCGGTTATGAGTAAGCCACTTCTAGCCAAAATAACCTTGAATTTGGTTACATGTCGTTTTTGCCAAAATAACTTGCGAGATGTAGTACAACGGGGCTAAAGGCTCCACGGGGTAAAAGGCTCCTTTGATTTTATTTTCATCTAAACCACACGATGGCACAAAAACTTGCCTCAGCTCTTTCCATAACAACGGCTTTCAAGATGCATGTGGACATTTGTCTGATCTTTGACGCTATCACGGGCAGCAGCGCAAAGTTGATTTTGCGCTCATTTGATCTAATATTTGATGTTTTTAAAAATGTTGTAGATTTAAGTAGCAAATAAGAATCGCTAAAATGACTCTATATATTTTGAAACAAAGGTCTTGTTAATGTTTGTCAGTGTTGTTCAATAACGGAAGATTATGTAAAAGTATGGTATTTGGGGTAAAAGGCACCCCTGCTGTTGGGGCAAAAGGCACCATATTTAACATGATAATAAACAGCTGGCTGACTTTTCCATTTGTTGACATGACATGGTTAGATTCAGACAGTAAGTATCATAGATTAAGTTGGGAGCCCACCTTAGAGATAATCACCATATTTATAATGAAACCATCATATTAAAAAATGTGATATTAATCATATCATATAATCAAATTTAAAGTATTGTTACTACTGTAAATATTTATTAAATTGTTATGGGATCACCTTCAATGCTTTCAGAATTTTTACTTTTTAAAATTATTTTGTTTCTATATTTTGCAGATATATTTCTATATTAGCATATTTTAATGACAGCATATTTAATGATCTACAATGTATTCTTTTATTCATCAAAATAAACAGAAAATAGTTCAAACTTTGCTAAAGTGATTGTTTTGAACAAGTATTAACTTTAGACATTATTAAAAACATATTATTTTAGCGAAAGTATTTGTATTAATACTGTGTGCCTTTTGCCCCATGCTGGTGAGCCTTTTACCCAATGTGTGGGGTAAAATGCCCCCCTCGACACCCCATACATTTTTAAGATTTTTAAATAAAATAAACCCTTTTATGATTTTTTTTCACAGAAAATCTGTTACTCCATAAATGTTCAATACAAACATAGCCTATATATTTTTCTGTATATCATACACTATAGGAGTAGTGAAAAGCACATTTTTCTTAAGCTGTGCCTTTAGCCCGTTGTACCCTATGATATTCTATCATGTAAACAAAGTCAACAGTAATTACAATGTGTTTGGTTTCATTTCTTTGACATGTTCTATGCATATGACTAGTCTATTCTTGGGCTATGGTTAGACGTCTATTACATTTTCATGGACAGCCCAGATTTTGCCTTGTTTTAGCCTCAACGTCAGGGCTGTGTTTTGACAGCTATTAGACGTATTTTAAACGCAAAATTGCTTGCTGGGTACTAATATCATTTCAATATTCTACTAACTTCTAATATCGGTTCAAGATCAAATTATTGGGCCTCATTCATGAAACACAAGAAGAACGAATTTTTGTCTAAATCGTCCGTAAAGCTGTTCTGACGTACATTTTCGGATTCATGAAAATGTTCATATTTTCGAAATGTTAGTTGGTACGAAAGAGATTTTCACCTTCTCCCTACCACGTGTAAATTGTCCGCAAAACAGTCGAAAAAACCCTGTTATTTTAGGGCAACTGATGACACTGCATTTTGATAATATTTCACTCTCGTTTTAAATTGACTTGTTGCATATTAGATGTAAATATTGTTTGTTTTGCAAGTTTGTTTGCCCCGCCTTTTGTTTTGTATTTTTTTTGTAGCTGAGAGTTGAAAAATGTTTAACTTTGGGTAAAACGCAGCGCTGGTCATTGTCACTTTTTACCCAGCCATTCAATCACAGTGGAGGAGGGGCGGAACAAATACAACACTGACCAAACGTATAATCGTATAATCATAGCAACCAAAGCGCCTCAGCTGGAAAAAACGCTGTGTCTCCAAAGTGCTCGCAAGCCCACAGCATTCCTGGACACATAATTTACATAGTTGTAATCCATAGGCGAGGATTATGCTAATTATGAATGACTGGAATTCATTAACATACACACTATCAAATCTGATGTTAACGAAGCGTTTGTGAATCCGGAGGAGAGTTTTCGGGAAGGTCCGTTTAATGCACAAATTACTCAATTTACTCAATATCAGATTATTGCTGTAAATAACGAATATGGCATCTGAGGACTACTTAACAATTTTGTTCTCCGCTGTTTCGCTTTATGTTAAGATGTTTGATTTAATCGCAGGTTGCCTTTTACGTTAATTAGGGCTGCCCTCGACTAAAGATTTTTCTGGTTGACTAGTAGTTGTTAATTTAAGCGATTAGTTGACTAATCGGGCGTTTCTATTAATAAGCCATACATCATAATAATGAGCCTTTAATTCCTATATACACTGAACAAAATTATAAACACAACACTTTTGCTTTTGCCCCCATTTTTCATGAGCGGAACTCAAAGATCAAAGATTTTTCTATGTACACAAAAGGCCTATTTCTCTCAAATATGGTTTACAAATCTGTCTAAATCTGTGTTAGTGAGCACTTCTCCTTTGCCAAGATAATCCATCCACCTCACATGTGTAGCATATCATGATGCTTATTAGACAGCATGATTATTGCACAGGTGTGCCTTAGGCTGGCCACAATAAAAGTCGGTTACACTTTATTTCGATAGTCCACTTTAAACATTGTACTAACTATAAGTAACTTTGCAACTACATGTCAACTAACTGTCATTAGAGTATTAGTTGACTGTCAGTAGACTGGTAGGTTATGGTTAGGTGTTAGGGTTCGGGTTAGTAGAATAAGTTGAATTGTAGTTGCCAAGTTACTTATAGTCAGTAGAATGTCTGTTGGGGGACCAACAAAATAAAGTTTTAGTAAATATTAATCAGACAGTCTACAAATACTCTAATGACAGTTAGTTGACATGTAGTTGCAAAGTTACTTATAGTTAGTACAATGTCTAAAGTGGATCAAAATAAAGTGTTACCTAAAAGTCCACTCTAAAATGTGCTCACTAACACAGACTTAGACAGATTTGTGAAAAAGGAAATAGAAATAGGCCTTTTGTGTACATACACTCTTGTGTACAAAAAAAGGTTCTATATGGCACCAAAAATGGTTCTTGGCTCGTAATCATAGGGGAACCTTTTTAAGTGCTATATAGCACCAATTTTGGTGCTTCAGTGGTTCTTCAGCGGTTCTTCAGAGGTTCTTCACCGGTTCTTTGACTAAGGTGCAATATAGCACAGCTAACTATGCTGCTATATAGTACCACTACCATATACAGAACATGTTAAGATATGGTGCTATATAGCACCAAAAGTGGTTCCTCTATGATTACGACGAATAACCATTTTTGGTGCCATATAGAACTTTTTTTTTTGAGTGTAGGAAAAGTCTTTGAGTTCAGCAAAAACAAAGTTCAGAGCAAAAACAAAAGTGTTGCGTTGATAATTTTATTCAAATGTAGGCAAATGATTATGAGTGTGTTGTGAAAAAACACTGTCTAAACATTTTAAACATTAATTGATAAACTAGTGTTTTCTGTGTTTTCGGACTGCAGAGATTAAGTTGACGATGCTCCCTCATCATCTACGCATTTGTGGACGTGCCTATATGTAGAATTACATAATCTGAGAATATTTGTTTTCCACTTGAATTGGTTCATTTAAAAGTAGATAGTTCAAGCATTAATTACAAGTCTGTGAGGCAAGTATACACAGAGTTTCAGTTAATTTTTGTTACATGCTCAAGTTCACTGAGGCCGAACAAGCAAATCCTGGTTGTTTTCTTTATTTTACAAAAGCACAATGTTTTGTTGTTATTGTGAGTTTACGGAACTCACAGAACTCACTTTACAGTTTGGAATGATGTATTACTCTTATCTGTATGACCAAAAATGTACTTTAAGTTAAATGCAAGTGATCACGTCGACACCTATATGTCAAGTTATATAACCGACTAATACAATTTTGGTTGACCAAGCCTCTTCTAGTTGACTATTAGGGGGGGCAGCCCTAGTATTAATACAGTAGCATTCTAGTTACATTAAGTATTTGGAGGCTTGGCTCATATACTCAACATGTTTCTTATTGTCATTTAAAGCCTAGCTTGTTCATGTCAGCTAATTAGCTAATATGTGGCACTGGTACAGTCTGGCCAAGTCTTGGCTCCTCTGATCAAGATTCTGACGAAACTGGAAAGTTGGCATGGCTCTTCATGTCTGAATTCATTATGGTAATTCTGAGTCAGGTTTCCTACTCTCATTAACTGTGAACTTCTAGAGCCAAAGTGATGCTCATCTGTATACAAAAGACTCACTGCCATCAAATATGATCCACAATATATGCAGAACCGGTCTCATAAACATGTTCATTAGTCCAGATGTTCTTGAAGGTCAAAAAATTAAGTTTTCCTTTCAAATTGTATGACAGCAACATATCTAAAAGCAGTGAATACACAAAATATCCAACATTTTAATAAAAATAAATAAAAAATAACATTTATGTGATAAATCACAGACGTTTGTCAGTATTTTCTTTCCTTTATTTTTTTACAGCATAAGATGGTTTTTAAGAATTTAACTGAGCATGTCCAAGGTAAAATGGGGATGTTTCTGTGAGATAAAACTTATCGCTACATATGAATATCCAATATGTGCATTTCTAACATTAGTAATTAGCATTTTAGATTGAATTGAATATACTTTTATTGAGGATATAATCAAAAAAGTATCTTAGTAGGACCTCAAAGCTTACATGTTCATCCCCTCGCTGTGCTGGTTTATTTTTTGACTTGTAACTGTTGAATAGAGTTAATTGATGTTACGCCATTCTATAAACGGGCAAGAAACTCAGCAGCTGTAAATGGAGTTGCCATGCAAGCCTTTGAGGCTTAATTGTTTGTTGATTAGATTAACATTAACTCGCAGGACCATCTGGGAGGCTTCGGTCGGACCGTCGAGGCTCCGAGAATTCTGGCTCTTTCACGTCTGATGATTAGCGGTTTCGCTCCATGTTTTCCAAATGCTATCGTGTCTTCTGAAGCGGAAATTAGCTGGATACATCCTTGCTGTGGCATATCCAACATAATGCCTGCTGATTAGGGGAAGATATAATCATCTTTTGCTGGCAAATGGTGGGACTGGGAATGTAGAATCTAGTCAATTTAAGATTAAACAGAAAATAATGTATTAGAACTGTACATTTACTGTAATAATAGATTTGGGTTACAATGATTGACAACCGACTAGTTTGCCAATATTTTTCCATTTTTAAATACATTTTCAGCTGAACCAAACAAATTACGTTTATTAATGAGGTCATGAGGTCATCCAACAACTGAATTAATACACGCACGCACACACACGGACGCACGCACACACACACACACACAGTAATATATATATTATATATATATGAGCAGTTTATTAATGAGGACAACTAGTTTATCACTTTTTAATTGCATCCAATCATCTTTTGTCATATTTTTGTTAACTGCGTCTGCATTTATAATTTGTCAGTGAAGTCAACTAGTTTATCTACAATTTCTTTTCCTGTATACATATTTGAAAGGTTGTTGCTGTTAAAGACCAGCCTAATGTTTAACCATTGCATAAGCAGGTAGTTTAATTAAGGCGACTAATTAAATTGTATCTGTTTATGTTTGAGATATCAAAAAAGATCATATCAAAGGAGATCATTAATTAGCCCTTTAAATTAAATAAACACTGCAGCATGTACGCAGATGATTTTTCCTTAGTGATTGCTCATTATAGACTGTTAAACTGATTAACTATTATCATGAGTGTCCATTAATTAGAAAACTAATGAAGTTGAGGCACTGCTCATTAATTGTGTTTTTGTCATTATATCAGATTTTGTGAAGAGTGCAGACAAATCAATATGTATTTGAAATGATCTCTTAATTGAGGAAAAAAAAAAAACCCTCATTAAGTTCCTTTTTGAGGTTCGGAAGTCTTAGACAACAAAATTATTAAACTTTTATTTTGCATTATTTTCATATCTATATTTTTTACTTTCTTGCCAACATTAAATGTTGCAAATTTTACATTTGAGAAGTGACAGAAATAGTGCAGAATCTTAAATATTTCTGCTTAATTACTGTATATATGTTTATTCTTTTAAACTGTAAAAATATTTACTGTACATTTTTATCCATCTTAAAACAATACGAATAATATTAATAAACCATGACAGTCATTCAGAGCTAGTCATGGGATTTTCAGCACTAAGCAAATGTGTTCAAATGAACCAGTGTTTGTTTTCACATTCCCAGCAGTTGATCCGAATCTTTCTAAGTAATAACACTCAACTATGGTTTCCTTGAAATTTATACACATACAAAACTTAGTATATAGTCAGCTGTGGTTTATTACCCTAGAAAACCTCTATGCCGGATACCTGGTCAGGGTTATATGAAACCTTAAAGTGGGTAGAGTAACAACATGGGCCATAGATCTGGCCAAGACATTATACAAAAACCTAGCATGTTATTACAAAAAAGTGTTATGGCATGTAAGACTTTTCCCAAACCTTGAACACTGGGACAAATACTCAATGTACTTGGGAGTTGAGAAGAGGGTTTTATGTTTATGCACTACATATGTAGGTCTATGATTTCAACTGGCAGGAAATTAGAGCAAAAAATAATATGCTAATGTAAATTAACAACAACCTAAATGTTTGACTACAAATATGTCTTCCCCTACCTTCCATTGTGGACATACAAACAATAATAATCCAGGCACACAGCAAATTTCAGGAGTTGAAAAATCATGAGTTGGACAAAAAAGTGTGAGTTACATTTTTTGAGTGATTTTTTAAATTTTGACTACCGTGTGTGTTATTGGATACTCCCTGGCTGTGTTGTATTTTGGCGTTCATTCATTGGTGTTCAGGAGCGTGTTTTAACACTACATCTGGAGTTACATTTTGAGAAGTGCGTCACGACACGACCCTGGTTCTGCAGCACAAATAATGGACTTATGTGCTTCGTCGTGAGGTAGGTAAAAGTGTATATATACAAAAAAAAAACTATTTCAACATGTTCTATATTTTCTGACAAACACGTTTTGTCAAAGCTGTTACGTTATATACTGTGTACTAACGTCAACAACCATGGCAACGTATGAACGTAGCCTATAACTTGTTTCAAAATTTGAAATGGCTATTTGCGCTGGCTTTTTGTCGATGTAAACAAGCTAACCGTCTTTCCATTTGCTTTGCAGAGAGACCGGATAGCTAGACCGAATGGCTTCAGCCAAGTGCAAGCAAAACTCACGTAGGCAGGCTATCTGACGTTTCACATGGGGTTTATTATCAACGCCATTCCCATGCACACATGGGGTAACGTTAGTTTGCAACACTTTATGGCGTTACTGAACGGAAAAGTAAACGATAAAGAGCAACAGAAATATATAAAGCATACATGCAGCTCACAGCTCGTGCTCCATTTAAGGACTGCCCACTCAGCGAGTGAGTAAAATAAGTGCCTTCCCCCTTAAAGGAGCAGCACCGAATTGTACTTGTTACACATTCACCGTGTTTCTGAAAATGAGTGTTTTGCCGTCAAATTGAAGTGGCGACTCAGCTCAAGAAACCTGTTCAGCTTCCACACTAACTTTAATGCCGATGAGGTAACGTAATTCACTCTGTTAGCTGCCTATATGTTTTGCTGTTAGATTTTACAGTATGACAGCAATTGTTTTCAAAGTGTGTCCATGCATTGAATTTCTGAACCAAATGTATGAATTTGCTCAAATAAAGGCAGTAAATCAAGAGTATGGTGTTCAGTGTAGTCATTTCCACATAAAACATATTGTGTTAAATAAATGTTAACTCTAAGAAGTGTTAAATAAAATGTGTTTCAAGTGTTAATTTTTAACACTGGTAAGGAGTTTATATTATAATTAATTAAATTTCAGAGTTACAGTTGCTCTGCATGACTGTACCATATAAATGTTATATATAAGTGATTCTATAATTGGAGATTCATTACATTTTGCATTTCAAAAAGATAAGGAAAACATATTTTAACTAACAGTGAATCTTATTGAAAACATATTCTAAACATATTTTAATAATTCAGTGCTTGCCAAACAAAAGTTTCTTCCTTTTTTTACTTTTACGAAAAAAAAAGAAAAAAAAAATCAGATTTATCAACTCTGTTACTGTCAGTTCTGTTACATACTGTCAACATTGTTACTCTACCTTGGTAACAGAGTTTAACGGTAACAGAGTTGGCCATTTTAAACTTTTTTTTTGTGCCAAAAACTCCACTTGAGCACTGAATCTTTTGTAATTGTGAAAACAGTTTTGGCGTTTTACAAAATAACTTTTTAGATTTAAAATATTTGCACAGAGAGAGCACACATTCCTTTCAGTGCTTCAGATCTTATCCGTGAGGGAAAGTGACATTATTTCCTGTATCTTACATAGATGTGGGAGATAATTCCACCATTTTAAAGGCAAACTATGGTTCGGTAACAGAATTGACACAATATTTATGGACACACATTTTGTAAGATAAAAGTTATTTTTAAACAATTGAATGTTGTAGAATGAGGACATTCTTATGGCTTTTATGGATTAAGGGCTTTTTATAAATAAAATAAATGGAATATTACCTAAAGAAGAGTAAAATAAAATATTTTGATTTCATGATACATGATGTAAAAATACCCTGACTAAAATCATGAATTTCAGCTATATAAGACACAGAAATATTATATTGTTATGGCCTGTAACATTTTGTGATCCATGACAATTAGTAAAAAAAAATAATAATAAAAAAAATGTAATATAAAAAATAAATAAATAAATACAAATATAGCCATTTGGGGGAAAAAAGCAGACAAAAATTATGACTTTGGAAATTGGACACCAAATGTACTTGCAATTATAGAATTACCCATATATAGAGAGCTATTCCAATAGGGCTTGGTATTGCAAAATTAAACAATCAGACTAAAGACTTGAAGACTTGGACTGGCTTTCCCAGTGATTCCCAATGGCTATTTGTGTATATAGGCTTTAATCATTGTTAAATTGTTGAGGGGAACAATGGTCTAATCTGCCTGGACTCAATGCCGCGTCCACATCCTAACCAAATATAAATAAAGCGGGCATGAAGACTGCATTTGAGTTAACAACAGATGGGTTCTGTGAACAATATTAGCATTAGCTAGAATTAAGAGGGAACAATGACTGTGTTTACAGTTCCAGATTGCTGTTAATCCGAATTCAGGTCAGTCCGATTGCAGAGTCCAAACACACTGTTTATATGTAACCTAAACACTGCAATCCAAATGCAAATCTTTGTTTACATGTGCATCAGATATATTCTGTGAAAAGAAAGAAATGTATTGTCAATGTTACCATGTTTTTAGCCTCAATTAGACTTCATTGGATAAGGGTACAGAGACAAAAAATGGCCAGTTAGTTTGTATATTTCTTGTCTGCCAATGAAAATAATGATGTGTAAATTGATGTTTCTTTATATGAACTTATTCAACTCTTGCTTCAGTTAAAGTGAATTCTTTTTAAAGTCATTATGAAGCAGTATTTAGAAACAGTGCGGTTATCTAAGGTCAAGGCCGTTTTTAAATCCAAACGTCTCTCAGCAGTGTGAATGTTTCCAGCATTGCCTCAGCTCTGAGGTAAACAAGCCTCGACTTTTACTTTCACAGCAGGACGCACAAACCACAAAAAAGGCTTTGGTATGCGAATCCATTTCATTCTTTTTCATCAGTTAGTTCTTCACTCCCTCTCGGAGTCCTGCCTATGAAATCCCCAAGCATATCTGCCCTAATACCTCAGATGTGAATCCAAACGTTAGGGTATAAACTCATTTACAGTCCGTATATTTGTAGTCATTTCAGTTGTTTACGTATGTACAATGCGGATGTAATGCTGATGAACTTTGTTTAAGCGCGAGTAAAGAGAAAAGATGAACTCTGGTAATCTTGCAGGTTACAAAGTATCCTTCTGCAATTTGGACACTTACTTCTGTTATGGGTCCAAGGAACTTTGTGCGACATTTTGGCTGAATTTCACGGACAAACAGAAGTCACAAACCATTCCCCTTCCTTTTGGTCAACATGCCGAATCCGCATGACCAACTTGAACCTGAGACTTTCGCCCTCATGCAATGTTCCTGATCTTGTAAATTCTTATTGAAATGACTGAATTTAGTGAAGAAAATTCACCAAACAATGGTAACTGTGACCGCACCTTGGTGCTTGCAACACCAAAATGATGGGTTCAACTCCAATGAAAAACACATACTGATAAAGCTCCAACTTAAAGTCACATTGAATAAAGGCATATGTCAAATTCATAAATGTAAACATCTATTAAATTAATAAGCTAGTTGTTAAGGAGGAGCAACTATTAACAAGACTTTCTCCATCTAATTTGTAATGATTTGAGAAATAAACAAGGATTTTGAGGAATTTGTTAATGTGATACCTTTAAAAGTGCCAAACAAACTGGAGCTTCCAGTGACAGCTGCGATTTCCAAATTTGTGTGCATTGGCTCATTTTAGTTTAGCAATTTGTGGCATGTTTACGACAAAAACAAAACACATTATAACAGTTTATTTCAGTTCCCTAATTGGATTAGCCATGCTTTGTTCCAAGATTGCTGATATTTCCAGAACAGAGTGTGTTAGTTGCATTTATACAGTCCTAAGTTTTAAATAATCTTTTGTCTTTATAGATTCTTTAAGAAATGGGTGTGCTATCATTTTGACTGTAAACACTCTCCAAGCATGCATTTTGAATAGGAGTGAGCACATATCCGCCAACCTACGGTGACTTTGGAGAAAGTCTGGAAGACATCAGTGTTTGCACGGCCCTTGCAAGACATCTGAAAACCCCTTTGTTTATGGGAAACAAAATCTGGCTTGGTTTTAACATCACCATATCAGTTTACCTCCCCTGCCTCTTGAGTTCAGTTCTCTCAAGTAAACCTGACACACACACACACACACACACACACACACACACACACACACACACACACAGCCAGGCCATTAGTATTACATCTGACTCACACGTTGCACTTACCTGTTTATGTGGAGTTTCTGGGGTATATCTACATAAAAAGCTGCCATGGATTTCACTGGCGTCCATGCATATACACTGTTCCTGGATAATGTCATTGTGGCATCATAAAACAAGACAGACTGAGAGAAAACAAAGGTACTTTGGACAGTAAAGGCTTGATCTCAGAAACTATTGAAACAGAACATTGTCCAAAAAGGATGCTATAACTTCAGTGATGCCAGCATGTTTAGTCTTGTTTAGGTCCAGCATGTTTGAGTGTAGCCAGTCCTACTTGACCCACTCCGAGTGGGATTCGAACCATGGTCTCCAGTGCGGGAAGCGGGCGCGCTGACAAGTTCGCTAAAATCAGCAGCCTCTTGCGTCAGTTGCTAGTCCACCTTTTGTGGCCAAGGGAGTGAGGTTTACATGCACAGCTCTTACTATTGGGCCTCCGTTACACTCACCCCCCTAAACCTTACTCCCATCCGGGTCAAAGTGCCAGTGTATCCCCTGGTTTACTCGCACAGCTCTTACTAGCCGGCCTCCATTACACTCACCCCCCTAAACCTCACTCCCATCTCGGTCACGACACCAATGTAACCCCTGGTTTACTCACACAGCTCTTACTAGCTGCCTCTGTTACACTCACCCCCTAAACCTCACTCCCATCCGGGTCACGGCACCAATGTAACCCCTGGTTTACTCGCACAGCTCTTACTTGCCGGCCTCCATTACACTCACCCCCGTAAACCTCACTCCCATCCAGATCACGGCACCAATGTAACCCCTGGTTTACTCACACAGCTCTCTGGCCTCTGTTACACTCACAATATCTTAATTTGTGTTCTAAAGATTAACGAAAGTATTGAGGATTTGGAACGACATGAGGGTGAGTAAATGATGACAAAAAACTTCTTTTTGGTGAACTAACTAAACTAAGATATGGAGCAATTGTGTTTTTCCAATAATTTATTGTAGTAACAAATGACTCAAACTATCAATTTCAATCTGAAGGCACAATGAACCATTTGTAAAGAAACGCGATTATTAATAGACTATATTACAACATGATTATTAATAGGCATTGAGGGTTTTCTGTTTTGATATTCTTAACAAAAAGTCTCATGTGTTCTTTACGAAATTCAAAAGATAAATGCCGTTTTGGCACTCTTGTAATGTGGTATGACAGTATGTGCCTCAGTATAAATAGCAGCGCAGAGCACAAGTGAACCAATAGCTATATCTTCATCTTTACTCCTAGTATGAAAAAAACATAAATGCACTTCAGAAGGTAAGCTACATGAAAGATCCAGTATAACTTACCAAAATATATCACCTTTAATTTATTCACCCAAATTAGTCAATAAAACAGCATGTGAACGTCGCATTTACCTCAGGAAACTCATTCAGTGTCCACAGCTTGTTTGCTGCTTTTTCGTTCACTTAATTTAAACTATATATATAGGCTATATCTTGAGACTGTTCACGATAAACTGTGGTTTCCTGATATTTTATCATATTTGTGTAGCTTCTTTAAATTATGATTGCCGTTTTTTGCCCAAGACTAATGTTTGAGCAAAGAAAACAAACAAAATATCATGCTAGCCTAAACATTTCTGAGGAGAACCTAAAATAAAATCAGGAGAAGTATAAACTGTCAGAGATGGGCTAAAGAGAAAATTCCCCAGACAGTTTAACATATTTACCACAATCAAACACAGTCTGTTCAGCTTCATCTGGCCTGTTCTCACAAGCTGAATATTGAGACTTCATGACGCTGCACATTGTCCTCTAGAACTGAGTAGACAGGGGATAACGTCATTTCAGAATAAACCGAATTTTGGGAAGGTTTACGTGGCTTGCTGGCACAATGCAGGAAGAGCGTGTTACATTTTTAAATAGATTCCACAATAGTGTGAATATTGTGAATAATGCATCAAGTCTCTTAGTGCCAAATTACTTGGAGGAGATATTTGGAGAAATCAACAATTCTAAATGTAACGGATGTAGGCTAGTGATAACTGTACATGTTAACATCACTTCCCAGGCCTCAAGAGGCGCTCTAGCGACTAATGCTAGAATCCCACTCGAAGCGGGTCTAGTAGAACTAGTTACATTTGGTGCCGTGACCAGGATAAGAGTATGGTTTAGGGGGATGAGCGTAAACAAAGGCCAGCTAGTAAGAGCTGTGCAAGTAAAACTCACTCTACTGGCCTCAAGAGGCACGCTAGTGGCTGCAGTCTTTAGCATCCTTGTTAGCGCCTTCCTCCCATGCCTGAGATCCCAATTCGAATCCCCCTCGGAGCGAGTCGAGTAGGACCGGCTACATTTGGTGCCATAACCCTGATGGGAGTGAGGTTTAGGTGGGTGAGTGTTATGGAGGCAAACTAGTAAGAGCTGTGTGGGTAAACCTCTCTTCCCTGGCCTCAAGAAGCCTCAAGAGGTCTAGTAGAACTAGTTACATTTGGTGCTGTGACCCGGATAAGAGTTAGGTTTAGGGGGATGAGCGTAACAAAGGCCAGCTAGTAAGAGCTGTGCAAGTAAAACTCTCTCTCCTGGCCTCAAGAGGCACGCTCGCGGCTGCAGTCTTATCAGATGCCTCCCATGCCAGAAACGCCGGTTCGAATCCTGCTCATAGAAGGTTGAGTAGGACTGGTTACATTTGGTGCCATGACCCAGATGGGAGTGAGGTTTAGTGGGGTGAGTGTATCGGACGTAGTCCAGTAAGAGCTCTGCATGTTAACCTCACTCCCGTGGCATCAAGAGGCATGCTTTAGCACCCTTGTTAGTGTGCCCGCCTTCCACGCAAGAAACCCTGGTTCGAATCCTGCTTGGAGTGGGTTGAGTAGGATTGGTTACATAAAGACAGAGGAGCTCTACAGGAGGAAAATTACGTAAAAACGGAAAAAAAGCAGAACCAACCTCAATCCTTTTCTTTATTCCTTTTGAAGACATTTCACAGTATTCCACTTACTAAAATACATAAAATGAGTTCAGCTAAACATAAAACAATTCTTTCAAATCCTCACTTTCCTTTTTGCGTGGAACAAAAATTATTCTTTGAAGAGAGCTTTCTGCTCTTTTATATACATTTGAAAACATTGTGCATACAACTCTTGCATTATAGATAATATTTCTCTTGATGTAGCCTTTGCTGTGATTTTGTTTGGCAATCTCTTTTTGTATTCCACAGAAGAAAGAAAGCCATATAGGTTTGAAATGACATTAAGGGCCCTATCTTGCACCCAGCGCAATTGACTTTGTACACCGACGCATGTGTCATTCCTATTTTGCACCCGCGCAAAGCGCGCTTTTCCCTCCACAGAAGCACGTCGCTAAACTAGTGAATGCACTTGCGCTCCCTGGGCGGTTCAGCGCAAAAAAGGAGGCGTGTTCCGGCGCAAACAATCCCTGGTGCTATTTTGCTGTTCCATTAAACAATTGCGCCACTGACCAGAAAAAACCTAGTCTAAAGTCAGTGGCGCGTTGCGCGTTGTTCATTATGCTATTTTAAGGGCGCATGCTTGACCATAATGTATAGCGTGCACAACGCGCATACACTTTGCTCATGTAATCTACACAGATGCAACAGTTATTTTTGCAAATCATAAATTGTTACACTAAAAAAATATTAACACATGAGATGACGGAAATCATTGTGGTGTGCCACGAAGATGTGA
Organism: Gobio gobio; assembly: GCF_949357685.1. Classification (NCBI taxonomy): domain Eukaryota; kingdom Metazoa; phylum Chordata; class Actinopteri; order Cypriniformes; family Gobionidae; genus Gobio; species Gobio gobio. The sequence continues at coordinate 15,947,372 of NC_137120.1, forward strand.
AAAAATAGGCATAAATCTAGCTTACAAATGATTCAGGCTAATTGTAATAATTAAGGATAAGACCTGTTTGCCCAATAGTGGCAAGACATATATGTATATAAGGACATCTGACAAATTGGTTTGTCCGTCAAGAACCAGGAAAAAAAATCGACTGAAAAACTGAAAAAACTGAAAGACTGAAAAAAAAAAGACTGTGAAATCACCTTTACCATAATGTACAACATTACAACTTCACTTCTCTGTCTTTCACTGCTCTTACTAGCACATCAGTCTCCTCGGCTGTGAACCGCTCCTGGTGTGCGCCTGGTAAATACGCCATAATAATAGCAATCCATAATGGAACTTGCGCACCTGCTTTTAAAGGGAATGTTGGATGACGCTCGGATTGGTTTATTCACGTTACGCCCAAACCACACCTATGAATAATGAAGCTACTTCAGACCAACCCATTTTAGATTTGCGCCGGGCGCAAGAGCCATTTATCCCGCCGGGAAAATAGCAACAGCGCCGAGACCCGCCCACAAAGTTACTTGCGCTTCACGCTTTGACACTTGCGTTTCAGATCGTTAAAATAGGGCCCAAAGTGTTGAAGTAAATTATGACAGAATTCTCATTTTTAGAGTGACCTAAGTCTTTAAAGAGGAGAAGCCGGCACTAGATCAAACACAGAAGATGTTGACTTTTCTATCAGACACCTTTAAAGTGAGTGCACAACATATTGTGTCATAAAAACATCTATTAGCTCTATACGGATGGGGTTCTGTTACATTTAATGCATTTTTTATGTGCATGTGTGCATCTGTGTTGTGCTTGTAACCTCATTTTATTACCTATAAACGGTAAGAATGATGTCAGTAGTTAGACTTTACCGGCTATCAATCACAAAGTACCTAAATGCAAACCAGCCCTGTGAATACACTTTGTGTCATGTGATGGTACCCGTCTGTACGTCTTTACTATTCCTAGTGGTACAAAGTGCACTTAAAAAGAGAGCATTGGAAATATAGGACACTGAATAAACAGATTAAAATGAAATCCAGAAATACAATTTCCACCAAATAAACAATGAAAAATCTAAATAACTTGTTTTATTGCTGTGGCTGTTTTGTTATTCTTTTTCATTTCTGCTGACAAGGTTTGTGAACATGTCAGAGTTAGAGACTCAATGACATTTATTCACGGTCAACGCAAAGTATACCTGCTGAAGGAAACAGCAGAGGAAATGGAATTTGATTATAAGCAAACAATTGTTTTAATAATTTGATGCATTTAATTTGTACATTTTAATGCTTTTTTATGTTCAACTCTTTTATCCCAAAAACAGGAATAATTTCTCTTTATTCATCCAAAAATTATGATGGCATTTTAAAACAAATCCTAAATTACACTTGTTTATCATATAAAGCACCAGTGTCTCTTCAGAAGACTTGGATTAAACCACTCAATTCATACAGATTTGTTTTGAACCGCTTTTTTTGTGTGATGTTTTAAGTTTTGGATACCTGGACTTCCAATTGAGAGACAGAAACTTCTCGGATTCTGTTAAAAATACCTTAATTTGGGTGAAACGGGTGTCTTTCAAATTCCCTCTGCAGGCAATAGGATAGCGCTACAACCAACCAGAGCAATGCAGAAGGTGAAGCGATTAGGTGAATATTAAACATTTGCCGTATCCGGTCGGCAAAACTCAAAACACATCTTCCTTTTTTAAGAATGACTTCAGCGCCATTCTTTTTTCTTTTCTCAAAGAAAAGCTTAACTTCAAGTATTCCAGAGTCACGGCCAAAACCAATTCGAAAGACCGCTGTTTGTCAGCTTCTTTGTTTTCAAGTAGCACGCGTAACCACCGCAACTCTGCCGTCATTATGTTAAGCCCGCCCACCGACTCTATACACGATGTGATTGGCCTGACTTGAGTTTGGTTTTTCCAGCTCGCAAGCCAACGGAGAGTTGCTAGATGCCGTGGCTGCAAATTCTATGCTAGGCCTTCTCTGTTATTCCAATTCAACTTCCTATGGGGTGTGGCCAACTAAATTTAAATTCCAACTTGCAGAACATTGGTTGGAAAGTTCACATTGTGAAACTGATTAATTCAAGGCCAAGATTTATCACAAAGGCAATTATTTTCGCATCACTAAGTTATCTAAGACTGACGATTTTGCATTAGAACATAAGAAATGTTTTACTACTCCTGAAATTTGTCTCAGATGGGAAATTTGTGGCCAAAATCGTACAGTGTGGACTCTGCTTACTGTAAGTGTTAAAGACGGTGTGTGCTTAGGGGCCATTTACAGGTAGCAGCCACTTCTCTTGCTCTAGAGTCTCACTAATATTGGAAAAATGGCCCACAAAGGGCTCACTTCCTGTGTGTTTGTTGTGGAAGTGATTAGAAAGGGATTTGAGGTAGAAGAAGGTTGTTATCACTCGCTTTGATTTATCACTCTCCACTGGCAAAGGCTGGCCAAATCTATAAACTCCAGGTGTTTCTGTTGAAACTCTTTAGTATAGAAACATTCAGTCTCTGTTCCATCAGAGAGTTTCTGTGTTTTATTTCATGCTATAAAAACATGCATTCAAAAAAACTCTAAATGGCATTGTGTACCCCTCTGAGATCGAGTGGCTTCTGTTATTTTATGAATTAAGCTTTTTACAGGGGGAGTTCACTGGTGTGTGTCACTTTAAATTGTCCAGAGACTTCCGTGCTTTTCACTGGGTGATTTGTTGACATGGCTCGGCTTTATTTTTCAAGTTATTTATAGGTTTCAAAGGACAACATATCACTCTGTTAACCATGGCTTATGTATCTCATAAAAATGTTATTAACCATCTTTAATAAAGATGGTTATGTTGAATGTTTTGCAAAGCTCAGCGGACATGGTAATAATGCTGTCGCTTTGTATTTAGTGGTGGCATTTATAGAATGCTATTCGAGTACATCATTCTACCCTGTTTGCACACCTTGATTGTTCTATCTACCCTATATACACACCTTCAATGTTCTATCTACCCTATGTACACACCTTTGCTATTCTATCTTCCCTATGTACACACATTTGCTATTATATCTACCCTATGTAGACACCTTCACTATTCTATCTACCCTTTGTGCATACCTTCGCTATTCTATCTACCCTATATACACACCTTCATTGTTCTATCTACCCTATATACACATTGTTCTACCCTATATACACTCTCAAGCAAGCTTTTAAAATGTTTAAAGTAAGTCTTACACAAAAAAAGCATGCAGAATATCGGGGCTTGTGTTTCATTATTACATTTAAATGTTTTGAGAAATGGTATCCAATGTTTTCATTTTTTGCAGGCTCAACCCAAGGAAACATTAATTTATCCATCTGAGTCACATCCCGAGAGTTGTAGGAGAAAAAGCAGCTGGATTTAGTGAGATTTAGTGAGAATTTGTGACCAAATATGTGCACAATGGAATGATATTTCCTTAGCATGCCAACCTCAACTTTAAAAAAAGGCTCCAACCTCAACTGGTGTTTAACAGGACATGCACACATGCCAGTTATATCTGAAATGGCTCAAGAAATGGCTCATTTTCTAAGATAACAGTATCCTGGTCCATCACAAGCCACAGAAAAGCCAAACACATGGAGACATCTGAGTCTCCACACAAGTTATAAGCAATTTGTTAAAGAATTTTGGAAAAAGCCCACTTTTGTTTCAAAACTTGCCATAATACAGCCAATTCCCTTGTTGATTTATTTTGTCAAGACAGCTATATTAAGGGGCAGCAGGAATTAAAATGACAAAAGTATATTGCCTTGACTGATGAATGTGTCAACTGGGTGTCACTTTAATGTGTGCAGCTTCTAAATTGCCAAAATATGGTTTGAAAAAAAAAGAAATTATAGTCATATAATTTTTATCAAACACAACATAAATGTTTCCCATGTTAGCTTAAAGGTGCTCTCCGACTATTGGAGTACCACAGGGATCAGTCCTTGGACCCATAGACTTCTCTATTTATTCCACTCAGAACAGCCATACAATCTTACCGCTTCTTTTACAACTACTACAACTACTAACTTACATCTTTATTTCCCCTGTCTGTCATACCTCCACAATCACATGAGGGATCTTTGTATACTTCTTGGACATATTTTAACTGGTTTTATCATTACCACAAGTTCCCGAGCCCCCACTCCCACCCTCTAATACCTTCCCTTTCCATCTTGTTTTAGTCAAAAGGTCAAAGTCTCGAAGTGAGTTAAAACGCTTGATGTCATTTCTCTTTTGTGGGCCACATTATGAAAACTTCCAGGTATTTCTGCTTCATGCCACATCAGATGAAGAAAATAACACCTTTCCTCCACAAATCCTCAGTCAGGTCTAGCAATTTCATGGCTAGACTACTGAGACTTCCTCCTACCACCATTTACTATGTCCCCTTTGATCGCAGGTAATGAATGTAATGCAAAACCTGATCTTACTCATAAAAACTCAATTTATTGAGAAATATGTTATATTCAAACATATGAGATGCATTCTTTGATCAAAATAGTGATATTTGCATTTGCAATATATAGTACCAGTACTAAATGTAATTTAAATGTATGAAAGTCTAGTCACATTCAGTGACTACTAGGAACCAAAAGTCTCTCGGGTATATAGTGTATGAACAATGTTTTTCTACCATTAAGTAGTACCTTTTAGCAGTTTTAAATGTGATACAACACCTTTTCACTGCAGTTTTGATTCAGTCTCCCAGGGGTACACTGGATCTAGAGGGATTTTATTAGGGTTTTTTTTTCTTCGTTTTATGGGGTATCCTGTTTTTCAACCAAACCTCCAATGATTTAGGTGACACGCTTGAAGTAAAAGTTCCTCAGGCCAGAAATCAGCTCAGGTTTTTATTGCGCTAGCACTTACAAAGTAATAATATAAAGACAGAAATGAAGTAGAGAGTTAACGTTCGCTGGACCTGTTGATACCCTTTAGGGTTTTGTACTGCATATTTTTCATGCACGGCTACACAGTTGGTCAAAAAGTCACATTTCCTCGCCAATGGCCTCATCCAGAGCAATTTGCAAAATGAATAAGGATTGCTGTGGAAGAAAGAGGAGAAAAGGGTGAGAATTTATTGCAGGCAAGGTGACCTGGTTCCAAAATGTTCCTGGAGTAGTTTTTAAGTGGCATACGTCATACAAACATTTTCAAACTGAGCGTGACAAAGTCCAAAAATATGAACATCATATCTTTACAAGTACAAGATGACCAGTACTTATCTAGCTTTCACTGATGGTAGTCTTCCATCTAGTTTTGCTGTACGCTCTGCTCCAAAAACAAGTAAACAGCTTTCTACGCACCCTTAATAAAACAGTACCTTATGACTGACCGATATGGAATGCTTTACATATGCAGCATCTTTGTATGTCTGACTCTATTGATTTCAACAGAATTTGATGTTAGCATCTTGCTAATCTAAAAATGCATAGGCTAACTTACAAATATTGGGTAAAATGCTCAATTTCTAACTAGACAGAATTTTTTTCTGGTCAGTACTCATTTATTTCATCTTGGATGTTTTTTTCCACTGGCTTGATACAATGCCTGATGAGAAGGATTTCATTTTTTAGAGACGATACAAGCAATAGAATCTATCTGAGGTCTACTTTTGCAATGGAAATGTACCTACACTGAAAAAAGTATAGTATTTACTTTAAAACTATTTTTACTCAAAAATTGCTAGTAAATATCACACGTAATTAAAAAAAAAAAAAAAACATTTAAATAAATGTGAAAATTTGATTTAGAAAGACTAAAATAGTATTTTCTTGTAAAACATACTCAAAATATATATTTTTTAAAATGTACAACTTTTTTACAGTGTATGATGCTTTAAAACACTCCCTATACAGTTCCCTAGGAAGACAGCTTTATTTTTTAACATTCAGTGTGGAAAATGAAAAAAATAACATGGTGTCTATTGAATTTCAGCATTGCATCGCACTGAGTATGTTGTACATGTTTTATAAGATTTATGTAGGCTTCTTTAACAAATTGGACATGCAGTAGAGTAATTTGTAGTAGGAACACAAGAGCAGCTGGAAGAATTAAATAGGTTCTCTGGCTCGTCTCCAAGCCATTTTTTACTGCCTGTTTTTCATTCGTAGTGTGCTTTGTCTAATGTTTAATGACGCTTTGGATTTTTACTGATCTCTCATTTTCCTCTACAGTCTAACGAGGGTGAGAGAGAGGGAAATGGGGGCGATAAAAGTGTTTTGCGGTCAAATTACATGTGCGGTTAAGAAGTGAGATGTGTTTATCTGTGTGACTATATATTTGTAAGAAAATAAGTATGCAATGGCTTTGCTTGGAAAGAGAGGCTGGACGAATGTTTACCATGGTGTGTTGTGGAAGCTAATTGTAGCTTTATATAATTTAGAGTAGTTAAACAGCAGTAAGGGTACTCATTTAAAACATAAAAGTGGACAATTTATTTTCTTAAAGAGGCAAAACCTAAAAAAAAAAGTAATTTATAATTAATATAAGAGACTTGGGTATTTCTTGGGTAGAAGTTCTCAGATAACATTTATTTTTAAGTCACTTTACATTTATTTTGGATTTCATGTCACAGTTTTTAAATTTACTGGGTGTTGGTGCAAGTTGATGTATATTTAAGAGCACTTCAAGCACCTCAAACAAGCTCCACTGAGTCTATTTTGGAAAAGAATATGAAAGGAAACAGCCGAACATGACAAATCAGGTGTTTTCAATGACAAATCAGCTGATGGTGTTTTCTGCTGTGATTTCCTCCTAAAGTCAGACAATATAATGAACATGAGAAATTTATGTGGTGAGATGAAAATGGAAAGAATTTGCCCACTTTCACAAAAATGAGCCCTGAACAAATAACGCAATGCCTTGGTGTGGTATTAGTTGTAAGATGGATTTATTGTAATCACTGGCCATACTGTATTTTCATGCGATCCATCTTAGTGTAATAAGGCCATTAGCGGAAAACCTCTAAAGTGGAAGAATGCTGTGTAAAAGAAACCGCCAATCCAACACAATCTCATGGCAATTTTACATTTTGGCTAATTGGTGGCTAACTTGTACAATCTCATCTGCTTACACCCCATTGATGGATAGGTTAAATCACATTGTATGAACATGTGACCGTATGTCCTTTTGGAAAAGGCACCAACTTGAAGTACTTTTCAGATCAAGTCCTGAGGCAACAACGGCACATCAAACTGGAAACAATTTTTATTTCCGTAGGCTGTGAACACTCAGTCATTGGGTTGTTTCAAGGTCTGACTGTCAGAAAGTGTCTTGTGCCTCTTGTATCTGGTGTTCTGCAATTTTGAAGAGCCCTTCTGTTCAGAACAGCTTTATAAATGGTGGTTTTTGATGTTGCCATCCTGCTTAGGGCTTTTTAGAAACCCGTTTGGATTGAATTGCAAATTAGGATTTTATTCAAGAGCACCTGGTTTGGTTTTTCATTTGTTGAAGAAGTACTGTCACTCACTTGAGTGCCTCATCACTTATGTAATGGTAAATTATCCCATTTTTTTATAATATCAGTAGGTGGGTTTTGGGATAACATTTCATCCTATTTTTATTATATATTAGGTTATATGTAGATTAAATTTTTTATTCCATTATTGTTGCTGTATATACTGTCAGTGGCAAGATAAATTATGTGAACCCCTAGCAGAATCTGTGAAAATGTGAATCATTTTAACAAAATAAGAGCGATCAGGCATGTTATTTTTTATTTAGTACTGATTTTTTTCAAGTATCATGAATAAGATATTTTACATAAAAGATGTTTACATATAGTCCACAAGACCAGATATTTGTCCTGAGCAGATAAACTGACCAGAAAAATCCAAAAATTCTTCAGGTTTCCAGCATCTTCTGCATATTTGAACCCTTTCCGGCAGTGACCGCATGATTATGAGATCTGAGGACGATTGAGGGACTCAAACACAACTATTAAAAAAGGTTCAAACATTCACTGATGCTCCAGAAGGAAACATGATGCAATTTGACGATCAAGGTCAATTTTACTTAATTTGTCTTCCGGGAAACATGTAAGTATCTTCTGTTGCTTCTGAAGGGCAGTACTAAATAAAAAAAGAATATTTAGATATTTAAACAAAATAAGAACAATTTGGACATCTTCATCCTGTGCAAAAGTGTTCACCCCAGCTCTTAATGCATTTTGTTTCCTTCTGGAGCATCAGTGAATGTGTCAACCTTTTTAATAGCTGTGTTTGAGTCCCTCAATCGTCCTCAGATCTCAAAATCATCATCCTGGAGGATTTTTCTGAAGAACGTCAGTTTAACTCCTCAGGACAAACAAGAGCCTCAAGAACAACCGTCACAAAACACACACACACAGCCGTGGATCATCCAGGGAACAACACACAGTATTAAGGGTAATTTTTATAAATTCAGCTAAAGTTTTTTGTCTTATGTAAACATATTTTATGTAAATCTCATTTGTATGATATCTCTTATTTTATGAAAAGTATTTACATTTGCACAGATTCTACAAGGGGTTCACATTTCACATACACTATATATATATATATGAAGACTTCAGATGCAAAAAGCCTCTAAGTCCGCCTGACGTTTTTCTTTAAAATAAGCATTTTTGTCAGGCTTCTATGTATAGGTTTCTACCTAAGTACCGGTACTTCTGAATGGGCTGAGGCTGGGATTTAGTGGGTTTGAAGTGAAAGTATTTTATGAACGTAAACTGTATGCGGAGAGCATTCACTCAGTATTGTTATCTCATTTTTGACTGAAGTGGCTTTTAGAGGCTTTTGGATCTTAACTCTTCATATATATAATCATATCATTACTACATGGCTCAAGCTGATTGGCCTCTGTTGATCCTGCAGCTAAAGAGATTGCTTGCTCAACATTTAAATAGTCTGGTTCAGTGTTTTCTGTAAGCTAGTTCTCTAAACCCCTCCACCTCCCCAGCTCCTCCTGCCTAGATAGGATACAGGATTTATGTATGTCTATTTATTCAGCAGCAGATCTTACATGCTCACAGCAGCGTGTCTGTGATTCAAGATTCAAGAGTTTTATTTGTCACATACACAGTTATATACACAATATACAACTGGCAGTGAAATGTAAACAGGTCCGCTCCATGGACAGTGCAAATAACAGTTACAAGAAATTAAATAGAAATAGAATAAAATTAGAATAAAAAGTATTAACATAAGTAGAATTATAAATAAATCAAGTTAAGATAAAAATAGGAAATAAGATAAAAATAAAAATATAAAAAATATGTGGATATGATAAGTGAGATAAACTGTAGACTTAAAAATAAGTGGTTAACATAAAATATATAATATGTATATATAAAGAAGTATAATGTGCAAGGTTTATTACAGGTTGTTACGCAGTAACAATAGGGACGTAAAGTGCAGTGCAATTGCAGTATGTGGATGTTAATGTTAAAAGACTGGATGTTTATGTGTGTGCGGGGGTGAAGTGAGTCACGTGACTGAGTTCAGGAGTCTGATGGCCTGGGGGAAGAAACTCCTCCTGAGTCTTTCAGTCTTTGCCATCAGGCTACGGAAGCGCTTACCAGATGGCAGCAGGGTGAAGTGAGAGTTTGCAGGGTGATTAATGTCTCTGATGATTTTAGTAGCTCTACCTCTGCAGCGTTTGGTGTAGATGTCCTGCAGAGACGGGAGAGCTGAGCCTGAGATGCGCTCGGATAAGCGCACCACTCTTTGCAGGGCTTTGCAGTCGTGACTGGTGCTGTTCCCGTACCACGCTGTGATGCACTGAGTCAGGACACTTTCTATCGCCCCTCGATAGAAAGTTTTCAGGATGGCTGGTGAAACCCTGAATTTCCTCAGCTGGCGCAGGTGGTACAGTCTTTGCCTGGCTTTTTTCACCTGTGTCTGGATGTGTGTAGTCCAGGTCAGATCCTCGGAGATGTTCACACCCAGGTATTTGAAGCTGCTCACTCTCTCTACCGGTGTCCCGCTGATCATGAGAGGGGAGTATGACCGATGCTGTCTCTTCCTGAAGTCCACAATCAGTTCTTTGGTCTTGTTAACATTCAGAGAGAGACAGTTGTCCTGGCACCATGATGTCAGTTGCTCCACTTCGTCCAAGTATGCCGTCTCATTGTTGTTGGAGATGAGACCCAGGACAACAGTATCATCAGCAAACTTGATGATCGAGGTGGAGCTGTGTGTGGACAAACAGTCATGGGTGTAGAGAGAGTAGAGCAGGGGACTCAGCACACAGCCCTGTGGAGCTCCAACACTCAGGGTGATGGAGGTGGAGGTGAACTGGCCTACTCTCACCGCCTGGGGTCTGCCAGTGAGGAAATCTTCTATCCAGAGGCAGAGAGAAGAATTCAGGCCAAGATCCAGGAGTTTGTGTGTTAGCTTAATGGGAACTATGGTGTTAAAGGCTGAGCTATAGTCAATAAATAGCAGCCTGACATAGTTCCCACTTTTGCTGTCGATGTGAGTGAGGCAGGAGTGAAGGACGTGAGAAATGGCATCTTCAGTCGATCTATTGGGACGATAGGCAAACTGAAGAGGGTCCAAAGTGTCAGGAATGGAGGAGCAAATGTTGTTTTTAATGAGTCTCTCAAAGACCTTCATGACTAAAGATGTGAGAGCCACTGGACGATAGTCATTTAGGCAAGAGGGTTTACTGATCTTAGGTACAGGGATGATGGAGGATCGTTTGAAGGAGGTGGGGACAACAGATGTAGCAAGGGACTCGTTGAATATGGATGTAAAGAGCCCTGCGAGCTGATCAGCACAGGACCGCAGAACACGACCTGAAATACCATCCGGCCCAGCAGCTTTCCTGACATCCACACGTTTGAGTGCCCTCCGAACCTCGTCCTCCGAGACAGAGATCACGTGACCGTTGCTGCTCTGAGGGACTCTCTCTGACGCGTCACTCGCCGGAGTCGCGCTGCCGCGATTACCATCAAAGCGAGCGTAGAAAGAGTTTAACTCGTTCACCAGTAACGGATCAGCTCTCACCTCTGCAGAGGATTTAGTTCCAAAAGCACAGATGGTTCTTAGTCCCTGCCACATCCGCCGGGAGTCGTTGAGTTGGAAATGAGATTCCACTCGGTCTTTATAGCGGAGTTTTGCGGCTTTAACGGCGCGCCGGAGGGCGTAACATGACGCTTTGTACTCCCTCATATCCCCCGTTAGGAGACCGGCATTGTAAGCGGTGGTGCGCGAGTTTACTGCAGTGCGAATTGAACTGTCCACCCACGGTTTCTGATTAGGGAAGGACGTTATAGTTATTGTTTGTGTGGCTTGCTCTGTCAGTGTGTTAATAAAGCAGAGCGCCACTTCTGTGAACTCGCTGACGTCTTCAGAACTCGCGCGGAACATGTCCCAGTCGACGTCATCAAGAGCTGCGTCACATCATGGAGGGCAGATAAAGCCAGCCCCGTGTCTGCTTGTGGTGGAATATAAACGGCAGTGGAGATGACCGAGGAAAACTCCCTCGGTAGGTAGAAAGGCCGGCACATGATAGTTAAATGTTCCAAGTGAGGCGAGCAGGATCGCGAAAGAATGGAGACGTTCCTAGGATCGCACCATTTCTTGTTTATCATGAAACACACTCCACCGCCTTTAGATTTCCCGGCCTCGGCTGTTCTGTCCATCCGAAAAACAGAGAAGTTCTCGGACGGCGTCACGGCTGTATCCGGGACCGCTGGCGTGAGCCATGTTTCGGACAGACAATAGATGTTGCAGTCTCTCATGTCCCGTTGAAAACTTATCCTGGCTCTAAGATCGTCCATCTTATTCTCCAAGGATTGGACATTTGCGAGCAAAATGCTCGGGAGAGGAGGACTGAATGCTCTTTTTCTCAGTCTGTTGCGGATCCCAGCGCGTTTCCCGCTGTGTTTTTTGAATCTTCGCCGTCGACTCGAGTGGCCATTGTTCAACTCGGCGTCCCGGCGAATCTCAGATGGAAGATTGGAGAAAGTGTCCTGAAACAGGTCAGTGTAGCGGTAACCAATTTCCAGAAGTGTTTTGCTGTCGTAACAGATCAAAGCAGATGATCCGTTAGAAAAAATAGAGAGTAAAAGAGAGTAGAATAATAAATAAAAGCAAAGTCTTAGCGGAGCGACCTGAACGGCGACCGAGCACGGCGGCGCCATCATTTCCTATCTATTAGCAGTGCAAGTCTTGATCTACTTGATCTGCATTAGCAGCAATAATAGTCTAGTCCGTCAAGACCAATACATTAACATTGCCATATTTAATAACATGCTAATATATTTTGAGAGTTCTCATGATAAATCGTAATACAGTATATGTAATGATTTTGATTAATTAATTGGCAATTTTATGTATTTTAAAAAGATTGCCATTTTTAATCCATTGACTTCCCTAGAAGAAACACACATTGAAATAAATGATGTGGAGGATTAGTAGCAATACATTGCTGTTCTGTTGCGCAAAGTGACCCTCCTGTCTGCCCTCCACGGCAGTATGCGAGAGTGGACATTAATGAGCTGTGTGCTGGCACAGGAAGTTCCGGAACAATGACTTTAACAATTAAGAGAGATCAACTCTGATGCCCCACTGATCACACAGGAAAGGGCTGACTTTGATGGAACAATTTTTACCTTCATTCCCGCACACACTTAATCCATCTGTGTGTGTGCTCTGTAATCTCACACAGCCAATTATCTCAGCAGGCTTTGAATGTTTGCTTATGAGCTCCAGTAACTCTGCTTTGTATTGCCAAAGAGCCCTGTGCTTTCATTTGAACCCCTGAGCCACCATGATTTACCCACTTTACAATGTAAAGAAAGGAACATTTTTCATTATGATGGCTTGACAAAGCACACACTGCTATTTATTTTGGGTTAGAGTTTTTTTCAGAACCCTTAACCCTTGACCAAAACTTCTGACTCTTCCTTGAGCTTTCAAACTACCACCAAACTTAACCCAGTACTTCAGGCTTTTCTGACTAAATGGGCTTTATTTTTCTTTCTAATTGATTGGTCTTATGGTTTTCCTGAAGGAACACTCAAAAATCCCCCAAATCTCCTAGACTTCCATTGAGTATGCGTGTAACTCATCCTAGAGTTTTCAAGCTAAATCAAATCTTGGCACAGTCCTTCAGTATGAAAGCCCCTTTACACCTTATAGTAAAAAATAAATAAATAAAAATGAAAAAGGTAATGGCAACTTTATATCTCTCTACTGTTCTCTCTACTGATTTTTAAATCATGCAGTCGTGTCTTTATTTCTCATAATCTACCATTTGTAAATTAAAATCTCTCACAATTTTGATAATATCTCAAATATCACAATTGCAACTTTATTTCTTAAAATTGTAATTTATATAAATCATAATTGTGACTATACCTATTGTGACTTTTTAAGCCTCACAACTGCAAATTAATTTCTCACAATTGCATCTTTTCAAACAATTGTGTCTTTGAAACTTGTGAAATTTTGTGACTTTGGTTTCCCACAACTGTAACAAAATTTCAGAATTGTGACTTTGTTTCTTAAAATTTTGACTTTATACAGTATCTCACAACTGTGACTATATTTCTCATAACTTTATATTTGCTTCTACCAACTGTGGCTTTATATCGCACAATTGCGACCCTTTAAATTTTGCAACTGCGATTTCTTATATTTCTCACAACTGTGACTATCTCGCAATTGCAACTTTCTCACATCATGACTTTAATTCTTGTTTTATTATGATTATTATTGTTATTATTATTGTTATTTTTTATTTATATTATTAGTAGTAGTAGTATATTTTAAGTGGTTAGTCTTTCTACAAATAATTTTCTTCTAATAAATCCCAGAAAGCAGCACACAGCAGCACAATTTTGTTTTACAGTGCTAAATACGGCTTATGTTCACATGAAATGAAACTACATTCTACTTATTAGAACTTTTGTTCTCTACTTTACTGTTACAGCCAGTAAAAACAGTCGGATCTCAAAAGTCCTAATTTTGACAGAGGAGATCTGCTATTTGTCTCTTAAGCAACAGCTTGTAATAATGGCAATTACAAAGTCACCCTAGATTATGAATAAATGCTTAAGAAGTTTTCTGAAGTCATATGTGGTTTTCTCTGTTTCTGGAACATGACTGTCAAAAAGCTTTAATTTATTTTTCACTCTTTTAGTGGGAAACTCTAATGAAGAACACAGACCATGAAGTATGACGATGAATACACTAGCAAATTCCATAAGGAGGTTTGAGGTGAGATTGCCAGACCTACAGAGATGGACCAGTTTACTACCACCAGCATAGCAAATCTGTAATTATAATGAAACTTGATACAGTGGAGTAATGCATCTTAAACACATTAACTTAAAAAACTACCTGTCAAATATCTACAAAAATATAATTGATCTATTTTCATTTCAGGTAACGTCCAGTGTCGGGAAACTACGGATGTCAAATCAGCAGATATGTAGTGCAAACCGACTTCCCTCCATGCCTCACCGTTGCTTTGCTATCAGAACCGCAGACCCCCTCCCTATCTGGTGCATACGTTAAGCCAAATAACACACAGCAGATGCCCGCGAACCCCAGCGCTGTAATGTAGTGAAAGGAGGAAACTGGGGGTAGTATTTTGGGTTTTCAACCGTGCCAGTTTTCTTTATTTTTCCGCAGCCTCTCCAGAGCTGTAGTGGCCTGCGATGGAGAGTCCCAGGGGTGCAGCAGTGTAATGGTAATACGGACCATCTGACAGCTGTCAAAACAGCCCTGTTAGTCAAGCAATGAGGCCTGTCAACCTGCTGAAAAACTAGTCTGCAGCCTCTCAATTTTTCTCTCTCTTTCCCCGACTTACTCACTTTACCCTAACTGCCACAAAACAGAGTCGTTTCCTCTCTGGGTTGACCTTTCACACTCCGGCCGGGTCCATACACCAACATTTTCTAGTAAAATGCACGACTCGCAGCACAAAAGCCTCAAAGCAGGAAGTGTTTTTAGGAGCACTCTAAGTCTTTTTTTTTATCATTATTCAAAATTTCTAAACATCTCTAGAACAAGATTTCTCAAGAATTTAATTTTTTCAAAATTCCGAGAATATGTAGTATATACACCGTTCAAAAATATGGGGTCAGTAAATTAATACTTTTATTCAGCAAGGATTCAATTGATCAAAAGTGACAGTAAAGACATTTATAATGGTACACATTATTCTCAACTGTTTTCATCATTGATAATAATCATGTTTCTTGAGCATCAACTTTATTAGAGTTGTTACATATTAGAATGATTTCTGAAGGATCATGTTACACAGGAATAAATTACATTTTACAATATTTTCACATTGAAACAGCCATTTTAAATTGTAATAATATGTTACAATATTGCATTATTTTTAATGTTTTTGATCAAATAAAAAAAAAAATGACAGACTCCAAACTTTTGAACAGTAGTGTATGTTTTATATTGAATATACAGTATCTACTAATAGAAGATATATTTAATTTTTCTTAACCCGTTGGCAATTATTATTCTTATATTATTTTAATTTTATATTTCAAGTATCTTTATTATTTTATATTTTTAACATGCTATGCTTTATTCCTAGATGCTCTCAACAAATATCTAACAACAAATCTTATGCAAAACTATGAAAATTCAAAGGTGAAATTTTTTTAAAACATTTTTTTGCATGATGATGAATTCAAAGTCAAGCTATAGGTAATGCAAGTATGCCAAATAAATCAACTACACTACATTGTATAAGGAGTTCATGTCCTGGGATACTGGACATATGAAATACAGTACTCCAGTAAATATCTCCAGGAAATAGCAGCGTCAATGTAAGCATGCTCTGTCTTTTCTCATGTCAAATTAAAAACATTCCTGTAATAATCCTTCCCTTCCTGATTATTAAACTTTTGGCTTGAAATCTAGACACCAGAAGGATATGCAATTGTTTCCATTGAAGAGCACTTGGTTGCAATAGATCACAGGTGGACACTGAAGTGAACGCTATATTGTTGCATATACACCTGGGTTTAATATAAAATGTATTATATTTCACTATATAATGGCCCAACTTGACGTTCGTATGTAAAATTATTTTTTTTGGTTCGCTTTCCTTTTATTAGATTGTGTTGGGTTTAAATGATAGGAGAGTAGAGAAACGACAGGAAATGATGTAGAATGTAATATGTCTGTCCACATTGAAAAAAACACAATGAAAGAAAGTCAATCAAAGCAATTTTTATGTTGAATATACAGTCTTATGGATTGGGATTTTGGAACAATGAAATCTAACTGTGGGCATGGATATTCAGAGTAATGCCACATGTAATGTTAGTAAGAGCTGTGTGAGTAAACCTCACTCCCCTGGCCTCAATAGGCATGCTAGTGACTGAAACCATATACGGTCTTTAGCGTCCCATGCCGAAGACACCGGTTCAAATCCCACTCAAATCGGTGCAGTGAGTGTAACGGAGGCCAGCTAGTAAGAGCTGTGGAGGTAACACTGGGGTTACATTGGTGTCGTGACCCAGATGGAAGTGAGGTTTAGGGGGGAGAGTGTAACAGAGGCCAGCAAGTAAGAGCTGTGCGAGTAAACCAGGGGTTACATTGGTGTCATGACCCGGATGGGAGTGAGGTTTAGGAGGGTGAGTGTAATGGAGGCCAGCAAGTAAGAGCTGTGTGAGTAAACCAGGGGTTACATTGGTGCCGTGACCCGGATGGGAGTAAGGTTTAGGAGGGTGAGTGTAACGGAGGCCAGCTAGTAAGAGCTGTGTGAGTAAACCAAGGGTTATATTGGTGCCGTGACCCGGATTGGAGTGAGATTTAGGAGGTGAGTGTAATGGAGGCCAGCTAGTAAGAGCTGTGTGAGTAAACCAGGGGTTGCATTGGTGCCGTGACCCGGATGGGAGTGAGGTTTAGGAGGGTGAGTGTAACGGAGGCCAGCCAGTAGGAGCTGTGTGAGTAAACCAGGGGTTACATTGGTGCCGTGACCCGGATGGGAGTGAGGTTTAGAGGGATGAGTGTAACAGAGGCTGACTAGTAAGAGTTTCAGTTTCTAATACAACTGCTGTGGGAGTGATGGCAAATTACAACCGCAATAAAGCACTCAATATTTGTTTGCCTCTTCTGTAAAGTCATATAATGCTATGTTTTCTTTTCTTTCGCTATTGGAGCAAAAGGGAATGCAAAGATTATATGTGTTGTAGTTTCAGTTCACCGCTATAGAATTTTATCCAACTATTACTTCTTCTGTTGAAAACCATGGAAATGTGAAAAGGATCCATTTGCGGCCAAAAGCACTTTTACATGGAAGTTGTGTCATTGTTACTTTGATCTTTTTATACTGCAGTTAATACATCACATGAATTCAGTTGGTGAAAACTCAATTTTGGCATCTTGTGTTTTGCTATTGAGTGTTAAAATAAGAGCTTTTCAGCCTGAGCGAAATTGGTGTGCTTGGACACATCAATGGCTATTTTCTGGATCCTATTTGGTAAGTTGTTACTTTCCGTCCTAAATTGTCACTTTTCCACTACAGGGCAAATTATCCAGTATAGGTCTGCATTTATGTTCAAGCACCTGATGTCCTGCAGAAAATAGGCCTCAATTTCACAAGATAAGCTGCTGAGATGCACTGATATGTGGGAAGAAAGCAGGGTGTAAAAAACCCCCACATTGAATCATTAACTCAAGCTCAGCTGAGGGCGTTAAATACAAAAATACCTTGCATCTAGCACAAATAACAGTCATAACCTCAGTTTTAATTCTAGTAGTGTATTTTGGCATAGAACAGAACAGCTGTGCTGTCATTTGTTTGGAGGTCACGTGTGAGCCTGGTGTCAGGCTGTCATGTTTAAAGTTGAAGAGAAGTCAGCCATCCAGAGAATACTGAGGGCAAGTTCAAGAGACTTTAAATTGCTACCAAATAGGAAAAGTTGAATGCTCTTTTAGTGCATCCTGCACGTTGTAATTTATGGATCCATCATCATTATATCCACTCTAAATGCATCATCAAATGCAGGTACCATTAATCTGCCCAGAGCTGTTCACCATTGACTGAGTCAATTGCAGTATGTAATTTAATCAATGTCTTTAAGTGAGTTTGGCATTTTAAGATTCTCTGTCAGTAATCGTCAATCTCAAAGATGCTTTAAACAAAACACTACAGTTTTTGGTGATAGACTAGTAGTATGTAAATCTATAATAAAGTGATAAATGACAACAATATTTCTTCTTTTTGTCAATGCACAATGTTATTTATTAAAAAATGAATATTGCAGTATTATTTATAAAAAATTCTGTGCACATCAATATTTTAAATTTCTTAAATTCATGCCCTCATAATCAGAATCACTTCCCCTCCCTCTTGCAGAACATCTCTTCTCTTCTCTGATGACAAGGGCGGGGCAACCTGTCACTCACATGAGATCCACCAATAGCAAAACACAGCCATCCAATCAATTCCCCATGGAAAAAAATCAAGCCCGCCCTACATTTGTTCTTGTTCTTGATTTGGCAGACAAAAGTTGTTCAAATATGAATGAGCAGAGAAGCAGTTGTTATTTGTATATATCATTATTTTTTAATAACTTTCTCCTTCATTATAACAATTGTCACACTGTGTATTTAAGTCATTGTGTGAACAAACTGAAATTGTAATGTATTTAATGTATTATTGAATATATAAAGCAGGATGGATTTTTATCATTCATCAACTGGAAAAAAAAGAAAGTGATTCCAACGATATAATTACTCTGTACTGTAATCGTTATAGTTGTCGTGTGGACTCTCATATTCTGTTATATTAATAAAGATTTATATCTTTATTGTTATAGTTATCGTCCTTAGTGTGAATGGGCCTTAAGTGTCTGTCTTCTGAAAAACGTCTTTACATTGTCTGAAAAGAGGTCAAGTTTCTGTAATGCACATGTCATATCCATTATAGCTTGAGTCCCTAATGCTGGTGGAATGACTGATTGGTAAGGGGGATTTGAGCGTTTGGAGGGAGACACCGTTGACTTTGGCTTGTGTTTGAGGGTACTGGGGGGGATCGAGCATTTCTGCTTCCCACCGTTACCTGGCGAGAGTGTCTGGAAAGCCAGCTTGCAGTATGGTCAATTTGGCCAACACAAACAGGTGCTGGTTCAGACGTTCTGTCTTTAGATGGTCCCTTGCCATTCGCCAGACAGCCAAATTAATTAACTTCATTCAGACAGTCATAAAAAGATATTGCGAGAAAAATATTTTTGAGACATTTTTGTTGGAATTTTTGAAAACAGCAAAAAAAAAATTATTTATTTAGGCAACATTTCACATTTTCATTTAGTTCAACTTGATGTACTACAATAGCTAAAACTAAAACTGAAATAAAAATGAATAAAAACTATATAGACATGTTTTAAAAATAAGACACAACTATTACAATTTTGACTAAAATTTAAATTAAAATACAAAAATAAAAACTAATTCAAAATAATAATGATACAAAATATAATAGGATCTCATTGATACTAAAATAATGCTGCTTGAGGAAGTCAAGATCAAGATGTGACCTGTTTATTTTGTATAATTTGATTATATTTTATATAACCTGCATATTAATTCTTAAAATGATAATAAATTAGACTTCTAATAAATTATGATTAATACAAATTATTTATTAAAAAGCTTTTTTAACATTTTAAAAAAATGTATTAATTTATCTATTTATTTATTATTAATATATTTATTTGATTATTGATATATTACTTAATTTATTTTAATGATTTAATAAAAATAGAAAAAGAAAGCAAACACCTTTTGTATCCCATGAAGAAAGAAAGTCATCTAGGTTCCTTATGCAACCCGGTTCTCTGAGAAGGGGAACGAGACATTGCATCATGGTGTTGACGCTATCGGAGTGTGCCGCACAAGCCCTGAAAAGTGAAGCTAAAGCGTCTCAATCGCCCCCAGGTGGCTTGTCCCAGTATAGCTCATAAGCCCCGCCCTCTCCATGTAATCTATTTGTGACATTGATGTAGGTTCAAGTGTTTGTTGATGCTCTAAAAAAGGAAATGTGATGTCATGATTGACAGCTTTTCTGAGTGAAGTAGTCACAGAGGACCCAACTTTTTGGGGGGATTTTCGGAGATTGGAGCTTTAGCTTTAATTTCTACATTTCCATAACAGTTTTTTTCATGAGTTGTTCTGCAGTAAACTGTACTAACAGATACTGCGGGAGTGTGGGGGCGGGGCTTTGATACCGCGCCTCTACTTCATGCTCACTACTGTGCATAATCAGCATAGTCAGCGGCATATTTTTCTACAATGGTAGAGAGTGAACCGTCTATGGTGTGAACCGGTGTCTGAAGCATGTGTGAACACACACCAACTTTGATTGGCTGCCGCAGTCAGGTGACATCACAGTCGCGCTAACAGTGTACAAGAGTGTGCCTACAGAAGACGTCATGACATTGTCCAAAACGTCTTTGTATGCTGAGGCATTAAGAGTTCCTTTCACTGGAACTAAGGGGCCAAGTCCAACCCCTGAAAAACAGCCCCACACCATAAGCCCCCTCCACCAAACTTTACACTTGGCACAATTGACCGTTCGCAAAGACCCGCCCCCTTTAGTTACTGTTGCTATGTCCGACAAGCCGCGCTCTCACACCACCACACTCATCATGTTCTCATGAGTCACGCAGTAAAAAACACATCACACTGATCGCAGAGCAAAGAGGATACTGACAACGCACTAATAGACAGGACAGAGCAGGTTACTTTCAATATGAAACAAAGTCTCAACTCTTAACATTTTGTCATTTTTTAAAGAAATGTAAACAATAAATACCAGTTTGTGTCTCTTTAATGTGTGGTGACAGCACTGTAAAAAAATCCAACTTATGTTTTGTATGACAAATTCAGCTTTTAAAGTTTATTCAAATATTTAACATGAACAAAGTTTGTACAACTAATTGACCCTAAGTTGAGAAAACTCAAAAATGTTCTGCAGCTGGTTGCCTTAAACTTTTACGTTTTCTCAACTTTTTTTTTTTTTTACAGTGAGGTCGCTGTAGCGCCTCAGTTAAAGCTGCTCGTTAACTGATAATCTCCTTCCTGTTCCTTTATAGTATCAAATAAACATGAATGAACTTCAGAAGGAATGTTGTTTCAACCGCGGAAAGATGTTAGTTCACACCGTTTTACAAGTTCAAACCAACGTTAATCTACGAACTCTCTTTACTGCTTTGTCGGACAAAAAATGGCAGTTTCGGCGAATGGCGGATTATGATTGGTCAGATCACCTGTCAATCAATCTCCCGGCGAAGGGTGAATTCAGTCAGGCAAGTACCATCCTCCTGGCAACCGCCAAACCCAGACTCATCCATCAGATTGCCAGACAGAGAAGTGTGATTGGTCACTCCAGAGAACATGTCTCCACTGCTCTAGAGTCCAGTGGCAGCGTGCTTTACACCACTGCATCCCACACTTTGCATTGCACTGGGTGACGTAAGGCTTGGATGCAGCTGCTCGGCCATGGAAACCTATTCCATGAATCTCTCTACACACTGTTCTTGTGCTAATCTGATGCCACATGAAGTTTGGGGGTCTATAGCAATTGAAAGTTGGCGACTTCTGCGCACTGTGACCCTCAGCATGCGCTGACCCCGCTCTGTGATTTTACGTGGCCTACTGCTTCATGGCTGAGCTGCTTTTGTTCCCAATTGCTTCCACTTTGTTATAATATCACTAACAGTTGACTGTGGAATATTTAGTAGTGAGGGAATTTCACGAATGGACTTATTGCACAGGTGGCAACCTATCACGGTACCACGCTTGAATTCACTGAGCTCCTGAGAGCGACCCATTCTTATACAAATGTTTGTAGAAGCGTCTGCATGCCTAGTGCTTGATTTTATACACCTGTGGCCATGGAAGTGATTGGAACACCTGAATTCAATAATTTGGAGGGGTGTCCCAATACTTTTGGCAATATAGTGTATGTGCTATAAGTGTCCTCATCTTTCTGCTTCATTAATACTGAAGGGACTTACACAATGCTGCCAGTCATATATACTTCGCCCTGAGGCCAATCTGATTTGTCACATTGATGAGTTAGCCGTTGTAGCCGAGTAAAACTTAGAAATGAAAGCATCAGAATAAACTGCTCCCACATAGCCATTGTTATGCTCGGACATTTGAGCATGCTCTTTCTCTTCTCCTTATTTTAATGAGAGCTCTCCATAAGTTTTCCATGCACTCTGCTCTCTTTCTCCTTTGGTTTCATTAAAACAAAGCACACTTGGAAAATGGGCATACGCGTATGGCTGCTTTCTAACAACATTCTCTTCTAACAATCCTCTAACAACTTCAGCATTTGACCTAGTTTATAGTTTAGCACATGTGAAACGCACACGCTTCTGAGAGAGAGGAAGAGAGAGCGAGGCGAGGGCGAGACCTGCTCATTTTGTTAATAATGTGGGCGTTTCGTTCTACATCCACACAGAGGTTCAGAATAGTTGATGGCCCTCGAAAGAAGTGGAAATAGCATTATTAGGTTGAACAGGGGACATTTACTCATCCAACACGAAGCTGATAACGTTACATGCCATCATGCGTTTGGATATCTATTAAAGCACTTGTGGATGAGTGTTTGACTCAAACACATGACACTTTTAACAGTTAACTCAAGATGTTTTAGATAGATAATCATGCTTTCATCATGATGTGCATAAATATAATAGTGTGGTTCACCCCCAAATGTAATAGAATTGAAATATTAATTTTATAGAATACAAGTTGAGGTGAAAAATAATGTGATATCCCTTTTTGCATTATTGACTGCAGCACTCATCCTTACATAAACAAACCCTGATCATATTATTTGACAATGTACAATCAATGTTCAAATGATCAGTGAATGTCAGTTTGCTTATTTGATCGGTGACATAGAAATGGTGCTGCGTCTTAACAGCAAAATCCTATTTTTTAGTTTGTTTCATATGGAGGATGGAACCTGCAAAAACAATAAATAAAAATATGCAAATAAACAAAAAAATAAAAATAAATCCACAAAATTATAGATAGATAGATGTATATTTTAATTTGCATATTTATTTACTTTATTTATTGTTGTTGTTCCATATTTTGTTCCATATTTATGTTTCGTCCTCCATAGTTCCCTTTCGTTCAGTCACTACGACGTAACGTTAGTGACTAACGAATGGGGGTTTCGCTTAGAAGCCTATCATCTTCGAGCTTAGAGAAAACGCCCAATGTCGTGCCAATGACATGGGGCATTCGGAATTTGCATACGTAACTCCGCCTCACCGCGTGAGTATATAAGGAAGTACGTGGCAATATCGCATTATGTTTCTGCTTTCGGAGCCAAGAGAACCAACCTCTTCACTCCTACAGCCTTCTGAGACTCTGTCAGCTTCTTCGAGACGAGCAGCTTTCCAGTCGGTGTTGGTGTAACGTCGCGTTCCAGTGATCGCATACTTCCTGCCTGCTGATCTGCGCAGTGGTCCGTTTGACAGCTGGTGTGTGTTTCCCTGGGCGCTTCGGCATCGACTGCGAGGCTTTCCTCTCACAAAAAGAGCTTGCGCGTGGCACGTCTTTTTCAAGACGGCTCGCCCGTGCACTTCCGGGTGCGATCGATTTCCGCTGCTGTCTATGGGCGCATTCACTGCTCGAGCGTGTTTGGGCTTCAGCACGTTCGGGCAGTGTTTGCGGATGTGTCACGTTTCCATTGCGGGAACGTGACCATCGCGATGTCGCGGTCGAGACTCAATGATCTCCGTGAGGAGAGAGAGTCCCCTCTGCCACACCCCAATCTACCGTCCCCGAGTGAGATGGTCCTTTGGCTGGTGGCCAGGGTGACCTGAGGGCAGTGCTGTGGTATTAAGAACCCCGACGTTCATTCCTCGGGCCACGCCCCCCTCTTACACATCGCTTCCCGCGAGTGTTGGACTGAATCAACGGCCCGTCTCTGATGCCCCGTTCGTTCAGTTCACGCTCCGGATAGCAGTGAGATGTCGATCGCCGCATCCCAAGGTGCATCTCCGTCCGTATGACCCCGTTGGTGCAGTCTCTGGAAGCATGGCTTCAGCTTCCGGGGCTGTCCCGCTGGGTCGCGCGGACCGTCAGGCGCGGCTACGCGATTCAGTTTGCGCAGGCTCCTCCCCGCTACAGGGGAGTCCGCTATACCGTGACCGGGGCTCATGCCCCCGTCATGCGTGTGGAGATTGCCACCCTGCTGGCGAAGGGTGCGATCGAGCCTGTCCCTCCAGCCGAAATGAAGTCGGGGTTCTACAGCCCCTACTTCATTGTACCCAAGAAAACCGGTGGGTTACGGCCAATCCTGGACCTTTGCATCTTGAACCGATCCCTTCACCGGCTTCCGTTCGAGATGTTGACTGCAAAACGCCTTTTCGAATGCGTTCGTCCTCACGATTGGTTGCAGCGATCGACCTGAAGGACGCCTACTTTCATGTCTCCATCCTTCCTCAACACAGACCGTTCCTACGGTTTGCTTTCGAGGGGCGGGCATATCAGTACGCGGTCCTCCCATTCGGGCTATCTCTGTCCCCTCGCGTCTTTATGAAGATTGCCGAGGCAGCCCTTGCGCCCCTTCGGCAGCACGGGGTTCGCATCCTGAACTATCTCGACGACTGGCTCATACTGGGCCACTCTCGGGAGCAGGTTTGCGGACACAGAGATCGGGTGCTCCAACACCTAGCCCGTCTGGGCCTTCGGGTCAACTGGGAGAAGAGCAAAATATGCGTTCCCCCCAGTGAGCCTACTCGCACAACTCCTGTGCAAGATCAGGGAGGACAAGGAGCAGGTCCTTTTGGTCGCCCCGTACTGGCATGGCCGGACCTGGTTCCCCGAACTCATACTCCTTGCGACAGCCCCTCCCTGGCCTATTCCTCTGAGACCGGACCTCCTTACTCAGAGACGGGGCACCCTATGGCACCCGCGTCCCGACCTCTGGAACCTCCACGTGTGGCTCCTAGACGGGACGCGGCAGGTTTGAGTGGCCTGCCGCCTATGGTGGTCGCCACCATCACTTCCACTAGGGCAGAGTCCACTCGGCATGCCTATGCGTTGAAGTGGAACCTCTTCGTCACCTGGTGCTCTTCCCGCCAAGAAGACCCCTGGAAATGCCCGATCGGGTCCGTGCTTGAGTTTCTCCAAGAGGGGCTGGAGCAAGGCTGTCTCCCTCCACCCTCAAAGTTTATGTGGCCGCTATATCTGCCCACCACGATCTCTTGGAGAACAAAAAGGTAAGTCAGCACGACCTGATCATCAGGTTCCTGAGGGGAGCGAGGAGACTGAATCCTCCTCGCTCTCCTCTCGTACCCTCTTGGGACCTCTCAGTAGTTCTAAGTGCTCTGCAGAGGCCTCCCTTTGAGCCTTTGCGGTCGGTTGATATTAAGTTCCTGTCGATGAAGACGGCTCTGCTGACCGCATTTGCCTCTCTTAGAGGGTCGGGGACCTGCAGGCTTTTTCGGTTGACGAAGCGTGCCTGGAATTCGGGCCGGCTAACTCTCACGTGATCCTGAGACCCCAGCCTGGATATGTGCCCAAGGTTCCTACCACTCGGAGTGTGGCCTCCTCTTGGGCTCTAGCGCATGGCGCCTCGCTGACAGACATCTGCAGAGCTGCAGGCTGGGCGACACCCAACACATTCGCCAGATTCTACTATCTCCGAGTGGAGCCAGTGTCCGACTATGTACTCGCCCCCCCGAGGGGCCGGTAATGGACCAGGCTTTGGTGTCTTCGCGTGCTCGCCACTCCACTCCACGGACTGGATACGTGCGATATTTCCTCAGGTGAGCTCCCCGAGAGCCCTGAGCTCCTCCAGCACTGCTTACGCCGATACCTGTGTGTCTACCCTCTAGCGAGCCCAGACCCTCGTCTCCGGCCAGGTGCCCCGTGTGCATGGTTCCCCTCCGGCGACCCCCACACGAGTATTTCACCGTAAGTCTCCGCAGTGAGCAGGTTTCTTCCCTTGGCGTGTCCCCCGCCAACCCTTGGGTTAAAAATCCACCTTCGGCTGGTACCCTAGAGATCTCCATATGCAGCCGCTAGCCGGGTCATATGGGTCTCTTAAGTCCTCCCCACGGGTAGGTATCCTTGGCATTCCCTCACTGGGATATGCTTCCCAGTGTACCTTGGTAATCCTGTGATAAGTGGGAGTCCTTCGTCCGTACTAGTCTTACGACAGGGTACTCACACTTACGCAGGGCACTGGAAGACAGCTGAGTGGCGGGATTATATTGGGACCCCCATTCGTTAGTCACTAACGTTACGTCGTAGTGACTGAACGAAAGGGAACGTCTCGGTTACGGATGTAACCCTCCCGTTGCCACATCAGCTGTGCTAACTGGAACGCAGGAGTTCAGTCTTGGCTCCTCAAGCAGGTAACATAATGCGATATTGCCACGTACTTCCTTATATACTCACGCGGTGAGGCGGAGTTACGTATGCAAATTCCTCATGCCCCATGGCATTGGGCATTTTCTCTAAGCTCGAAGATGATAGGCTTCTAAGCGAAACCCCCATTCGTTAGTCACTAACGTTACGTCTCCGTTCCCTCCTCAGGGAACGAGGGTTACATCCGTAACCGCGACGTTTCAAGTTTTAAATTAGATTTTGAATTCCAGATTTTCAATGTGGTCTCAACCCCCCCCACCCCCCCACACACACATACACACATTTTTTTATATAAATTCAATTCAATTATTAAATTAAATTAAATTAAATGAAATTAAACAAACAAAAACTGTTAATGTTTAGAATTAGAAATGTTAATGTTTTTAAAATTGTTCACTAAATTGTATTTTTTTTAAATAAATAGATAGTGTAAAATGTATTACATTTACTAATTTATTTGAAAACAATTATTAAAAAATCATGAAACGTTAAATTACTTTATAATGTAATTGCCTTTTTCATTCATTATTTATTTATCTAGACGTTCAAAAAATGATGAATCAGATGAACGCATTTTGAATCTCAACAGCCTTTCTTCACAATGGCTTTTAAAAAGACACAATAATGACATGCTGATAGATAGATAGATAGATAGATAGATAGATAGATAGATAGATAGATAGATAGATAGATAGATAGATAGATAGATAGATAGATAGATAGATAGATAGATAGATAGATAGATAGATAGATAGATAGATAGATAGATAGATAGATAGATATTCCATAAAAAAAGTCCATTTTGATTTCATGGTGCCTTCGTTTTACATCAACAGTGTTTGATTATGCAAAATAAACTTCTTAAATGTAAATATTATATCTCAAAAAGAGGATGGCGATTAACAAAATTTTAAAATAGTGTATATTATAATAAATGTTTAATTTTACATTTTTATTAGATATGCAGATTCTACTATAAATACATATCTTACTGTATAAGTTGAAATATATAAATAAACATCATACTTTAAAGATATTAAACGCGGCTCTTTATTAGTAGGCATTCAGACCGGGTACAGACTGTAATTAAATGTGAAGCGGCTGCACTGAACAGCAGGGAACACCGGCTGCAGTCGCTGCTGTCTGCGGCTCAGCACAGAAAACCCACTGGGAACGCTTGGACCCGTCCTAATAGTAGCCAACTGTTTTTATGCAGCTGAGCCTTTCTTATCTTCTGCACTATCAGGGTCCATTGCTTCCACAAATAAAGGACCAATTAAACCCTAAGAGCGCCACAGAGATCAAAGCCGCATCCCGAAAAAGGAAAAACAGTGTGGGACAGTAAAACAACTGCATGATTGTGTATTATGAGGACTGAAGGGAAGTGACCCACCACAGACCGAACCGGAATGAGTGTTAGGTGTCTAAATGTGGATGACTGACCACTTGAAACGCTGGGAAGCCAGTTGCATCTTTCTTAATAATAGGGTTTGGCTCTGTTTAAGCACAAGTCATTTAATGCAAATATCAGAGAAAGCCTAGTTTTAGATACAAGGTCTAGATGTTAAAATGTTCATCAAAACTACTATACCTTTAAAGGGATAGTTCACCTTGAAATTAAAATAAAGCCATCTTTTACTCACCCTGCTGTTGTTCCAATGCCCTATGTCCTTCTATTTTTTTCAGACCTCAAAAGCAGAAATAAAAAAAAAACGTCCAGCACGTGCTCCTCCATATAATGGCAGTGAATGGCGACCACGCTAAAACTTTACGACAATGATACAAAAGTATCACGCAATGATACAGTGAGAAGTGCGCCATATATGGAATGTGTTCAGGAGGCATACTATAAGGTTTTGCAAGAAAGAAACCGTATTATTCAGTCAAAATACTGAGCTCAGCCGTTACTCTGCACACATTCCTGTGAGTGCGTGCGAGCCGTCAGCAGACACTCATGCTTACTATAACTTACTATACCCAGGATAAGCACACGCACGCACGCACCATTTTGAGAAATCAGGCTCAATAGAAACAAACGCAACTCTTGTCTTCTCTATAAGGTAAATAATAAGAAATAATACAATAATACTAATAATAAGGTAAACCTCCTGAAGTGAATGTTGTGTACCGGTTTTCATGACAACAATGCATGAGTGGCTGCCTTACGGCTCGCACGCACTCACAGGAATGCGCAAAGAGTAACGGCCGAGCTCAGTATTTTGACTGAATAATACTGTTTATTTCTCGCAAAACCTTATAGTATGCCTCCTGAACACTTTCCATATATGGCGCACGTCTCACTGTGTCATTGTGTGATACTTTTGTATCCTTTTTGTAACGTTTTAGCCTGGTCGCCATTCACTGCCATTATATTTATTTCTGCTTTTGAGGTCCGAAAAAGATAGAAAGACATAGGGCATTGGAACAACAGCAGGGTGAGTAAAAGATGGCTTTATTTTCATTTCAGGGTGAACTATCCCTTTAAGACTTGTGAAGGGATGACATCACACTTGGTTTGAATTTCTCAACCCGATCACTTGAAAAAAAAAATATTTTACAAGGAGGAAATTTCATGTGAATTTGTAAAATGTGATTTGTATGGAAACATACGGTTAAAAATAACCCTGTCCAAACGTAATGGTCAGAATGAAAATTTGAATAAAAACGAACAAATACTTTTAATTTAATAATAAATAATTGTGTGCAAACACTGTGTGCTTTCTACATAAAATATTAGTCAGTAAATTACTGTAAAAGCTAGTAGGCATTATACAGTATGTACTATACAGACTTCAGCAACTAGCAACTTTTCCATGCTAGTTGTAGGCTTTTCTTAGCATGCTAGATGTAAAACAACAGACTGTCACGTAAATGTCGTTTTCAAAACCCTCTCAACATTTTAAATTACTGCCTTGTGTTTTACATAGAAATATTCCACTGCATGTCTTTAGCGGTGACACAGAAAGCTTACACTGATATATGTGTGTGATTAAGAAGATTTACCGAAAGGAAAAGAAATCCTTCCCCATGAAGTTTGGTATTTAGTGTTCGTGTGTGTGTGTGTGTGTGTGTGTGTGTGTGTGTGTGCACGTGAAGTTTGTGTGTCATACTCCTTTGGGAATGAGGTAAATTGCGGTGTGCCCAGTGTGGGAATTGGTTTGCATTTTTTTGCTGAGAGAAATTCAAATTCCAGAATAAATTGCCTGTGGAAAATATGAATGAAATAGCACCATGAAAACCGAACGCCAAATTCATTGCATCACAACTTTACTGGATCCATACGTTGCACAAGGCAATGATTTAGATATATCTGCATACTGGGGGTTGCCCGATGAAGTTAGGCAAGTGAAAACGATTTTCAGCACTGGTCAATCTCTGGCTCGCAGCCGCGGCTCTATTGATTGCAACTCGCCGCAGTTAAACATAAATTAACACCAGTCAGAAAGTGAAACCAATCTGTTCCTGAGAAACACAACCTCAGTCGAAAATAAACCTTCCGATTCATTCCAGTAATGCAGAAATTGTGCTAATTTATTTATTTTCAATTCCCATTTTACATAATGCCATCATATTATGACTTTAGTGCAATGCTGAGCTTCGCAAAAAAGGGGTGGGTATGAATTATGCAGGACATATACATGAACTATGATGTGACATGGTGGGGAGGCTTAAAATAAAATCTTAATAAAGATCTCGAGAGAGGGATGGTTTTATGTTTGCTGTGCGCTTTGGGACTGCGGGGGTCTGTATCACACCATTCGTCATAATGACAGGTCAGTGGCGTCAAGTGCCAGCAAGTGTGACATTCCTCGGTGCCCTAGACCACCAGAACCGGAGCGTGCTGTACACACACACACACACACACACACACACACACACACACACACTGTCCTGACCCCAGCCACACATCTGGAAAGAAAGATGATACGGCATGTATATCCCCTCTTTACGAAGCGTATCACACCCCACAGCCCCCTTCTGTTTATATCCGTTCAAAAGTTGTTGGGTCTAGGTGAGGGAGAATTCGTATCACTAATCATACATGTAAGAGCTGATAGTGTTAGAAGTCACAAACTGCTGACTCAACAAACTGCATTGTTTGCACAACTACCCTGATTATATTGTCTTTTATCTTTTGAAAGAAAATAAAACATTAAACCATGAGAGGTCATGCTGTGGTTATGGGGTGCTGTCAGGTGCTTTAACCCCTTGAATCACGATAAATATTACATGTAATGCATGACTGCTTGTTGCTATATATTTATTATGTTTTTTAATGCATTTGTTATGCCTCTATTTTGATAGGATTGCACATGGAGAAATACAAGATAAGAGAGAGGACAAGATAAAGCAATCACAAAGAAGCAAGCAAGAAGTAAAATCAGCCAAATATGACATTTTATTTCATATACTTTATTGTAATTAGTTGCAATTTAATATTTTGTTCAGTTATAGCGCCACCAACAAGCGCAATCCTACCACTTTTTTTATGTGTGCCTATAAATAAGTGTGTAAAATTTGGTGAAAATATCTCATTTCGATTAGGAGTTATAGACAAGAGTACATAAAAAAATTACCCATGCACGACTTGCATTTTTTTGCCACTTACTATCAAAATTCATGTTTAGCCAACGGGCTATGTTTCCGAATTTCCTACAGTGGTTTCATCTCAATCGGACCAAACGTCTCAAAGAAATTTATGAACGTTTAATGCTAAATTGCAACGTTGCACAAACCTAAGGCAAAAGCCTGACGTCGTCCTACTCAGATTCTTGTCAGAATATAGGCTTGTTTGAGATGCGCCTCGCCTCACCTGAAATTTAGCTGAGACTAGGAGGCTGCAGTATGGGGAGGAGTGAAAAAAGTGCAGGCAAGACGGACAGTTCTCTCTTCTCGTAGTGGATCAGACACCTGCGAGATCAAAGGCGGATATCGCGGGATTCACACTCGTGCGTTTTGTTGCTGATAAACTGGATGTAATTTAAGTTCTTTTGCTTTTATATGAAAAGAAATATGATGAACAAGACACTCACATTTTTGTTATTTATTTCCATTCGAAAGACGTGTTTATCAATCATTTTTACTTTAATATTAATTAATTAATATTACATACTAGTTTTTATATAATTTTTTTATTATGACAACAATCACATAACCCACATAGAGATCACACTGTCCGAGAGTTTGGGAATATTCAAACATAAAAACATGAAATCAGAGTTTTAAAATCAAACATTTTAAAAAAGAACCATATCACGGTTGTTTAAACCAATAAGCATCAAGCTGTGTCGTCAGCAGGTCGTTTCCCATCATGCTTTTGCTCAGCGCAGTCAGTGGAGAGCAACTGCGCTCAACTGCAGAATCCGACACATCCGCCATTCACTCGTGAGAGTTTTTTGACATACGTCAGCATGACATCAGAGAAAGACGGACCGCCCTCGGACACATTTCTAACCGGCATGCATCTCGCGCTGATCACCGGTGATCGGTTCTGCGCAGATTTTGCTCATCTCAAACAAGCCTTATGAGTCTGATACAGCTCCAATGGGCTGTGATTATGGGGGCGTGTTTCAACCGAACCAGTAAAGAAAATGCCAATGCACTCAATTGGATAGACCTACAACCAATCGGAGCAACGGAGTAAGTGACGTATGTTGAGCAACGCATAGTTGTCAACAGAACACAACTGCATGCAAGCTGGAAGAAGTAGAAGAAGAGGATGAGTGCAAACAATCTTTTTGTAAAAATAATTTAAGGATACACTGAGTACTTACCAACACAATCATCAGTTTTGAGAGAAATAGTAAAGGTGAATGCTAGGGGTGGCACGGAACATGAAAATGTCTCGGTTCGGAGCGTGTGTGCGTCGCATGGTTCGACGCATGCGCAAAGTAGCCTCCTGCCCGTATGTTACCTCAGACAGTAGGTGTCCTTTTCATGCGAAATAAGAGATGTGTGTGGACATACAATAAAAGAAGTAAAAGACAGTAAAAGTGGAGTGCTGCAGGTCACGTCACGTGTAGAAATGACAAGTGGGAGAGATAAGGAAGGCTGCCCGGAGTTGGAGGATGCGCCAGCATCATATAACGCCAGCTTCACACTGCACAAGCAAGCAGTGCGTTGGCAGGGCAGATGCAGTGCACATGGAGAGCGGGAGCCGCGCGCACCCGTTGTGCAATCACACACTGGCAGCGTTTGTCTCGCACAGCTGAACCGTGGCTCGTGTATTGCAAATACAGATGAATATTGTCCATTCTGTCACTTTTTCCCGTGTTCTCCTCCGACCCCTGTTTGTCTTGTGCTTTGATTTATGATGGGCAGCATATATCTGCTGCAAATGCGGCCGTGTTCCCCTCTGTCCCAAACACACATGCATATAACATGTTGTATATAAGTAGTTCACATGATAAATGTAACATTAAAGTTAAGATATGCGTCTAGTTTAAATAATTTAAACAGGCCTTTGAAGTTTGGGCAAAAACTTTTTTTTTTTTTCATGTTATATGGTGATTGACACTTCACTACATAATTTCATGGTGAATTTTATTCTTTTTTATGTTAATCAGGTCAGCTGCTCACGCTGATTTAAATCTACAATGTATTGTTCTGATCAAAATTGACATGATTAACATGAAAAATTTTACGCCAATGTGTCAGATTCGGTAGACAGCGTAAGCAGGAGACAGCCAATTAGGAAACAACTTCTACATGATATAACAATTTTTTAATACTATATCCTAAATTGTGGATAATTAAGCTATATATCATATGCTGAAGTACATTTCTGGAGTGTTAACGATTAAAAGAAAAAAAAAACAACAAGAACCGTACAGAACCGAAAACATTGACCCTAAAACCGTGATACGAACCAAACTGTGGGTTTTGTGAACCACCCCTAGTGAATGCATATACAAACAAGTTTTTCGTTTAGGATTAGAACGAATTCAGCCCAATCGCTCTTTGGTGACGTGGATGGTTACTGGTTACTGGTTACTGTTGATCATCTGTACATCATCGTATAAAGCCCGCCCTGACAAGTTGATTGGTGCGAACAGCTCTGTTTTGAGCATAGTTGCTCCACAGCGGATCAAGTCAATGAAGCGTTGCAGAGATAGAGTCCAATTTGGCATGCTCTTCTTCAAATTTGTTTGCACATTATTCAAGAATGGTTGGGTTTATCAAAAAGCTTTTTTTGTTTATCAAATTTGTTTATTTTTTTATCAAATAACTTTTTTGCCACATAGTCTGAAGTCTGAGCAACCGTCTAAGAGGAGTTTGAAAAAGTGGTTATTTTGGCGGGAAAAGTTTCATGACAGAAAATGACATCATAGGGTGCAATCAAATCGTATTGAGCCAAGGAATCAGTGGGAATTCAGCCAAAACTGAATCAGTTTTTTTTTTTTTTCTAACCCTTTTGGTACAAAGGTTATTAGCATAAACTTGAGTGAAACTTTGGACAAGTGGTGGCGCTAGAGAGTTTGATCTAGAGACACCAAATTCTCTGTAGTTAATTTTAGGACTGTCCTTTATCAATCTGCCAAAGAAGAAGAAGAAGAAAGCCAACGGATACAATCACACCTTTGGTCACACCTTAGCCCCTAATTAACCCTCAGAGCCCGACGGCATCGCCCACGACGTCACACGGCACCTCCGATAAATATCTATATTATTTCATGAAACTTTTATCAATTTTCTTACCGTTTTTTCCAGCAGAAAGCTAACGAGCTAGCCATCACGGGGGTGTCTTTGGTGTCTTTGTAGCCTTTACAGAAGGTTTTCTATCCAGCCTGGAACATGTGCATCTTTTTGGAGTTGTTCAGCAATAAATCAAAACGCTTACATCCAAGATATATCCACTTGATGTCCATAATTTATACATATTCCGTCATTTTTGCCGCTAGCGCGATGCTAGCTGCCATTTTGGATGAGGGTTTGACCAATGACAGGCTGATCCGTCATCCACGTTGGTGTGCGTCATTACGCATGAACCACAGCTCTGTTATTGTGGATAGACAGAGACGCACGGCTAGTGTTGAGGAGATAGAGAGAGAGACGCGCTGCAGTTTTGTGGAGAAAGTTTGAGGAAAAAGTTTGAGAAGAAAATTTGAGGAGAAGTTCCTGATAGGAACTGTTTTGAGGCTTGGCACCAGTAAATATCCAAAATCCAAAGAGGCCAAAAGCGCCTGGACTTTTTTTGGAAAAATGTAAATAGTTTTGGTTCTGTATAAGTTATCATGTTTATTCCTGAGTTCCAGGACTCCAAAGACTTGAACAAACTGTTTTCCAGAGAAAATATGCTTAGCTTTTATTTATTTGTGTGTGTTTTCAATAAATATTTGAGTGATTCAATTTCCGTTTTATGTTTTCATTTGTCTTTATGGTCCCATAACTTATTTTACATTCAGGTGACATCAATGCAACACAAATATACTGACAGTGCAACTTATCTTGAAAAAAAAGAGGTGTTTCAATTTTCTGTGCACAACAGGGTTGATGTTTTACAAGCTTTTTTAGTAAATAACACCAGGCGGAAAATTAATTGTAAAAATACCCTTAGGTCTTATTTAATATAAATGAGCAAATGACATCACCAAAATGAGTTCATTTATATAATGTATTTCCTGAAAATAATTATATATGTTTTCCGAGAGCACGCTTGGATTTGCTTTGCTCAATGGTGATGAGTGCCATACATCTTATGAACCATAAAGAGATTTTTGTGGCCGTTTTGTAGGTGGGGTTGATGCACTTATAAATGTTACGCTTGAATCTAAGATGAACTATGATTTATTGGCATTTAGGGAAACTTTTGCCATTTCATAAATTTATAAGAAAATTTTGGAAAGAGTCAAACTTTGCATTATATACACGTCTTTATAAATAAGGCCCCATACCTGTGCCAGAAATCCCTCCCTATGGTGCAAAATTTTGGAGGACAGCCATTGGTGTCCGACCTTATCGAGTGCACTTATTCAGTCCCTTAATGTACCTCAATAACAAGTGTACAGACCACGGGCGTCGGAAGCAAAAAAAAAAATGTGGGTGGGTCCTCCCTCAGAGAGATTTTACTGGAGTTGATGCCATTTACATTAAGCACAAATAGGCCGCCTTGTTTATTAAAAAAATTAAGGAAGACATCAAATTATTTACAGCACCAATAGTGTATAATACCTAACCTTGTATATATATGAAGACTTCAGATGCAAAAGCCTCTAAGTCTGTCTGACGTTTTTCTTCAAAATAAGCATTTTTTTCAGGCTTCTATGTATAGATTTCTACCTAAGTACCAGTACTTCTGAATGGGCTGAGGCTGGGATTTAGTGGGTTTGAAGTGAAAGTATTTTATGAACCTATACTATATGCGGAGAGCATTCACTCAGTATCGTTATCTCATTTTTGACCGAAGTGGCTTTTAGAGGCTTTTGCATCTAAAGCCTTCATATATTTTTTTCTTTCTTTCCTCTGGGACTTTATTTTGTTTGTATACTTTTTTTGTGTATTATGTCTTTTTTGTATTGTTCCTGTTGTTATGTATTTGTTACATTTTCATTTGTGGCATTAAAAAAAATAAAAAATAGTGTAGGGGTAAAGCACATGACAGAAAGTTCTGATGCAAATCTACCCAAGGTTTGAACCTGCCTTTTGCCGAACTCGCTCTACTCCCTTTTCCCATCACATATCAGATCAGAAAGCCATTTATTTTCAATAAAATTAAGAAAATATTCGAAATGTGGAAATAAAGCATCTAACGTGTGTTTAATAATAAAGTATTTATCGGTTATGGGTAGGTAAACAGACATATACGCTGAATTAGAGATGGTAAAAAGGAGGGGGTCCAATATCATTGGTCTTAAAAAGTGGGTCTTGTCCCACCCACATACAATGGTTCCGACGCCCATGGTACAGACGATGTACAGTCTATGGCAAGCCATATCTCACCAAAAGATAATTTCCACACGCTCAGTGTCCAAATTTGCTCATTAGTTTACATTCTTTCAGTGGACTTTATTAGTGGAGTAATGTAGGGACTAGTAAATGAGGGTGTAGAGGGCTATTTTGGATATATCAGGAGTCAGGACAAACTCGGGTCGCCCAAAGCAAGCTTTTTATCTCAGATCGCTGCCCACAAGTATGGTATAACAAACACCACGGCCCCCCTTTATATTAGGTGGCCTTAAGTACTATGTACTATCATCAAAAAATAAGTACAATGTACTTACTGTGCTCAAATTGTTTTGCAAAACACCTTTGCTGATATTGAGGTGGGATACAGGTAGGGTTAGGGACAGGTGTGGTGGTATGGGTAAGTTTAAGGGTAGGGTTAGGTGTAAGGGAAGTGTCAACTGTGTAATTACAAATGTAAAAGAAGTTAATTACAGACGTAATTACATGCAGGTATTTTTTTTAAATGTAAGTACAATGTAAAAACATGTATGTACACAATTAGTGCATTGTATCAAATGATTCATTAAAATGTTAGTACATAGTAGTTAAGGCCACCTAATATAAAGTGGATCCAACACCACTAATAGTAATCACAATAAATGCCCAAATTAATATAGTTCATTAACCCAAATTAGGTGATATTGAAAACCTGAAGAACAATTTGTGTGTTTATAGCCTAAGTGTGTTTTTTTATCTGCTATTTTACAAAGGATTTGAATATGGTTCATCCAGTCATATTTTAGAGCTGGAATTGCCCATTTTATATGATTTCACATAGAGGGAATGAGCATTTTACAGGAACTCACCCATAGCCTTTTCCCCTGAACCATTTAAACTTGTCAGGGTATTGTTATCACTTATTTGGATTAGCACCGTAATTCCGCACCTGCTACATTTGATTCACCTTTTGTGAATGCATACAGAACTGGCAGCACATAAAAATAATTTTTAAATTTCAACTTCAGCCTAAGAGGGAGATCAATGTTAGATATATTAATATGTAAAAAAAACATTTTTGTCACACCTCTTTGGTCTTCTACAATTTAATTTAAATGTCTGAATGATAAAAATTTAACTATAATGAAAAGCAAAACAAGTCATAAAAAGTAATGCATGAAAACCCATTATATGTAGCACTATCAAGACCAGGTGCACGTGAATCCAAAGTGCCCTTCATTTCTTCTTAAATTGCATTTCTTTTATGTCCGATTGGTATTCATCTCTGTTATGAATTGACTGGTTGTCTCAACTGCCATGAAAGGGTGATAATGGGACAAAATCGTTTATAGATTTCTTCTGGGAATACAAAGAAGGGGGCTACTTGCTACCATTATGAGGTATTTATCAGCTTTGAGTGGATCCGAAGGCCACCCAAGCTTAGCCATTACTCACATAGATACGCAAGGCTGTACTGTCCTTTAGTCCCAGTGTCCTCTACTGCCTGTGTTCATGCAAGATGGCACTTCAATTGGCCAGTGTTGAGAGATATAGAAACAATCTACCATTTTCCTATTGTTGCCCTGACATCTTTTAGATGCCAGGCATGACACAAAATCTGACCACAGTGGGGTCAAATACAAAAAAAGAATAAGTGACTTCCACTCAGCTAAACCATCAAAACAAATTACTTGGGTTATGTATCATCTTGCCTTTTGATGGAACAGTCAGACCAAGAGGTATGACCTTGTTTAGAGGGGCAATTTCATTCAATCATTCAATCAGGCTTGGGTTGCATGTGTCTGGGCTGTGCTCATCCCCCAGACTGAGGATCTCTGGGTCAGGCCAGGCCAACACTTTCATCTGTCGATGATGGCGTCTGGTGTTGGAGTCTCTGGAAATGCATCCCAAGCGTGGCTGTTGCACCAATCCATCATCACCACTGCATCCAATCGCTGTGTCCTGTCTATTAATACATTTTTGATGATGATGGACGGTGATTCAATGTTTTGCATAGACAGAACCAAGCCAATATGCCCATTTCAAGGTTTGATTGTGCTTATTCCATTTGTCATGAAAGGTCTGGCATTGGTGCAGAAAGCAAGTATGCATCGGTGCCTTAGATCATAATCTTTTCATGGCGGGGCATTTCAGCAGTATGAACCATGGATGATCTATGCCTTTGGTTTCGTTAATGCCTTTCATATGGACCTATGTCCCAACAATTTGTTTGTTATACAAGTACATCTATCAAACTCCATGAAAATCCAACTGCCACTTACTGCTAAGTTCAAAGCCACAGAGAGAAAGAAAAAATGAAAATTTGGAATTTGCTCTGGCATGCATCCATGGCCATGTAGAGGACAACAATATGTGTTCTAGTTTCGTTTCCCAGTGGCTTGATGCCACAGTTCTGTGTTGGTTTAGCTACGCATCTCCCATGCTACTCGGATTTGCTCAATGGACTCTCGGATGTAACGAGCCACGGCAAGCTGAGCACACAAGCGGCGTTCCCTCACCCCCTTCCAATTTGAAGATAATTACAGGCAATTAAACAAACGCTTTCCCTGCTAGGTTGAAACCCCAGTGTGGGCACATTCCAGTGTGCATCCTTTATAGGCCCTCACAATGTGGTCAAAGGTGCCTCGCAAGGGAACAATGGGAAGGGGCTGTGTTATTTAAGAGACTAGGCAGTGCTTGAATGTGGATGAGCTAAAGAAAAGAGGAACTGGAGAGGGGTCCACTTCAAACAAGAGGAACCGAAGAGTGGAAACTTGGCCCATTTTCCTTGTGAAACAGGAAAGAACTGGACGGTAATTAAGCAAGGGTTTAAACTGAGCAGTCATCAAGGTGATACTACACAGCACGTTTCTAAGCTTTCAACCACCGGTGCCGACCACACAAAGC
Source organism: Gobio gobio (assembly GCF_949357685.1). NCBI lineage: Eukaryota > Metazoa > Chordata > Actinopteri > Cypriniformes > Gobionidae > Gobio > Gobio gobio. The sequence goes on from NC_137120.1 coordinate 15,986,569, forward strand.
TGTATATCTGTAAGTGGCAGCACTGCAAATACGAAGGAGACCTTGGCTACAACTGGGGCTAGTTTCCAAGATAGGTACGTTCATACTTGCGTATCAAATGAAGACTTGTACATCATACATTTTCCGTTCTATTGCTTTTGTTTACAGACAGTAACTGTCCTTGGACTGTTCCAGGTTAAGAAACTAATTTGTTGGCTGATTTTGCAGTGGTCAGGGTGGTCAGTGGCCTTGACCCTTGCTTGTGGCTGGGCTGAATTTTAATTCTTTGCCAGACACAGAGGATCTGGGCTGTTTCGCTTTGAAGGACATCCAGTGACAGCAAGCACAGTCCCTTGGCAGCCCTGTCAGAGCATTGCAGCAGAACCAGACAGACAATGAGCTGTGTGTATGAGGTGCATTTGAGAGTCCGTGCCAGAGAGGGGATATTTTGCCCTTCTAGAGGAAGCACAGGAACTCCTATTCCCTCTGGGTGAAGTTCTCACTTTTAACTTCCTGTTGACCACCATTTACCATAAATGACATTACTGCAAGAGTAATTGATATGTCCCCTTTATGCAAATATATATTGAGGGATTTTTACCACTACATATTGAAATGGCAAGAAAGAATGGTTACACGCTTTAGACATTCTACTTACTAAGTAACTTATAAGTAATATTAGAGTATTAGTACTGTTAGGTTAGGGTTCGGGTTAGCAGAACTGACATGAAAAAGTTGATATGTAGTAGTAAAGTTACTTATAGTCAGTAGAATGTCTGTTGGGGAGCATCAAAATAAAGTGTTAGCAGATATTAAGCAGGCAGTCTACTAATACTCTAAAGAATGCAGTTGCAACATTACTTATAGTTAGTTGCAGGGTTCAGTTTGTGGAAAAAGCAGATGTTTTCGAAAAACATTTTTTATTAATGAAAATAAATGACGAACCACGGATATTTCGTGCAGCTGTTAAACTAAAGTAACATTAATATAATAATTATGAACTTTAATGAAACAATATCGGGACTTTTTTATTTCTTTAATTCAGAGCGATTTACATTTATTTAGAGCGAGATTTTCACTCTTATGACTTGTCCTATCTTTATTGGGAAATGCTTATACACATTATCAACATCTACGTTTGAGCAGACTACCTCTGTACCTCTCGTTGGTTTTACATAATCAGAGAATATTTGTTCACATTTCAAGATTTCTATAGACCAAAATTGATTCAGACATTCAACATTTCTCACATTATCACAGTTTACGCGCTGTAGTTTAAAAAATGGTAATAAAATATAACAAGAACTGAGAGTTAAACTGTGTCAGAACAAACTAATCTCGATAATGTCAGATAACTTTGATAGAAAGGTGTGTAATGGATTACAATCAACCAATCAGCTGTTAAATTTAAGTACACAATTAGATAATACCAATTTAGTGACACTGACAACATGGCAACAGACAGGACAGAGCAAGTTACTTTTGATATGAAACAAAGTCTAAACTTTGAAATTGTCATTTTTTTAAAGAAATTTAAACAATAAATGTTTTGTGGCTCTTTAATGAGTCGTGATCGCTGTATCGCGTCAGTTAAAGCTGCCCGTGAACCAATCGTCTCTTCCTTCTAGTTCATTGATAAGCACAAAATAAACATGAATGAACACTAAAAGAAATTTTGTTTCAACCGCGGAAAGACGTCAGAACACACCGTTTTTCCAAGTTCAAATCCACCAATGGTAATCTACTATGTAATCTAACGGTGTAATCTACACTGAAAAAAATGGTGTGTTGGATTTACATGATTTAATCATGTACATCGGTTCCACATGATTCAATTAAGTTAAACAAACATAATTTGTTCACATAATTTCAACATAATGGAATTAAGTTATTTTTAAGTAACAGAATTGTCGAGTTGGACAATCGAGTTGTCTCACAATGATTTTAGTATGGCTCCCTAACAACAGTGGTGCACACGGGGGCTTAAGATCTAACCTCTTTAATCAAAACACGTTTATTTTTATATAATTGTGTTGTCACTTGACTGATCTATAACACAGTACTCAGTAGCTTTCATTATATTTGCAAGCAATAGCACATCATATATGTGCTAAGTGTGAAATGCTCTTTAATGACATGAGTCAGTCCACAGCCTAAGCAATCGCTCCGCTCTTCTCCACTATGGTAACCCAGTGTAATTTAAATGGTTCGAATAATTCCAACATAATTAAACATTAAATACTAATAAACAATATAAAGTCTCCCCCTTTTACTAATTTTGCCCAAAAACACATAAAATAACACTTAATTTCAACAATTTTTCTCTAGTCGTCAAGTCCCAAGCAAAGCATGCTGGGAACTACAGTTTCAGCAAAAATCATTTTCGAGTACTTAATTGCTTCACATTCACCCAAAATAATTTAATCTAGTAAATTGCACATTTTAGAGAATTACATTAATCGAAAGCAATGAAATCATGTTGAGAAAAGAAACACAAATTTGTTGCGTAGATCACAAATAATACGATTAAGTAAATTGGACAACATGTGTTTTCCTGTTTTTTCAGTGTAATATGTAATCTAATGTAATTTAACTTTGTCGGACAAAACGGCAGATTTGGCAATGTGATTGGTCAGATCGCTTGTCAATCAAACTAGCTGCGAAGGGTGAATTGAACATGCCAGAATAAACCAGATTTTAGAACAATGCATTGCGCCACTCGGCCTGGTGTGCCAAAACACTTATTTATATACTTTAATATTTCATACAAAACAATCACAAAACACATTGTGACATTTTGAAAAGCTGTGCATGGATTAAAGCCACTGGAACTAGGATCGTAACTTCAATGCGCTGTGTGTCTCATCATAAGGAGCGGAAGCGCTCAATCAAGTTTGCCGCACAAGTCCTGAAAAGCGCCTCGATCGCCCCAGGTGGCTTGTCCCAGTGTAGGTCATAAACCCCGCCCTCTCCATATAATCGACTGGGACGTGAGACAATCAAAATACACTTCAAATAATTTTTTACATTGATGGTTTCAGTCATTTTAGGTAATGTTTATTACGCTGATGTTAGTTCAATTGTTTGTTTTTTCAACAAGTTTAGTTTTAGTTAGTTATTTGATGCTATAAAAACAGGGGTGTGACGGCATGATTGACAGCTGTGATTGACAGCTTCTGTGAGCGAAGTAGTTACTGAGGCACCGACAGACTTTTTTTGGAGATGTTCGGGAGGAGATTGAAGCTTTAATTGAACTTTAAATTCTACATTTCCATAACTGTTTATTTCACACCGACATAGTGAGTTGTTCTGCAGGAAACTGTAGAGTATTCTACTGCTCTACTACTCACTACTGCAAATCAAAGCAAGATGTCAGTGCAATGTTGGGACATTGGTGGCTTTACTTTCCTACAATGGAAGAGAGATATTTGTTCAGAGATTTTTGTTCACCTGTTTTCTCACCAGGCTGCCAAAAAATGTACGTCTGACCACAGTGAAAAGTAATATCACACTTCTTCTCAAAAAGATTACTTGAGTTATCAATTCCCTAGAATGAAGCCCTAATTTTCAGAAATAACATGAATAGCATGCTTTTATCAATCTGTACTCTTGAACATGAGAAATATTCTTCCTGCAAGTTCAAAGAGATTCCACAGGATGTCCAAGGATGTGTCCATTGCTTATCATTTACTTCCAGAGCAGATCAGACATGGGAAGAGTGGTGTGAAGCGGACATGGCAAGCGTGTCCGTAGCTTCCTGTTCTTTCCTATCCCTCCACCATTGGCCTCCATGAGGCAGCGGTGTGCAGAATCAAACAGGAGTCCTCCCTCAGGGACCACCCCACCCGTCTATAACGGGGTTTTGCTTGACTGAAGCATTATAATGGCTCAAGGAAACAGTGCTTCTCTAAAAAACTTTCAGAGCTGTCAAACGGTGAAGATTAATGCCTGGGCAGGATCCCTCTTGGGGAATTAACTCTCCATGCTCTCCCCCCTTTCTCTTTTCCTGCTCCCACACTTGGTAAACTTACAAGAACATCTTTCTGTGTCTCTCTCTCTCTCTTTCGTTCGCCTTCTTCAGCATTTATTTCCTTTTCTAAACATACGCATGTTAAAACATTTAATCCAACTTCAAAAGGTGCCACTCAATGGGCGCATCTGACAGCCAGGCTCAGATCAGCTGAAGTGGGACTCAATGTGTCCTCAATCTGTTCTTGGGGGAAACTCAGTGAGGAGCAGAGATTTTGATTGATCCACGGCCATCGAACGCTTTACAGAAGAGCAATCTCCTCACTGACAGCGGAAGATCACACAAAGAGGCTTTCTCACTGTACTTATTTACTGGCTTGACCGTTTGATCTTAGATGGCCAAAGAAAAGGTCATATTAGAATTGCCAGATATGAAGAATAAGGATTTTATGTTACTAAGCCAGATTTCTCGGAAAACAGAACTCTCCTGTTTAACCCAATTTAAAGAGAGCTGTGGTGGAGACTGATTGATTTCTTTGAAATCACAGAGCTGTGGAGACGATATGGACTGTCTTCACTCATCTTGTCAGAGTTTCTTAAAAGTCCTTTGGGTCTGAGCTTTATTCTGTAATGGAATGATATCTCTCCACTGGGGTTGGACATTTGAATAGTTAAAGAAGTATATGCACAGTGGCGTAATGCAGAACCAGGGGACAGATTTTTAAAATATCTTTTAAACTATATTAAAAGTAAGACTTACCCTGAGTAATTGCTTAAAGGAATGTCTGAATGTACAAATTCACTTGATTTGAATAAATAATAACTTTCAGAGTCTAGTATAGTATATATTTTAAATGCTGATCTAGCATATTAGGATTGAACAGTATGAGTTTGAAAACATTTAAGCCTAATTCAGTGGCACCGTCTTTCCATGAATTGCATTTATGTTATGTGCTAGTTTGCCTATTGTGAATCTCATGGTTCCGCCATAAACAAGAAAAAACATATTCCCAATAGACCGCCCCCTGCAGGTGCCACGGGTTGATTTGGCCACAGTGTCTGTAGACATACTGATTAATGTGACATTAATATCATAGCTTTGACTGTATACTATGACTTCACCAATATGTAATAATTTGTAGGCAGTTACCCAATGACTGAACGATGTGTGTGAGGCATTCGGATGAAGCCAATCAGGGGAAGTGGACTCTTTGATGGAGTCTGCTTTGATGGAATGAATACCTTCATTCAAGAGAGCCAAAATCTATACTTAATGCATGTCAGATTCATTTTAAGCGAAGAGAGCTGCTGAGATCTGGATTGTTCCCCGGGTGTATCTGAATACTGGCAGTCTTTGGATGCTATTGCAAATGTAGATGCATGTGTCTCGCAGACGGGGCACCGATCACATAATGACCAGGGTCTGTTCTGCATGCCCAGATAATCAGCATTAAAAATAACTAAATCAAACCGTGACGCATCTCCTTTGGAGCTGGCATCCTGCAAAACCTTTTCAACATGATCTCTTTTCCTCCACCTCCTTGTTCTAAAAACAAAATGGGTGGCATTCCTCGCCCACCACAGGCACATATGGCCAGTATTCCTCGTTTTCTCCTTAATCGAAGTCAGTGGAGGACCAGTCTGAAACGATTACTCCTGCATGGCTTCTCTCTGTGGATTTGGTCTTGAGGTTAAGCAGGCTTTTCATAAAGCAGATCGCTGATGTGACCCTCATGACACCGCTTCTGTCTGACTGGGCTCTTGGGGTCAAGCTGAGCCTTGTGATTGCAGGATCTTTAAGGGGCCAGAGGGGTCAAGTCCATTTCCAAGAAGGTCAATGTTTCTTCTGCAGGTGGACAAGAATAATGATGTGTCATTTTTTGTAACAGGACACTACACTAAGCCATTTGTATGAAATAGCACATCTTGGAAGGTCTTCCTTTCTTTGGAATATAGAGGTTGCGTTAACACTATTTTAGGTCCAATTCTCGCTATACAATAGTTGCTTATTAGCATGCATATTACTAATATATTGGCTGTTTATTAGTACTTATAAAGCACATATTGATGCCTTATTCTGCATGAACATATTCTACATCCCATAATCTACCAATACCTAAACTTAATAACTACATTACTAACTATTAATAAGCATTAAATTATAAGTTAATTGAGGCAAAAGTCGTGAATATGTGTTCCCCATACTAAAGTGTTACCGGAGTTGCTCCCAAAATAGCAACATTTTAGCATCTTGTGGCTATAAACAAGCCAACCTGTTCGGTTGCAGTTATTTTAAAGGGGGCATAACACACACAGTTTCCGCCAATCTCATGTTAACTTGAGTACCTATCGAGTAGTATTGCACCCTTCATATCTCTGAAGAGTCTTTAGTTTTATCATATTTATAAAAGACAGATACGCTGTACCGATTATTTCCAAAAACAGCAGAGCTCGCGGAGGCATGCAGTGGGCGGAGCTAAAGAGTCATGAACACACACACACACACACACACACACACACACACACACACACACACACACACACACACACACACACACACACACACACACACACACACACACACACACACACACACACACACACACACACACACACACACACACAATACATCATGGCATTATCCTTGGATAACATTTGATTCACTATATGTTATGGCTATAATCATCATATAGTTATAGTAATATGTGATCAATTTTGTTTGTGTAATTTTCTCCAACATAGACTATATTGCCAAAAGTTTTGGGACATCTGTCTTTACATGCACATGAACTTTAATGACATTCTTAATCTGTAGGGTTTAATATGGAGTTGGCTCTGTAAGTTGCTGTCATTCACAATTGGTTCCCCTTTGTTATAACACCACTAACAGTTGAGTGTGGAATATTTAGTGAGGACATTTCACAAATGGACTTATTGCACAGGTGGCAACCTATCACGGTACCAAGCTTGAATTCAATGAGCTCCTGAAAGCGACCCATTCTTTTACAAATTTTTGTAGAAGCGTCTGCATACCTAGTTCTTGATTTTATACACCTGTGGCCATGGAAGTGATTGGAACACCTGAATTCAATGATTTGGTGGGGTGTCCCAATACTTTTGGCAATATAGTATGCATAAAACAAATTAATGAGGAAAAATATCAGATTCCAGTGATCTAGGGCTAAGTGCATTCCATTTAAACACATTTCAAGGGTTCTGCCAGTAGTGGCCATTTGTACAACGAGTGAGCGAGATGGAGGGAAGTTAGTGAGGGAAGACATACAAAATTTGATTTAACCACAGCGATTTTGTTAATGCTGTTTGGCAAGCCAACCCTAAAAGATGTGTTTACATCCCCTACTGGACTGGAGTTTGAAATGCTTTCACAAATGCCACAAATGTGAAAATTGCTTTAAATTCTGATAATTTTTATGTGTGTTTTTGGCTTCCAGTTAAAATTTCTTACACATATTCATCCCCACACATCACTGACTCTTCCTTACTTGCACTTGGAAAATCTATATCCATAACAAAATCAGATCTTTATGATGTAATTCTCTGCACAAAATTACACGTAGCACAAAAAGCAAAGTCTTTCTTTCTCCTCCCAGTTTTAACGATTATTGCCGTCCTAGTTCTGCTGTTCTTCTCTCCTGACAGCTCACTGTGTTAACAAAAGCTGATTTCCTGATTCTTGATTAAATAATAATAGCTATCCCTCACATTGAATTATCCAGAAGCCTCAACAGCGGCAGGCACATGGCAAGTGTGGAAGGCCTCCAAAACAAGCGCTGAGAGAGACTGTGAGAGTGTGAACATTCACAAGGCTTCACCGCAGGAGCTGTGCTTCATTAGTCCATCCCTCACTTCATTGTATCTGTTCTGTCATGCGTTCTGTTCTTTTATTAACCAGCGTCTTCCAGTTCTGTGTTATAGAAAGACTTGACCCTGATTCCTTCTACCAAACTAAATCATTTCAAGTGATGCTTTATTGCTCATTCATTTGTTCCTTCTGTCAGATATTCTAATCAAATGAGAGCTGTTGTGTTATTTGAATTAATTAAGGTTATTTTATTTCTGAATAAAGCTCATTCTTAGCCTAAAACATCAGAACAAAAACTTATGTTTTTGGGTATATTTTTGCTGTTTATAATTGTTTACATTTTGCCTATTAAATAGCTTTGGGATTGTGGCTTTTTTATTAGGAAACAGAACTATTCACTGGAAAACAGAAGTGTGATGGCTCCCCCGTACTCTTTCACCACCAATAGCAATATCTGTGATCTCCTTCTTCATTTGGATCGCACAAACACAAACTGTTAGTTACAGTTATAATTTATAATGTCACCTCGCCAACATTATGCAAACACAGCAGATTATTTTTTAACAGGTACATCTGCTTTGATGGTTGAGCTTTGAAACTCATTGACACTTCAAGGGATGGTGTGAATTCACTCACTCTCACCACACACACACACACACACACACACACACACATACACACACACACACATACACACACATACATAATCTCTCTCTTGCTCTCTCTTTCTTACACACACACACACACACACACACACACACACACGCTCTCTCTCTCTCACACACACACATACACAAATATACTTTCACAGGCAAATCCACTCCACTGATGGCGATCAGAAAACATAACCTCTGCTACAGGAGAAGGGTCACATCCTGGTGCCTCATGTCCTTCTGAGGCCACCGTCTCCCTCACTTCCTGTTGCTCACAGGAATACAGGACAGAGAGTGTGTGATCACACACAGCGGAGCAACACCGTTCATCAGTGTCTTAAATGAAAGAAGGCCCTTACAGAAGAAACAGATAACCATTCTTTAAAACACGAGAGTTGCAAAGGAAATAAAGATTTCAACAATATCTAATATGGTTAAATTGTCAAAAATATTGAAGTCTGCAATCAAAAAATACTTGCAACTAACCCAAACCCTATAGTAATATAGTTAATTAATATTTCTCATTACTTAAATGTATAATTACAGTGTAACATGGACAACTTAAAATAAAGTGTAGCCAAATAGCTCTTATATTAATCAAACCTGTTAGAGATTCTGAGCTGAAAGCAGGAAGTCAAAGGTGTGCTGAGAGAAGAGTGTGAAGATGAGCAGCTGTCCGTTAGGATGCCTTTCATCTGAGACTGTGATGCACACATTCACTCTAGAGGGCAAATGGCCGACACTCCTTCCTTCAAAGAGTGAAAAATGACAGCTAATGACTGTAAACTTCACACACTGTGGGGACGTCTAGACGCCTGAGATCATGACTGGCTCACTGAGACACATTTTACACAGGCCTTCCACATCTAAAACACTCATAAATACACAGCCTATTTTTACTTAAAGAAATGAATACTTTTATTCAGCAAGGACACATAAAATGTATAAAAAATATCAGTAAACAGATGCTTTTTACGTTTTCTTTTACACTTTATATTTATCAAAAATCCTGAAAATTAAAAATGTATGACGGTTTCCACAAAAATATGAACTGTTTCCAACACTGATAATAATCATAAATGTTTCTTGAGCAGCAAATCATCATATTAGAATGATTTAAAAGACTGGAGTAATGATGCTGAAAATTCAGCTTTGATCACAGGATTAAATCACACTTTACTATATATTCAGACAGAAAACAGTTGTTTTTAAATTATAATTGTTTAAAAAAAAAAGCATTTATTGTATTTTATAGAATTTTATTTATGTATTTATTTATGTTATTGCAACTGCTAATGTTTGATATATATGACAACAAAAATAGCAAAAAATAATATTTATTTATTTGCTATTTTACAGTTTTTCCTCAGAAGCTTTACATAAAATAATAATTATTTTGAAAAAATTGACCGTAAAGACGTTGACAACGTTACAAATGAATATTTCAGACTATTTCAAATGTTATCCTGAAGCAAAAACCAAAGAAAATATCATGGTTTCCACAAAAATAGGAAGCTGCAAAACTGTTTTCAACATTGATAATAATCAAAAATGTTTCTTGAGCAGTAAGTCATCATATTAGAATGATTTCTGAAGGATCAGTAACAATAGAAAATAGTTATTTTAACATATAATAAATGAAATAAATTCATATATAAACTAGTGCTGTCAATTAATTGCGATTAATTGCATCTAACATAAAAGTTTGTTTATATTATATTATATATTATATATATATATATATATATATATATATATATATATATATATATATATATATATATATATATATATATATATATATATATATATATATATATATATATATATATATATATATATATATTTATTTCAATTAAGCATTTAAGTTTTTCATCAGATGCTTTACCATAAATAATTAAACAAATAAATGCAAATGAGTGCATTTTTGACAAACAATACAAATTGTACTAAGGATAAAATGAACATGAATGGCGTAACTAAGATCATTTGACCATAAATAAATTCAAGGCATTCATATTGAAATCTTTGACAGGTTTATCAGTAAATTTGAGTGCCATTTGAGACATTTTTGAGAATGTATCTAAAAAACAAAAGGTGTTTTACTAATATATTTAAGAACCCATTTTAAACATTAGTTGCATCCTTTCATTAATGTCTGTTAGATTGAATATCATCAAAGTAACCCAAAATAAAAACAAGCACTAACAAGAGTTTTGCAAAGTGAAGTAGAACGAAATGAGTGAAACCATGGGGAAGTGAAATTAGGAAATTAAATTAACAAGTACTAAAATTCCGGGATGATGTGATTTTGCTAGGAATCGTCCTTGTGGAGCGAGCGTCTCCCTGTAATTAACCTGAGAAACGAGAGAGAGGAAGAGCCGGACATGACGAGACGACATCTCGCTGCTAAAAGAAGTGCGAAGGGCTTTTACTGCACCGCTCCACTGAGGCAGAGGCAGTTTGTCTGGGACAAATGGGGTGCTTTACAAGGAAGAGTGGAGATCCCGAAAGAGGTGACTTAATGAAGGAAGTCATGGTCACTGGCTGTAAAAAGACAGTTGGTCTCCATCACATCCTGTGTGAAATAGGGAACACCTCTAAGGATCATCATTCAGGGTTTTGTCCAGCGTTTAGGAAACTCAAGGGAAGACGGTCAGGAGGGACACAACTGCTGTTCTGCCATCGGACAACTCTACAATACATATATAAACAGAAGGAGAGACTGAGGACAACCGTGACACACTTCATTTGTTCTTCTTCTTGCATTAAGACACATGCATATGTTCAGTCCTCTCTCTGATAAATCTACAGAAAAGGGTGGTGGTGGGACAGATAATGGGTGTAGAAATAAATAAAAACACTTATTGTTACAAGTCAAGTATTTTCTTTCATCATACGCTTTGATGCATTGAAATTGAAACCAACAAGTGGGAACACTGTAATAAATATGTAATAATCATTTTGTTAATACATCTGAATAAACACAATTTGTGACTTATCAGCTAATCAATATGTTTTAATATTACAAACATTAAGCCATTTTTAAATAATTGCTTTGAAGTCCCAATGTAATATTAATATAAATAATGTATCAACATTTTTATTTTGATGAGCATGCTAATGTGAGATAATATATTGCATTTTTTACATTCATAATTGAACTTTTTGTATGCAAATATATAATAAAGTTCTCAAAAAAAATTATATTGTTACTTTTGACACACACATGTACACTACCTGGGGTCAGTAAGAAATTTATATTTTTATTTGGCAATGCATTAAATCTATCAAATATGACAGTAATGATATTTATAACATTACAAAAGATTATTTAGATTATTCAGACTATTATTTCAAATAAAGGCTGTTATCCTAAAGCAAAAAAAAATCACAGTTTCTACAAACATATCAAGCAGTAAAAACAGTTTTCAACACTGATAATAATCAAAAATGTTTTTTAGTTTTTTTTTAGCATCAAATCAGCATTACACTGATTATCTCTTCATCACGGTACCTGTTAGTGGGTGGGACATATTAGGCAGTAAGTGAATATTTTGTCCTCAAAGTTGAAGTGTTAGAAGCAGGAAAAATGGGCAAGCGTAAGATTTGAGTGAGTTTGACAAGGGCCAAATTGAGATGGCTAGACGACTGGGTCAGAGCATCTCCAAAACTTCAGCTCTTGTGGGATGTTCCCGGTCTGCAGTGGTCAGTATCTATCAAAAGTGGTCCAAGGAAGGAACAGTGGTTAACTGGCCACAGGGTAATGGGCAGCCAAGGCTCATTGATGCACATGGGAAGGCTGGCCTGTGTGGTCCGATCAAACAGACAAGCTTCTGTAGCTCAAATTGCTCAAGAAGTTAATGCTGGTTCTGATAGAAAGGTGTCAGAATACACAGTGCATCGCAGATTGTTGCGTATGGGGCAGCATAGCCGCACACCAGTCAGGGTGCACATGCTGACCCCTGTCCACCGCCAAAAGTGTCAACAGTGGGCACGTGAGCATGAGAGCTGGACCACGGAGCAATGGAAGAAGGTGGCCTGGTCTGATGAATCACATTTTCTTTTACATCACGTGGATGGCCGGGTGCGTGTGCGTTGCTTACCTGGTGAACACATGGCACCAGGATGCTCTATGGGAAGAAGGCAACCCGACGGAGGCAGTGTGATGCTTTGGGCAATGTTCTGCTGGGAAACCTTGGGTCCTGCCATCCATGTGGATGTTACTTTGACACGTACCACCTACCTAAGCATTGTTGCAGACCATGTACACCCTTTCATGGAAACGGTATTCCCTGGTGGCTGTGGCCTCTTTCAGCAGGATAATGCGCCCTGACACAAAGCAAAAATGGTTCAGGAATGGTTTGAGGAGCACAACAACGAGTTTGAGGTGTTGCAGTGGTCAGTATCTATCAAAAGAAGCGAAGGCTGGCCCGTGTGGTCCGATCAAACAGACGAGCTACTGAAGCTCAAACTAAATGTAATGTGTACTTGCTGAATAAGAGACTGCTTTCATAAAATATATAAACAATTTTACCGACCCCACACTTTTGAACAGTATATGTTTTGTATACTAAAAGACTGATTTCTGTAAGTTATGAAGGAAAACATAACATAACAAGAAATCAGTTTTTCATTTTGTTGGGTTGGAAATATGTTGTAATTAGGCCATGGTGATTATTCGCAATTAATAGTTCATATTTTTCTAAAAGCACAAAGTGGGAGAGTTTGAAGAGGCAGAACACTTCAAACCAGAGGCCTCGAGTGATTAGAGCTATTTCAGCTTCCCTCCAGAATGAATTATCAGGAAAAGAGCCGGATCGCACACGCACACACACACACACACACACACACACACACACACACACACACACACACACACACACACACACACACACACACGTGCGTCTAATCATTCTATTTATGACATCACCTCGAATAACTTTCATATCGGAGCTCATTTAACCTCATTTCACATTTAAACTCCAAGCTTTGTCAGAGACATTCCGGGCTTTTCAAGATCTTTGCATGCATTCAAATGAGGCTTTAAAATAATACCGTCATTTTTATGCATTTCCAGGTCAAGGTTATGAGAGAAGCACTGTGTTTTTACAGTATTGAAGGCATTGTTTTCAGAGCAGGCATTGGCAGTCTTTCCAGTGTCTCGACAAGATAAATTACAATATCATCTCAAGACTCAGCAATATCAGAAAATATCTTCCATTGTTTCAGCTTTACGTATTTAAAACTAAGTGTGTGTGCTGTTTGGTTTATAAATAATAGCCTGAATAAAAATTCAGTTTGATGAGGGAAGTGACCTCTTAACGGACCTATTTATGTGTGCGCGTGGAGAAAAAGGCCTGTGCCAAAGTTCTCCAAGCTAATATGACCATGCATATAATCTGAAACAAGCAAAAAACGACTCATTATACTGTTAAATGTATTGAACGTACAGCGTATATTCTTGTTTTTAAATTGGCTCTATATGTAAATTGAAGAATATCGAATGAAACGCAGTGTATGTGTGCAAAAATCTGCATGTTTATGAATATGTAAATGCCTGCGTGAGTCATCTTTTGAGGAAGGACTTTATGAAGTAGGTGCTTCAATATGCATTAGGTTGAAACCCTGAGATGAGCTCGAGTGAGGTCTTATTGAAATTCTGGGTGTCATTTCTCATATTCAAGTCAAAAGTATAATATATCATCACTTTTAAGGGTTATGATTGTTGCGTGTACACCTTAAAGATTGTGTGTTTATTAGGCTGGCTCTGAAATGCACTCATTTCACAACAGAGTGCTGCTTCTACGACTGTATTTACAGACAAAATAGCAGAACCCTGCTTTATATCCCGAGATGTGATCTGGGAATAACATTAGGATTAGTCTGGAATTAGGCCAGACTTTTTGTGTATGTGTGTGTGTGTGTGTGTGTGTGTGTGTGTGTGTGTGTGTGTGTGTGTGTGTGTGTGTGTGTGTGTGTGTGTGTGTGTGTGTGTGTGTGTGTGTGTGTGTGTGTGTGTGTGTGTGTGCGAGAGGTAAAACAGACCACCTGATCTTAGGGTTCTCTGCCCAATACCAGAAAAAAAAAAAAATCAGAATTCCTTTCTTTATTTCTGACATGTTTAGCGTTGTACAGTTTATTTGTGTATACAAATAACCATTTGTAAATTGTACGTGTTTTACAGATACAGCATTTATTTAACCGAAATTCCAGATATAGTACAGTGAATGTTTAGATACAAAAGCATGGCTAATATTTAGCCTATATGGTTGTCAACAAATGGGGTGCTACATTTTATTAAAAATCCTAATACTTTTTGGCTTTAATAAGATTGACCCTAGAAATAGATCTGTCCTTCATGATTCCTGTTCTTTCCATTAACAAACCTATCATTACAACTTCAGAAATCGATGGAAAGTAGGAAACTGTGAAGGTGGCATCACTGGCCATTGTTTCGCTCACCCTGCCAGTTACACCAGATCACATTTGTGGGCGCAAATTCAATCAGCAATAGGCGAAGGGAGTCTTGGCACCAAAATTCAATTTTGCTCTTTCGTCCTGAGGATCGGAAGCGGGTGCCATTTTAACCCCTATGAGCGGGCAACTTTCAATTTGGGGGATTAACGCCACGGGCATCTGATGATCTCAGAGCTGAAGGACGGGACACCCAATGCACCTAACGGCCCCTCCCCCTCTAACCCATCTGATTAAGCTAATTAACTCAGATCCCCTCCACCAATTTCATCCCATCACATGTCACCCATGCAGTCACGCTCGAGACATGGGCTCTCCTATACGGCCACCTGAGAAGACTTTAAAGTAGCTGTTTATTAGATTGTGTTTGATTGGCCAATGACATAGAAATGGAGAACAAATAAATATTTAAAAAATCTAGTTAAAACGCATGCACCTTAAACATAAAATTATACTGGTTTAATTTAGGGGGGAAAAAATCCTATAAAATGTGTGGTCAGTATACACAGAGTAAGCATGATCGCCAATTGAAAAGTAAAAAGCGCTTTCAATACCCCGCTCCCTGATGCCCACAAATTATATATAATTACCCAACTATACTGTATATTTGCGAGAGAACACAAAAGCATTGAAATGTATTTTTCAACCCATCTGGTATTTTTCTCAACCATATCCCTTTAGGTGCTCTGTAGAATGCATAATTTCCTTTCAAAACTAGTGTTAATTTTGTTAACGAAATCTATGACGAAAAATGTTTGTTGACAGGATTTTTTACCATGATTAATATGAGATGATGATGAGACTACACCAACGTCTTTAAAGGGGTCATAAACTGCATTGTTGTTGTTGTTTTTTTATGTTTCCTGTGGTGCACTTATACTGTTAGTGTGATTTTACATCAAAAATTGGCATAATTTGGAAATAAAAAAGCATTTTTCCTACCCTGATTTTAGCCTCTGATTTGAACGCTCTGTTTGAAGGGGCATGTCTGCTGTGAGACTTCAGTGTAAACGGCCACTGCTGTGATTGGCTGCTGGGAGACTTCAGTGTAAACGGCCACTACTGTGATTGTTTGCTGTGAGATTTCAGTGTAAACGGCCACTGCTGTGATTGGCTGCTGTGAGATTTCAGTGTAAACGCTAGGGCTGTACGATTAATCGAAAAATAACCGAAACCGACATTCAGAACCTCTAACCGACATATTTTTCCCATGTCGGTTATTTCGGTTTTCACGTGACTCCGCCCCGTCAGTCACATCAAGTGCAGTTTGCAGGCACACAGACAGATGCAGGAGCAGTTATCTGTGTTTATAGATGCCCAGAATCACTATAGTAGCTGCATGTTTTACACTGTTTATACAGGTCAGTTAATTGCTGTTCTTATAGCCTATACGCACTGCCACCGACACACACACACACACACACACAGACGGCGCGCGCCGAAGCCGCTTTCACTTTCGTGCTCATAAAGTTTGTCAAGTATGCATTTAAGGCTTGCCAGTTTCAACATTTAAAGCGATTGTGCACTATTCAAAAACAACAATACGTATCCGTTCAGTGGTCAGCTTCTTTCTCTGACACAGAGAGCCGAGCCGTGTCTCTGACAACACACGCGCGCCCTGAAGGCAGATCTTTCACCTGCGTCACGTGAAGATCGCGCGGAGAGGAGCAGCAGAAACGCAGTGTAAACGCTGTCCTGTGACTAGTAAAGTCACTAAAGTAGCTTAGAAGCTCAACCGTTATAGGCATACATTTTAATACCTTTGCAGTAAGTACACACCACAGCTTAATAATGAATAGAGACGTTATGAGTAATTCACACACACACCATCACTCTCTCATTGATGCATTCAGATAAATGTAATGTAGGCCTACAGTGTTTATTTATCTGATATACAACAAACAGAAATCTGCCCCATAGACAATAACTGCTGAAATTGAACCGTTTCCTTCAAGGATTTTAAAATCACAAAGAAATGCACTTTTTCATTAGGAAAAAAAAATTCCACCTTTAATAGTAGAAAATATTTACAGTACAAACCTTATCAGGAACTTACTCAAAAACCTTATGAGGGCAAAAAAAACCCAAAAAAAAGCAAAATAATCGTTCATTAATTGTAATCGAGGTCAGATGTTCAATTAATCGAGGTTTTTATTTTTGGTCAAATCGTTACAGCCCTAGTAAACGCCCACTGCTGTGATTGGCTGCTGTGAGACTTCAGTGTAAATGCCTGCTGCTGTGATTGGCTGCTGTGAGACTCCAGTGTAAACGCCCACTGCTGTGATTGGCTGCTGTGAGACTCCAGTGTAAACGCCCACTGCTGTGATTGGCTGCTGTGAGACTCCAGTGTAAACACCCACTGCTGTGATTTGCTGACATCTTTGCAAATTAAATAGCTATTATTACTTGTGGAACCCTTTCGAAAACTTCGGGGGCCAAATTGCGATGATGATGAAGTAGGCGTTGATCTTCTTCTGCAGAGATGGTCTTTCACCATCTATTATAGGCTCATTCCACAACGAGTCGTTCTCTGGGCTTGGTTACAATAAAAGCTGTTTTTGGACTAACAAGGACGTTTTCAGTTCTGAAAATTACAGGATATTTCTCAGTTCATGACCCCTTTAATATAATTTGGAATTATTGGAATCACTATCTGGAATTTCACTGTATATATTTTCCCTGTAAAAATAATATTTGAGAAGGTTTTTTTGTTTGAAATGTAGACAGAGATTGTTCATTCATATGATAATTAGCCTATAATAAATCAGTAAAATAGGTGAGGTAAAATAAGCCATGCATTTGAGTCGACATTCTCTTGATTTGTGCTTATTGCTGAAAGTGCAATTCAAATGAAATGTAAAAATAAAGTCCTCAAATGACAACAATCATTGGAATATAATTTTGAGCAAAACAATAATTATCAGTTAAACTATTATTTAACTATGAAGTTTTCATTGACTAAATCTAGACTAAAATGGCCAGACATTAAGTCAAATAAAACTTGACTAAATGAAAACAATTTTAACTAAATATGATAAAAAAAAGGACATTTGACACAGGACTAAAACTAAGACTAAATTAAAAATAGATGAGTTTCAAGTTTTTATGTTGGCAAGACCCCCTCCTGAAGTCAAAAAGTTTTTTGAATGGATTTTGGTTAAATGTCTGAAATAAGTTCTGTGGTTAACACAAGCTCACTT
Organism: Gobio gobio; assembly: GCF_949357685.1. Taxonomy (NCBI): domain Eukaryota; kingdom Metazoa; phylum Chordata; class Actinopteri; order Cypriniformes; family Gobionidae; genus Gobio; species Gobio gobio. Next base: position 16,004,670 of record NC_137120.1, read on the forward strand.
TTTATTCTACAACACACCCTTGTGATTTTTAAAGCTTTTGCCTAACTTGCAGTTGCTAAAAAGTGTCTAAATGGGAGTAGGCTACTAATCTTCATCACACAGAACAGGTTAACTCGTCTACTCGCTTTCACAGCCTCATTGCATTTATAAACACAATTTTCGCTAACTATTCTAACTCATACTTTCAGGGAAAACTTTTTACAAAAAAACTAAAAGAGTTGTCGGAAGCTTAATAGTGGTGACGTGAAGTCATGCTGTCGCTTACATTTAGCTTTTTACTTCTGCTAAAACTTAGGGTTCGTCCACTCAAACAGAGTATAGAATAGAGAATAGAATTAGACAGGACTATACACCTCTTTTTCTCAGTTAGTTAGAACTGAGAAGACAGAAGTACAAACAGACAAGAAAGACACTGTCAATAGGGTGTGAAATTCCAACAGAGGCCTCCATCTGGCTAATAGCCGGAGACGCGTCAATGCGTTTGCCATGTGGGTGTTCCTCCCGCGAGCTAGGCCTGGAGGTTCAACTGTGGGCAGTGATGCCCGTCGTGCCAGGGACTCAAACCATGACATCCGGACTGACTGGCCGTAGGGCACTTATTTAAGAGCCAAACTGCTTTCTGGGTGACTTGGAGCAGCTTGTTGATTTTAAAGTTAGATTTGAGGTCAGTTAGACCAACGTGTGAGATCAAAAGGAAAGCATGTTGGTTTATTAATAGACCTTAATGAACAGACATCATTTCCAAGATAGAAAAGCATGTACTTAGGCTACAGATGTATAGCCTACAATGTGATGAGCTTTTGATAAGAGTAAGAGCCGCCCACAGAAAGAGGCTGTTTAAAGGGCACCTATTATGCAAAATTCACTTTTACATGGTGTTCAAACATAAATGTGTGTCGGCAGTGTGTACACAACCACCCTATAATGGTAAAAATCCACCCACTCGTCTTTTTTAATCCCCATAAATCATAAGCAGTGTCTCAGAATAAGATGTTTGCAGATTCAAGCATCACATAGGCTCTGCCCACGACTGCTGATGGGCTCCACCTTATTAGCATAGGCCCCATCCACGACTGCTGACGGACTGCACCCTATTTGCATAGACCCCGCCCACAACTGCTGACGGACTCCACCCTATTAGCCTAGCCCCACCCTCAGAGAGCTATACACAGTCCGCCATGTTTATCTCCTCACCAGAGCATTCAAGTAAGAAATGTATTCTTATTAAACTACTAAAGTTATTCAGTCAAGAGCAGTGAGTGATTTTCTGTTTTTCTTCTGATTCATATTAACAGCCGATATAGCAGTAGGTACTGTATATTACGCTGATGTCACTTTAATACACAGATCTAATACACACATGCGGTTTCTTTATGTTCACAGACATAACCGACTGTGTTTATGTGAACTGTGTGTTTTTGACATAACCTTGTGTGCGTTTGACAGTTTAAGCGCAATAAGACGTGAAAGAGAACTTAGTTTGAAACTCATGGGACGCTCCATCTGACGCCCAGCTTTCTGTGCGCGTGTTTCGGGTGTGTGTGCTCAGAAAACCACATATCAGAAGTTTTGACTGATATAGCTTTTAAAACCAACCCGATCTCATGGCAATTCGTACATATTTTACGAGGTGGCTAATTCGTACGAATCTGTACGACCTCAGTCGTACGAATTCATACGATTTTTGCTAAATCGTACGTATTTGACGAGTTGCCAAATTCGTACGTATTTGTACGAATGACTTACCTCAAACTCCGCCCCTAAACCTAACCGTCACTGGGGATTAGACAAAACGTACAAATTCGTACGAGTGAGGTCGTACAAATTTGTACGAATTAGCCACATCGTACAAATACATACGAATTGGTTGTGAGATAGCGTTGTTTAAAACACATGCAGATCATAAACTCTCAAGATAAAGAAGAACTGCAATGTCACGTGAGGGTGAGCATGATAGAGATGATCATCAAAACCAAACAGATGTTTAAGTTTTTGGCAGAGTATCAGAGGCACAAGCTTTACAGGCCCCGCCTTCTTCTGGAAAGGGGCGGGACAAGAGCTAATTTGCATTTAAAGATACATGCACGAAAGCAGCATGTTTTTTCTTCCACTCAAAACTGGGCATTTACAACATGGTATAATACATGATCTGTGGGGTATTTTGAGCTGAAACTTCACAAACACATTCTGGGGACACATTTTGTAAAAGGTGGCATAATAGATCCCATTTAAAGCAACCAGTCACTGTTTATTTTGCTTTTACTTGTGGTTTACAGGTGGATTTAATCTCATCAGTAGGTAATAAGAACCTTTATTTCCTATTTAAATCAGAAAATGTACTAGTTTCTTAGGTAACTTTCTGCGGCTGTACAGATTACTGGAAGCACTTCAATATATCGGTCCCCCTGAAAATGGGGACAAACGGTTGAAAGTCTCTTTAATATAGACTGCTGTTTGATTATCTCAGAGTTTAACAGGCCAACGCTCAGATATTTATTTTTACTGGGTCATCTCAGCCTAACGCTGCGATTCATTCTGATGTAAAATAGCTTCTTATTGGCGTGTAATAGGTAAGGATCTGGCCCTCGGGGGGTGAGAGGATTTAAACCGTTTCTCTTTCAAAGATCGTGCTCTAAACATTCATTAATTATCTCGCTGAGCACAGAGTTAAAAGATGGGACAGATTCTTGCCCCGAGCTGGCCATCTCGTTTCATTCGAGTTCACTCAATATGAAAAAATCTATTTGTTTCATCAACTGTGAATTCAATTTGCGGTGTGTTTTAATACAGATACACCTTTGCCCCCAGCACAAAGGACGGGTTTGTCCTTTTCTAATTTGATCAAATGAAACCAGACACAGTGAGGGAGGACCGGTGACCTTGATAACTCCTAACTGTTCAAGCTTGTACTCTTCTAAACTTTATCACAAATTTAAATTCAAAGAATTAAAGTAGTTACATGGTGTCATGTTTGCGTGTAACTTACTTATCTCTGCTTGATAGGGAGAGGCAGCTTGTTTTTTCAGTCACTGCGGCGCTATCAAAATTGTTTTGTGTGTTTAAGCACACCAATCAATCCAGCATAGCAACACTGGCTCAACCAATGGTGTGAGTCTGAGGTGGGACTCTGTTTGTCTGACCAATGGCAGAGGGCAGTCTTCTGGAAACCTGTGTGATAAACATGCCGATGAGGATACTGCTTGGACTCGACAGTAATGCAACTTGTAAGTAACTGTGTTAATTCTAATGCCTGAAATGTATGATTCATCTACAGTCAGATGTTCTTTGTGTCAGTAAATCAAACCAGTGACTAAACGTCAGCTTGCGTTGTTTAATCTGTTATTTAATGGTGATTCATTCTATTAAGAAAGCGATCTAAGAAAGCTCCCTTTGCAATCGTTGGAGCAGCGCACGCTGGAGTTGTCAATCAAACAGCGAGAGTTTATCAGTGACGCGTTTATCAGTGACTCTAGTTTTATTCAACAAATCTCTTAACTATATCACGTTTTGCACTGTTAGTGAAGATGAAAGCATTCGTTAGTGTACAGAAACAGAGTTGCAATGACGAGATCACAGCTTTCATGCGCTCAACATGTCTGTGATCGGCAACAATGTTCATCTCTGCAACCTTTCATGCCACAACCTTAATATAATGCCATAGATCTAAATATATTGCCATATGTCTGAATGTAATGCAACACTTTTCATGATTAGTTAACCATGACATTCCATGTAATGGTAAACCGTGCTAAAAGAGAGAGTTATACTTAACTATTTTAAATGCAAAGACGTTAGCCAATCACAGCAGTGGGCGTTTACACTGAAGTCTCACTGCAGCCACGCCCCTTAAAACAAAGCGTTCAAACCAGAGGGCTAAAATCGGGGTAGAAAAAATGCCTTTTATTTATAAATTATGACAATTTTTGAGGTAACTAAAAATTCTAACAGTAAAAGTGCACCCCAGAAAACATCATAAAACAATAAAACAACGCAGTTCATGACCCCTTTAAAAAAATTGTGGTACTTCAAATTAAACTAAATAAAAATGAGAAACTTTGGCAGAGTTTAATTTTTTTTTTACATTTGTTTCCTCTCAATTAATGTTAATTTTATGGCAGTGGTGTAAATATTTACACCAAGTTTGAATAGCGATAGATTGTATTTACACTATGTACAAATATCAGTATTTTCTTTGCAATAAGTGTAAATAGTAGTTAGATACTATTTATACTTACAAATAGTGGCAGACACTATTTTCCCCTCAGTGTTGTACATTTAAAGGTATGCATTAATAATAGAGTGTAAATGATTATATTTATTAAAATTATTAAATGAATGCCACCTTATTACGCCGTTATTGCATTTGGTGTCGGCCTCTTTCAGGGCTAAAGTTATTGCCTTTTAATAGCAAACACGTCAAGCTCGTGATTTTCTTATTCGTCCATTCATTCATTTCATCCTCATTATATAATGAAGAACTTCTGTTCTGTCACTTGCAAGATGTGATGCAGGGGAACTTTGTCATTAATGTTAGTTTTTATTTTTATTTGCAGGTTTTTAGCCTATATGCAGTGCTGCATTTTCTTCACCACATTAAGTCATCCTTTTATGCAGAAACTTCTTGAATGTATTCAGAGTTTTTCCTTATTGAAAATAATGTATTTTCACCAAATATCCTGTGTTGGAATTGACTTGTTAATAAAGTAATGTGATAAAATGTCAACCCTGTTGTCTGTGTTCTGTATTTTGCTTAATATATTTATGTTTTTAGTCATTTTTGTCTTTTGGGACAGTGAGAAATAAACGATTGTTACTACAATTTAAAATATTTAATTGGACCAACCTCACAGTTTCACTGTAAAACATTTCTCCAATTTAAAATGTTCTAGTGACTGGTCACATCTACATTTTTTAGTTGGCCAAATTTAATTTCTGTTAATTAAATTGTATCAATTCACAGAAATTCAATTTGGCCAACTGAAAATTTTAGATGTGACCAGTCACTAGAAAATTTTAAATTGGAAAGGCCTGACATTTTTTACAGTGTTGGTAAATTACATTTTTCATTACAGGTCTTCTGAAGCAAAGTGATGCGTTTGTGTAAGAAAAATATCCATATTTAAAACTTTATAAAGTAAATTATCTAGCTTCCACCAGATCGCCTATTCAACTTACGGAAAAAGGGTAGTGCCTCTCACAGTTCAAAATCGTTCTTTTTTTTCCGATCTGGCGGAAGCTAGATATTTTACTTTATAAAGTTTTAAATGTGGATATTTTTCTTACACAAACGCAACACTTTGCTTCAGAAAGCCTTTATTAACTCCCCGGAGCCATGTGGAGCAGTTATGTGATTGATAGATGCACTTTTGCGTTGGATCGATTGCTCCTGTCTGATCGATTGCTCCTGTCTGCCTGCTGTGTCTGTTGCTCTGTAGCTCAAGTCTGTAGCTCTGTAGAGCCTTGCTTATCTTTATTTTGATATTTCCTCTTTCTTCTACTGCTAAATATAACTTACTCATCACCATACATTGTTTAAAAATTGCCTATCACGTTAAATTTGACATCGCTAGCTTTTAATCTAAATCACCATCACACGTTAGCATTTTGCTAGCCTGTTAGCTTGTTATCTCTGCACCCGGGCCTCCCTTTTTCTGAGTTCATAACTTGGATTAGTAAATTGTGTCCAGCAAACGATTGTGGTAAGTGGTAAATTGGATTAATCAACAAACACGGTAAGTCATGTCTTCTCCTGTCATTATCACCTGCAGTGCATGCCACATGTTCAGTATAGGCTTCTCCGCTGGCGAAAAGGGCTTCACATGTGATAAATGTAAGGAGATAGTTAGGCTGACGGAGAAGATTTCAGAATTAGAAACACGCATCCATACTTTATCTGAGAGTAGTGAGGATGTAACAGCTTTAGACACTGATTTGGATGCGAATAGCTTAGTGAACTCTGTACATTCTTCGGTTCCGGCTGCAGGGCCCTCGCAGCAGGGAAACTGGGTAACAGTGAGGCAGCATAGTCGCAGACCAAAGAACCGCTTTTCCGTTCCGGTTAGAACATCAAACAGGTTCTCCCCTCTCAGTGAAGCACCCACTGAGTATCCTGTTGAAAGTGCCCTAGTCATTGGCGATTCTATTACACGGAACGTGAAGATAGAGACACCAGCTACCATAGTCACTTGTTTACCGGGAGCCAGAGCACCTGACATCAAAGCAAATTTAAAAGTGCTGGCTAAAGCTAATCGTAAATTCTCTAAGATTATTATTCACGTCGGCACTAATGATGTTCGACTTCGCCAGTCGGAGATCACCAAAATTAACATTAAAGAGGTGTGTGAACTCGCTAGTACGATGTCTGAGGCTGTTTTTTGTTCTGGACCGCTCCCGGTAAAAAGGAGTGATGAGATAGTTAGCAGACTATCATCACTCAATGGCTGGTTGTCTAAGTGGTGTCTGCAAAATAACATAGGGTTCATAGACAATTGGAAAAGTTTTTGGGGCAGACCTGACCTGTTGAAGAAGGATGGCATCCATCCCTCTTGGGGTGGTGCCGCTCTTCTATCTAGTAATCTGGCACATAGTCTTAGAGCTAAACCTTGACTCACTAGGGCCCAGGTCAGGAAGCAGACAAACTGGCTAAACCGACCGTCTGCTAGCTGTCTCACGTTACCGGAGTCAGATAAATCCCAGCACATAGAGACTCTTTCACCTAGATATTATCATATAGAGACTGTGTCTGTTCCCCGAATTAGTAAATACAAAAAAACATCAAAACCATTCAACAGTAAAAATTTAATTGACGTCCAACAAATAAACAAAATATATAATACAGATGAAAAATTGATAAAGCTTGGGTTGCTGAATATTAGATCCCTTTCCCCAAAAGCGCTTATTGTTAATGATATTATTACAGATAATAATCTAGATGTGCTCTGTTTGACAGAAACCTGGCTAAAACCTGACGACTACATTACCTTAAATGAGTCCACCCCCCAAGATTATTGTTATAAACATGAGCCGCGTCTGAAAGGTAAAGGGGGAGGGGTTGCTGTAATTTATAATAATATCTTCAGTATTACTCAGAAGTCTAGTTTCAAATATAATTCCTTCGAAGTTTTGGTGCTTTATGTAACGCTATGTAGTGTACATGATAAAACCCGTTCAACATTTGTGTTAGCTACTGTATACAGGCCACCTGGGCATAATACAGACTTTATCAAAGAATTTGCTGATTTTCTATCAGAGTTAGTACTGGCCGTAGATAAAGTACTAATTGTTGGTGATTTTAATATCCATGTTGACAACGGAAAAGACGTATTGGGATTAGCATTTAAAGACACACTAAACTCTATTGGAGTTAGGCAACACGTGTCAGGAGCCACTCATCGCCATAATCATACTTTAGACCTAATATTGTCACATGGAATAAATGTTGATACCGTTGAAATTCTGCAGCAGAGCGATGACATCTCAGATCATTACTTAGTATCATGTATACTTAATTTAGCTAAGGTTGCAAAGCCGCCCCCTCGCTTTAAAAATGGCAGGACAATCACTGCCGCTACTAAAGATTGCTTTTTAAATAATCTCCCTCATCAGTATCATCTGCTCAGCATCCCAGATAGTATAGAAGAACTCGATGTTGCAACAGAAACTATTGACTCTCTCTTTTGCAGTACTTTAGACACAGTTGCTCCTCTGCGCTTAAAGAAGATTAAAGAAAATAGTCCAACGCCGTGGTACAACGAGCACACCCGGGCCCTTAAAACAGCAGCCAGAAAAATGGAGCGCAGCTGGAAGAAAACAAAATTAGAGGTATTTCGTAATTCGTGGAAAGAGCACATGATCACATACAGAAAGGCTGTAAAAACTGCTAGATCTGCTTATTTCTCAACTCTCTTGGAAGAAAACAAACACAACCCAAGGTATTTATTCGATACAGTGGCTAAATTAACCAAAAATAAAGCTTCAACTTCTGATGATTGTAAACAGCACAGCAGTAATGACTTTATGAACTTCTTCACATGTAAGATTGATAATATTAGGAAAATTTTTTTAACCATGCAGCCGTCTAATACAGCATCACATCAGACAGAGCATTGTAGTGTCACTGAGGAAAAATTACACTCATTCACTGCTATAGGAGAAGAAGAATTGGCTAAACTCGTTAAATCATCAAAATCGACAACATGTATGCTCGACCCTATACCAACTAGGCTATTAAAAGAGATGCTACCAGAGGTCATAGATCCTCTTCTTAATATCATTAATTCATCTTTGTCATTAGGATATGTACCGAAAACTTTTAAGTTGGCAATTATTAAACCACTTATTAAAAAACCGCAACTTGATCCTACAGATTTAGTCAATTATAGACCAATCTCAAATCTACCCTTTCTGTCAAAAATACTTGAAAAGGCAGTGTCTTCACAATTATGTTCCTTTTTAGAAAGAAATGGTATCTGTGAGGATTTCCAGTCAGGATTTAGACCGTATCATAGCACTGAGACTGCTCTCGTCAGAGTTACAAATGATTTGCTCTTATCATCCGATCGTGGCTGTATCTCTCTATTAGTGTTACTCGATCTTAGCGCTGCATTTGATACTATCGACCACAACATTCTTTTGAATAGACTCGAAAATTATGTAGGTATTAGTGGAATTGCATTATCATGGTTTAAATCATACCTATGCGACCGTTATCAGTTTGTAGTAGTAAATGAAGATATGTCACACCGATCGCAAGTTCAGTATGGAGTACCGCAAGGCTCAGTGCTAGGACCGCTACTCTTCACCCTGTACATGCTACCACTGGGAGATATCATTAGGAAGCATGGCGTTAGTTTTCATTGTTATGCTGACGATACTCAGCTCTATATTTCTTCACGCCCTAAAGAAACTTACCAATTCACAAGATTAACGGAATGCATAGCTGATATAAAACATTGGATGACTGGTAATTTCCTGCAACTCAATTCAGAAAAAACTGAATTTTTAATTATTGGACAAAAAAGCTCCACAAGTAGTAACCTAGAATACTGTCTAACACTTGATGGCTGTTCTGTCAAGTCCTCGTCGTCAGTGAGGAACCTGGGTGTGCTCTTTGATACCAATCTTTCGTTTGAAAGCCACGTTTCTAGCATCTGTAAAACTGCTTTCTACCATCTTAAAAATATATCTAAATTACGGCACATGCTCTCAATGCAAAATGCTGAACAGTTAGTTCATGCGTTCATGACCTCAAGGTTAGATTATTGTAATGCTCTACTGGGTGGTTGCCCTGCTCGCTTAATAAATAAACTCCAGCTGGTCCAAAACGCAGCAGCTCGAGTTCTTACTAGAACCAGGAAGTATGACCATATTAGCCCAGTTCTGTCAACACTGCACTGGCTGCCTATTAAATATCGCATAAATTTTAAAATCTTACTTATTACTTACAAAGCACTAAATGGTTTAGCTCCCCAATACTTGAGCGAGCTCTTAACATATTATACTCCATCACATCTACTGCGGTCTCAAAATTCTGGCCAGTTGATCATACCGAGAATATCCAAACCAACTGCAGGCGGTCGATCGTTTTCCTATTTAGCACCTAAACTCTGGAACAGTCTTCCTAACATTGTTCGGGAAGCAGACACACTCTGTCAGTTTAAATCTAGACTAAAAACACATCTCTTTACTGTGGCATACACATAAAACACTTTTTCAATGAAATGATTGTTAGGCTGCATTAACTAGGTCAGCCGGAACCGGGAACACTTCCCATAACACCTGATGTACTCGTTACATCATCAGAAGAATGGCATCTACGCTAATGTTAGTCTCTCTGTTTTATCCCGAGGTTTACTGCAGTCAGCCGGATCCGGGCCGTATCCAGATCAGATGGTGGACCTGCGCCCAGAGAAGACCAACACAGGACCCCGAAGTGTCTGGGAGACCGTGATTAGACTCCCCCTGAAACTGCCTCATCGACACGGCATCTCAATAAACCCGTCTCCTGCGTGTTGCCTCCGATCATTCGAATATTGCACTTTAATAATTATTTAATCAACATCATCCTCAATAAACCCGTCTCCAGCATGTTGCCCCCGGTCCCTCGAATATTCTGATCTATTATGACCTCCGAGCTGTAAAACTGCCTGAATAATAATAATAATACGCTGTTTGTTAATTGACCAGAGGAGAACTGGCACCCCGACTGAGCCTGGTTTCTCCCAAGGTTTATTTTTCTCCATTAGGTCACCTAATGGGGTTTTGGTTTCCTTGCCACTGTTGCCTCTGGCTTGGCGTGCTCAGTTGGGGACACTAAATTTTTCAACTAAACATCGAAATACATCTAAATAATAAACTAAATTAACCATTTAAACTAAATTACTGATCAAATTATTGATCTAAAGCCCACACTGTCACTGTATGATACTTGAAATTTTTCCAGAATGGCTATACAGCTGAATAAAATTATGCTGCATTATTTTCCTGTTTAACACTGTAAAGCTGCTTTGAAACAATCTACATTGTTAAAAGCGCTATATAAATAAAGTTGACTTGACTTGACTTGACTTTTATGGACTTCAAAAACGAAGCAACAATTCACTGCCATTATTAAGCTTGAAAGAGCCAGGACATTTTAAATATAACTTTAATTGTATTCGTCTGAAAGAAGAATGTCATATACACCTAGGATGACTTGAGGGTGAGTAAATCATGGTCTAATTAAAATTTTTGGGTGAACTAACCCTTTAAGGCGAATTATATTTTCATTTTGTGGATTTTTTGTGGACAAAATGCCCCTAGCGTATTTCTCATTCTTCAAATAAGAGATGTATTTTGCCCCGTAAAGTGGTTGTCTGGATTATGAAATGCCTTTTTTTTGCAACTGGCTTCTGTTTTTCTGTCTTGTTTTTTGCAAACAAACTGCATTTTATTTCATATCCTGACAGCGACTACTAGAAAACTGCAAACAAAAATTTGTTGCACGTGCACAACATGAGGCTCAGTGCGTCACTAGGTTTGGCAGATTGTCCTAGTGTTTCTTAGACTAGTTGTTTGATACATCCTTACCTAATTTGCCAAATTGCATTTACAAAGGTTATATGCAATATGCACTCATTGGTTCGGCATTTATACTGTGCACAATTAAGTCAAATGTAATCTAAAGTAGTTACTTGTCTACTTTTAAAAATGTTGGTTGAAACAGTTGGGTTCTGGAGAGAGCACAATGGCAGTATTCAAGTGAAGAAAAGTGGGTTTTGAAATCATAACTGATATCTTGGCAGCACGTAGACCTTCTTATGAATATCTAACTTTGATGAAAAACATAGACAAGTGTTAGAAAGATACCAGGGCTTGTACAATGTCAGAGCGGAGAGGTCCGCCTCACCCCTCGGCTTATTTAGCGGTTTATGGGCGTGGAAAGTGTCAGAGTGGAGCTGAAAGAAACCCAGTAGTTACTCGCTCGTGTCAACAGTGGAGAATGCCAAACACAGAACCGTTCAATCCGTCATGTGACATCATAGCAGTGAACCGGGCCAAAAATCTACCAGCTTAATTCAGTCAATAAATACACCCAATCTTCAGGGAGGATGATGTAAATTTTGACCAAAAATGACATTTTATTTGAGGGCGTCTATTTCCTTATTCCATCTTACAGTAAAATATTGCAGGCTCAAATTTGTAATTGGATTTCTTGAGGTGCTTCTTACATGTCAGTTTTGAGACAAGCAGGGACCTAATGAATCAACATTTTGAATATAGATAGATAGATAGATAGATAGATAGATAGATAGATAGATAGATAGATAGATAGATAGATAGATAGATAGATAGATAGATAGATAGATAGATAGATAGATAGATAGATGATAGATAGATAGATAGATAGATAGATAGATAGATAGATAGATAGATAGATAGATAGATAGATAGATAGATAGATAGATAGATAGATAGATAGATAGATAGATAGATAGATAGAGAGCAGACAGACAAACAGACAGACAATCAGACAGAGAGATAGATAGATAGACAGACAGACAGACAGACAGATAGATAGATAGATAGATAGATAGATAGATAGATAGATAGATAGATAGATAGATAGATAGATAGATAGATAGATAGATAGATAGATAGATAGATAGATAGATAGATAGATAGATAGATAGATAGATAGATAGATAGATAGATAGATAGATAGATAGATAGATAGATAGATAGATAGATGTGTTTGTCTATGTATTTTAATATATTTTCCATCCAACCATGCATGCTTTCTCCAAACCACTTATCCGCTGTACGGTTTATTTATTTATATATTTAAATATATATATATACATTTATTTTATATATTTATTCATTCATTCATTCATTCGTTTGTTTGTTTGTTTGTTTATTTTTTAGATAAGCAAAAAACAGATGTTAATTTTTTTTAAACATTTATTTACCAGTGATAATCATGTATTTATTAAAATAAAATGTATTTAAATAATATACATATAATTTGTATTTAATATTGTTTAATTAAAATACAATAAAAAAATATATTTTATATAAATATGTTATATTTTATCATTTTAATAAAATTACAATATTCAATAATACATTTATAAAAAAATACATAATAATAATAATAATAAACTAATTTAAATTAAACATTACCAATTTAAATATTTCAATCAAAGTGGATTTTGAATGCAAAAAAAGATTTAGTTTTTTTTGTTGTAATTTAAAAATTTTACTTTTATTATACATTGCATTCAAACCTCTGAGAGGAGCGTTCGATATCAATGAGCGTGACACTTCTGATTTTGAGGTAACAGGGACAGCACCCGTCCTGTCCTCAGACCGGATGCAGGCAGTCTGTGGCGATCTAGTCGTGTACATTACAGAGAATTTAGACTAAACAAGGTACCAGGTGAGGTTTAAAACACCAGGGAAAGAACAAAAAGAGCATACAATGGCGTCCAGCCCGCCTGTTGACTGTCACAGCCAGGGTCCACTTTGAAATACCAGGTGCTCGCGTGGTGACGCCAGGCGTCCTGCGTGTTTATATTCCAGCATAGGAGCCAAGAGAAACTCCAGACACCCTCGTTCTGTCGTTTGTGAGAGCCGCAGCAACGCTACACCTTCCCTAAGGTACCGCAGCGGAGATGGCTGAAGACAAAAGCCCATGATGGTCCAGAACTGAGCCTGATGTCTTTTCCAACATTCTGTCGCTGACCACACACAGCCATGAGTGATGTTCCCATTTTCAGCCGCTTGACCTCTGCGTTGTAAACGACATTTTGTGGACAAAAAAGATCCATTGTCTGTTGTCAGTAGTGTAGAGATGTATGAAGCCCAGCTCACACTGAAGTCACATTTCTAATCACTTTCTGTTGAATCCGCTTGAACTCACTGCGTGATCTGCATTTGGAAATATTTCGGCATTATGCAAAATTTACAATCGTATGGAACTTTATTTCTGCCACGAAATAAAATATAACAAAGGTAATTGCGATTTTTTTCTCTGAATTTTGAGTTTACATCTCAGAATTCTGACTTTTTTCTTTGAATTCTGAGTTTACATCACAGAAATCAGATGTTTTTCTCAGAATTCCGAGTTTACATCTCGCAATTTTGACTTTTTTTCTCAGAATTCCACATTTATATCTCGGATTTCTGACTTTTTTTCTCAGAAATCTGAGTTTACATCTCGGAATGTTAACTTTTTTGCTCTGAATTCCGAGTTTACTTCTCAGAGATCAGATTTTTTTTCTCAGAATTCCGAGTTTACATTTTGCAATTCTGACTTTTTTCTCAGGATTCCGAGTTTACATCTTGCAATTCTGACTTTTTTCTCAGAATTCCGAGTATACATCCCGGATTTCTGACTTTTTTTTCTCAGAATTCCACATTTTTTATATCAGATTTCTGACTTTTTTTCTCCGATTTCTGAGTTTACATCTCGGAATGTCCACTTTTTTGCTCTGAATTCCAAGTTAACATCTCAGAAATCTGACTTTTTTCTCGGCATTCTGAGTTTACATCTCGTAATTCTGACTTTTTTTCTCTGAATTCCAAATTTATATCTCGGATTTCTGACATTTTCACCTCTGAATTCCGAGTTTACATCTCAGAAATCTGAATTTCTTCCTCAGAATTTTAAGTTTATATCTTCCAGGTCTGTTCATTTTGCCAAAATTTTTAACACCTGACCTGACTGCATGCACATGCAGAATTCTGAGGGAAAAAAGTCAGAATTCCGAGATGTTAACTGGTTGAGAAATAAAAAGTCGCAATTACTTTTATGTATAAGTAAAATAAGCTTCCATAAAATCGTGTGGATTCCTATTGAAATGGCTACATTTGGTCTTAAATGTTAGTGCACCTTAAAGGGTGAATCAAACTGCAGTGACATGAAACTTTAATTGAAGTTGTTTTCCGCAACAATGCAGGGCTTGTGCGTTGACAAACGTTGCTCAAGGGCAGTTTTATATCAGATTTATTATAGTTTTCTATCAGCTGCGAGCAGTTAATCTTTTGCGTTTGATGGATTGCTATCTGTCAGCCTCATTTCCACCACCTGTAAGATGCACAGAACAGAACTGGTTCCCTGATCGCCATCTTGGCACTGACGGGACTGGTGTGGTGTGTGTATATGGGCGGGTGAGGGAACGTGTGTATTACCTTCTCTCGCAGGAATCTCACCCTTTCTTGGGCTGGAATTCTGTGTCACAACACGCTCCAATGGGATTTACAGGCCACACATTCTACTATTGATATGAACCATAGTTTCCATGCTAATCCATGACTATGAGAGCCAAAAGACTGCTATTAACATGTGTATGTATGTAACTCACAAGATATACATGCAGGTTAGAGTGACAGGTCATTTTGGAGAGATTTTCTGCTGTCTAAAATTATAGGTTGATAATAATGGGCTGGTTTGGTGCTCATTTAAAGTTTATTATCCAACGTAATCTCATTAGTAATCCCAGATATTCATATATAAAGTGTGGTTCTGGCACAAATAGATTTGTTTGTATGTTTGAATAGACACGGAAATGTATATTATAAGTGTATTGACAACATCCAAAGTGTAAGCATTTTAGAGAAGTAACTTTAGAGAAGTATTAATATTTATGAAGCATTTTTAAGTTCATAGAATATTGTATTTGATTTTATTGAGTACATGACAATGATTCGATATGCTCAATGCATTCACATTTATTTATTTATCACATGTACTTTAGTAGATATTATACTGTTCTGTGTGATTTCTGGTGCTGTATTCTGTTCACGTAAAACTTGTTTCAAAGGATTTCATCACATTTCCCAAGCCTAAATCTTAAGATGATAAAATTTATGAAAACTTTGTCATCCTTTAATCATGATTTGATCGTTTTTATTTTGTTTGACATGGCATGGGATAGCTAATAAAAAAAAAGGTAACACTTTAGTGTGGGGAAAACATATTCACTATTAAATATGACTTTTGCCTCAATAAACACCTAATTTACTGCTTATTAATAGTTAGTAAGGTAGTTTTTGTAGTGTTTAAGTTTAGATATTGGGTAGGATTATGGATGTAGAATATGGTCATGCAGAATAAGGCATTAATACGTGCTTTATAAGTCCTAATTAACAGCAAATATCATAGTAATATGCATGCTAATAAGAAACTAGTTACTAGTGAGATTTGAACCCTAAAATAAAGAAAAAATTACCAAAAAACCCCATAAAAGTACATTGTAACCACAATTATTAGCAATGTAAATTTCTCTACCATATTAATAAATATAGAAGTAAATTAAAATGTCAAAAAACCATGTTGAATTGCACTAATAAAAAACGCATTGCATAAACAGTGCTGGCATTTTAATGCATTGTATTTTCAGGGCTTGCAATTTTGGAGGTTGCATTCAACATTAATTGTTAACATTTATTATTATTTTTTGTTGAGAAGTTGTTAGCTTTATAGTAGGCATTAGGTTTGGGCCTAAAAATATCTACTTAAAATGTAACTACATATTTTTTAAGATATAAAATCAGTATAAAGGATTGCTAAATAGCTTCTCTTTTTTTTAAATGCTGTCAATATATTTCCTAATGTTTTGTTGGTCCCCCTTTTGCTGCCAAAACAGCCCTGACCCATCGAGGCAAGGACTCCACTAGACCCCTGAAGGTGTGCTGTGGTATCTGGCACCAAGGTGTTAGCAGCAGATCCTATAAGTCCTGTAAGTTGCGAGGTGGGGTCTCCATGAATGGGACTTGTTTGTTCAACACATCCCACAGATGCTCGATTGAATTGAGATCTGGGGAATTTGGAGGCCAAGTCAACACCTCAAACTCGTTGTTGTGCTCCTATTTTTACTGTATTTTTAGATATTTTTTTTTGGCAATGTTTGCCTTTCATGGACAGTATAGAGTGGACAGGAAGCGAGGTGGGGAGTCGAATCAGGATTCGGATCGCATGTCAAACCGCCAAACTGCTGAAATTTGGCGATCCAAACTGCTGAATCGACTCACTGATTCATAACGATTCGAAGCTTCATGATGCCGTGTTTTGAAATCGTCATCACTATATAAGTCGTTATTTAGGGTTTTTTTGCGCACAGAAACTATTCTCGTCACTCCATAAAGTTATTGTAGAACCACTGTAGTGAGATGGACTTTGTAACGACGTCTTTAGTACCTTTTAAGGGTCTTGAGAGTGTACTGTGCATTGTGCCAATGGAGGCCTTTCAGAGCCATCAGATTTCAACTAAAATATCTTAATTTGTGTTCTGAAGATGAACGGAGGTCTTACGGGTGTCGAATGACATGAGGGTAAGTAATTAATGACAGAATTTTCATTTTTGGGTGAACTAACCCTTTAAGATCAACTCTATTCTTTACATGAAGACATCGTGTGACTTCAGAAGACTTGGAATGCAACATGAGTTAATACTTTTATACTGTTTTTGGTCAGTTTTTGCAATAAATAGCTGTGACTGTCTTGTATTTGCCTGTTCTGTGTTTTATATTGTTGAGAGTGGGTAGGTTTAGGGTTGGAGTGGAGTTAGTTGCTCCAAAATATAAAAGTAGCCTATGAATATTCATAAAATCATGTCTACTTTTTACTGTCATTGACTTACATAGGCATCACTTCCGTGGACCCATCACGGAATTTTCGGCGATTCCGTGAAACTGCCACGGATTTTGAGTTAAGGGGCCCGTGTTCATTTCACGGAATTCTGTGAGACCAGGTTGCTTGCATAGTTATTGAACTGAAATTCTGGCAGTAAATGCTGAAGTTTGTAAAGTTCCTGAAGTCACGGTGAACTTTATCTGCATTTGGGTTGCGTTCATAAGCATTGCCCAATATCTCCAGGTGTTTGCCATGAAGCGAGCTACAATAAGATTAATGAGGCCTCCAAAACAATCTGACACTTGGAGACAAAGAACAATGATCAAGTGTGTGGATGTTTTGTCATGTCGGGGTTTCTCCTTCCTGAACGCATGCATCCGTCAACAGCCCCCCTGCTTAGAAGATTCCAGGGAACATCAGTCAGACGTAGGGCGCTTGTGCGTTTGGGGTCTGCCCAAACATCGCCGGTGACTCTGGTTCCCATTACCCATGAGCTCTTGAGCCGAGAAATACGGGTGGTTTGATCACACGCTGCACGGCCATGGGGGAGCATGTTAGAAGTAGCATGGCCCTAATTCAAACCAGACGCGGTGAATTACAGTAAATACTAAAGAGAGCTTTTCACAAAGGTGCAAGGACTGCTCTCTGCCACGGGCCCGCCATTACGCCGAAAAGATTATAAAACATAAAACGAGATCTGCACAATCGCGAGGGGCTCGATGACAGATGGGCTTTTAATGCCCGTGTATGTAATGGACTTTTGTGGATGAAAAACTTATCAACTTCCCTGACCCCCGGATCACCTCAATCCCGTAATAACTGCATGATCGTATCCGCAATGCATTTGAAAATGAAAGTGAATTCCCCCTTGCCCCCTAACGTCCCGTTTCCTCTCAGGCTTTAGAGGGTGTGTTGACATTGACCTATAGTGATCGACTCGTAATAGCCGCTGCCACGATACTGGTATCACGGTGGAAATACGGCCGGGCCCGTTTAGCGGCAGTATATGTAGGAGAGGTCAAAGGTCAAATAGGAGAGGCAGAATGAGATTGAGGGGACGTCACTTAGTATTTACTCTTGGTTTAGATTCTTCATACAGTATTGGTGGGGTCTGAGTGGCTATGTGTCATTGTAAAAATATTTGATAATTTATTTATGTATTTTTGGATATTATATTTTGAGTCAGACGTGTTTTTGAATGATCAGAAAGCCGAATGCCAGCGTTCAGCTCTCAGGACTGTATGATTGTGTGTTGGCATCGCCTCTCTCTTTGGAACTGCAATTATGTTTTGTTCTGTGAGACAATGCATTTGCAAAACCCTGTACTTAAAATGGGTGAAACCTGTCAGCAAGCATTTCACACTCATGCCCTTATGCACATGAGTCTATACATGTCAGGTATGTGTGTGTGTGTGTGTGTGTGTGTGTGTGTGTGTGTGTGTGTGTGTGTGTGTGTGTGTGTGTGTGTGTGTGTGTGTGTGTGTGTGTGTGTGTGTGTGTGTGTGTGTGTCTGTAAGTGTGCGTGTGTGTGTGTGAGAGAGAGAGTGTGTGTATGTGTGTGTGTGTGTGTGTGTGTGTGTGTCTGAGAGAGAGAGAGTGTGTAAATGCGTGAGTGAGTGAGTGTTTGTTTGAGTGTGTGTGTGTGTGTGTGTGTGTGTGTGAGTGTGTGTGTGTGTGTGTGTGTGTGTGTGTGTGTGTGTGTGTGTGTGTGTGTGTGTGTGTGTGTGTGTGTGTGTGTGTGTGTGTGTGTGTGTGTGTGTGTGTGTGTGTGTGTGTGTGTGTGTGTGAGTGTGTGTGTGTGTGTGTGTGTGTGTGTGAGTGAATGAGTGTGGGTCTGTGTGTCTGTGTCTGTGTTTGTTTGAGTGTGTGTGTAAGTGTGTGTGTGAGTGAGTGAGTGTGTGAGTGAGTGTGGGTCTGTGTGTCTGTGTGTCTGTGTGTGAGTGTGCGTGTGCGTGTGTGTGTGTGCGTGTGAGTGAGTGAGTGTGAGTCTGTGTGTGTGTGTGTGCATGAGTGTGTGTGTGTGAGTGTGTGTAATTGGTGGCCTGGTAAACCCTACGTTATGGGGACAAAATGTCCCCACAAAGATGTCAATATCCGAAATCCTCGTCCTTGTGGGGACATTTTTTTGGTCCCCATGAGGAAAACATCTTATTAATCAGACTAAGTGATGTTTTTTGAAAATGTAAAAATGCAGAATGTTTCCTGTGATGGGTAGGTTTTGGGGTAGGGGTTGTGTAGGGGGATAGAATATACAGTTTATACAGTATAAAAAACATTACACCTATGGAAAGTCCCCATAAAACATGAAAACCCAACCGTGTGTATGTGTGTGTGTGTTTGTGTGATGGAGAGATAGTGTTTGAAGTGCCGAGCAATGGGAAGAGCCTCTGTCTGAAGGCAGTGATAAAGAGAGAAGGGTTTCTGAAGGTGCTGGGACATCAGTTAGCACTTCCTCTCCAACTCCAGCGGCCGAATGACCACGTAAATTATGTTTCTACACACAGAAACTCACACACAAACAAGCATGGCACATCACAATCCTTTTTTAGAAGTACTACCAGATATACCAGATCTACCAGAAGTACTAAACATATTTTAACATCCAAAGTAATTTATTTCACAATGAACAACTTTCTTAATATTAATAAAATATTATTTTGTATGTAATGAGACATTTAAAAAATAATATATGTGGCCTGACGTTACTCATTTCTGATTCGAGTCGAGCATGTTTAATGGGCCGATGCAAAGGCCAATGTTCTAGTCCAGTATTTTTTTTTTTACAGACCATCCTGGTGTCTCCCAGCTTGCAGATTTCCGTTCCCTCACTGCATATACCCAGAACAAACCAACATGCTCATGTCCATATAGCTTTAACGCTAATGTCTGTTAGTTCATCAGAGTGAGTGGCGGCGTCAGGCAGGCATGCAGTCAGTGGTGGATGGGGATCGGCTACATTTGAGAAATTTCCATATGTCCACATGGCAATAAAATGTCTGCCACTTTACTTATTGAGGTTGTAATAAATGCCAGGTGCGTGGTCTGCTTTTTTCAAGGCACTCCATGGGCACGCAACAAAACCAATGTTTCAAGAAATCTTGCTGTTTGACCAAAAACAGACTTTTCAAGTATTATAAAATACGTTATTACCATTCATAGGGATTATAAAAAATAAAAAATTAAACTAGAATTCAAATAACATTTAACCTTTTGAAAACAGTTCGCATCTAACGACAAATAACCAAGTAATAAAACTTGTGCAAAACAACACAGAACCTAAAGGCAGTGAGCCAATCAGTCTATTAACTTGAATTTTCCATTCATGCAAAATAGACCCCAGAGTTTTGGTTTAGGTTTGGCCCCGTATTTATGGCTTCACGCACATACTCTTTCAGTTTAACAAACATTCATATTAGAAGACTTCCTAATCCCTGTTCTCATGACCCAGCCCTCGTTCACATTGCACGTAAGACTGCCTACGTAATAAATCAAATCTCACTTGTGTCTTTATACAGCAAAAGCAGCCCTATAAATAATGAATATATGACAGAAATGTTAAGCTGAAATTGATACTCTCTGTCTTTTATTGTTAAAACGACACTTTCGATAGAAAGTGAATACTGTATTGTTTTCATTTTAGAAACTCTTACTCTAATGCAACATCCTATTTATTATAATAATGCATTTTGTACATATTTTGGTTTTAGTAAGCAGAGTAAAAATGATGCAACTCTATTTCTCAGTAACTTACGACTTTAATATAACATTGCAGACAAACAGATTATGGATATTAATGCCAAATACAACTTTGCACACTTGGCCTCTTAAGCACAGATAAAATATCTCAATTCGATCTGAAATATGATAAAACATTTGCTTTTATTGGCAATCAGCGCTCAGATAAAGCTAAATTAAACATTTGGAGTGAATCAAGGCTCTGTACTGGGTCCGTTTATATTTGAATCTTTAACTTGTTCTCATGGGTATTGTATAAAATACTGCACTGTAAACCCTAATGCACAAAATAATGAATTTGTTTGAGTAGAGCCAACTCAAATTGAACAAGTTAGTTTAATCAAATTAACTTTTATGAACATTTAGAACTTTCTTTTTCTTTTGTGTTCTCAAAACTGACACATTTCCAGTCATCTGAATTGTTTCATTGTTTTGAGTTTTATAAACTTGTTTCTTTTAATTTAGACAAACTTAAATTTAACTGAAACTGGGCTGGGATTTCTATTTCTCGGCATGCTTTGCCATGACACTCAAAAGGGACAGTAAATGCCAAAATTAAGTGTTTTCGTGCTATATTAATGTATTTAGTAGTGTTTAATGTTTTGCTCTGTTAGTTTAGAAGAGTTTCTGTTATGTTGGGTATTTAAAAAAATATATAATAATAATTTAAAAAAAACTTTGAGCTAAACAAGGAAATAACAGACGCCCAGAAAGGGAAACTGATCAAAAGCTCTTACCACACTCATTTAAAAACAGCAATGCACTGTGAGACTCATGTCATAAATGCTCTTAAAATCACAGTTTCACTGCATTGTTTCAGTATTTCCCACAAATGCACAGATATTGAAGCATGCCTCCAGACTGAATGGCAATGCTCTCCCGTGCAGTCCCCCCCCCCCAAAAAAAAAAGACCAGCCCATGAATTATCCGATCAGCTGCCACACACATACCAGAGAAAGAACATTCATGATCCTTTCAGGGTTGCTGGACTGGCTTCAGATATATTATAGAATCCCTCAGTTCTCTTTTACCCCTTCAATAATTATGGTCTTTAATGGACGTCTCCTTTAACTCATTGTTTAACTAATTTATGTTAATGCAAAACATTTGTTTATAAACAATTAAAATATTTTTTGCAACTAAAATGTTTTACACCTTTTTGACATACAAGTAGCTACACTGTAAAACCAAATTAGTTGACAAAACTCCAAAAATTTTAGGCAATCGGTGACATAATTTTTTTAAGTTCAGAAATTGAAAGCTTAACTTACAGATTTGTTTTGTGTACTCGCACATTTTAATTGCTCTTAACTTCAAATATTTGAGTAAGCTAATTCATACATTTAAATTAAAATGATCAACTTAAATATTTTTAGAAGTGGAAACTTGGCTATCTTTAAGTTGCTAGCACAAAAAAAATTAAAAACATTAAAAACATTACATAACACCTAATTTTAGGATTTACTGTGCCTTTTGACTGTCATGGCAAAGCATGCTGGGAAATGGAAATCCCAGCCCAGTTTCGGTTAAATTTAAGTTAGTCTAAATTAAGTTCATTAAATTCAAAACAATGAAACAATTCCGCTTACGGGAAATGTGTCAGTTTTATGAATTCAAAAGAAAAAGAAAGTTCTGAATACTCATAAAAGTTCCTTTGATTGAACTAATTTGTTTAATTTTAATTGGCTCTACTCAAACCAATTCATTATTTTAAGCGTTTGAAGTAAAGGTTGTCAAATTAACATTGAGTTAATAAAGAGTGTCACTTTCCATTTCTTAAAAATGATTAAAACATTGTTTTAAAAATGAATAACATTTAAATAAAATAGGTTAAGGAAAGGGTGAATGGTGTTTATGGTAATTTTAAATATAAATTAACCTATTCAATTTTCATTTATAATTTAGATTATGCCCAACATATTAAACAATTAAACCCAACATAACAAAGCAAAATAAACATTCAATAATAATAATAATAATAATAATAATAATAATAATAATAATAATAATAATAATAATAATAATAATAATAATAATAATAATAATAATTCAGTGTTGGGAAAAGTTACTTTTAAAAGTAATGCAGTACAATATTGCATTACTCCCTAAAAAAATAACGTATTGCAAAGTTACGTTTTATGAAAAGTAATGCATTACATTACCTTTTTGTTACGTTTTCTCACCTGGGCTAGGCTTGATTGTTTGTTTTTAAACAACAACAACAACAAAACGTTTTATTTTTGGCAAATGTAAAGGTCCTTTTGTGAAATGAATAAGCCTTTGGCTGAAGAAAATATAAAGGTATGCCTGTTCAGTAGATAATAATAAAAAGAAGAAGAATTTAGAATATTAATACAGTATTTTAAACTTTTTTTTTTTTACAAAGCACAATATGGATGGTGTGTGTGTGTGTGTGTGTGTGTGTGTGTGTGTGTGTGTGTGTGTGTGTGTGTGTGTGTGTGTGTGTGTGTGTGTGTGTGTGTGTGTGTGTGTGTGTGTGTGTGTGTGTGTGTGTGTGTGTGTGTGTGTGTGTGTGTGTGTGTGTGTGTGTGTGTGTGTGTGTGAAATAGAGCAAGAGCGAGAACAAGAGAACAATATAATCTTTTTTGATAAGTAAGTCTGCAACATGTAACCAATTCATGTAGAACAAACGCTAACCGTGTTTAGTGTAATATCATAAATCATAGCATGGCAAAATATGAACGGACGGGTCAACGTGGCACACATCTGAAGCGTTTCCCCAGCCAATCCTTTGACAATTCCCATGCTTTATGCTTCATCCGTAATTCAGTAACTATAGGCTGCTAATGCGGTGTATTTATGCATGTAAGCAACATAGTTTTACCTGTGTTTAAAAAAAGGCGCAATTGCACATTTTTACTGGCATAAAGAATGTAATATATATATTTTTAATAATAGGCCTATGTGTGCCACTGCATATTGTAACATAAAATGTTGCCAAACCGTATTAGTTAGATTTTGAAGCAATGCGAGCGTTTAGACCCGCAGAGCGGCGCTCTCGTCCTGCCAACTGCGCCAGATTATCCAGGGGGCGGAGCCGCAGAGTGACTGACAGCTGATTCTGAGCGTGACTCCTCCCCCTCACTCCCTCTTTCACTCTTTCCCTGATTTCAGAGGAGCCGATGTTCATTCCAGTGCACATGGAAAGGCAGAGGAGCAGCAAGGGTCCGCGCTCAGAAAGGGAACGCGCTCAGGGATTTTACGCGTGAAGCCGCTGTAGGGACGCGCTTTATTATCGGACTACAGCAGAATGCTATTCGAGGACGAATTTAAACAACTGTAGGGATTTCACTGTGCCACATCTATACACGGACACACGGATGAGTTTTAAACCTCCTTCAGCGCTGCTTTAGATAGTTTTGCACATTGGATTACATAGACACTGCTGAAAGTATCTGTGTGTTTAGAGGATTGCTGTTTATGGAAGCAGAGCTGAGCAGAAGACACCTGAAGTTGGAGAGAAGAGGGTCCCTGAAGCTGGACTGAGGGTCTGAAGGATTTTACAATCTCCTCCACGTTCATGTCCGAAGTCTCTGCTTTATGACAATGGATTATTTGCTGTTTTTATGCGGCGTTTTGCTGCCTCTGTCCTCGGCTGTTGAAGGTAAGATGGTCTGTTAAATGTGTTTTATACGCGCAATGCTCATCAAGGGAGGCGCGTCCCGTCGATACCATTGATGCGCGCGGATATATGAGTTTCGCTTATAATATTAATAATAATAACAGGGTTTATGCATGTGAATTAATGCAAAAACACACGATATTTGTTTTCTCTGAATCGATCTGGCCATTGAATGACACCAATACACACCGCAGAACTTCTCCCTCCTGATTGCTGTTTATTTTCTTCCTCTAAAGACAATAGTTTGGGTGAAGGAAATATCTCTACAGGGAGTCCCACTTCAACACACACACACACACACACACACACACACACACACACAAATCCGCGTTCCCTCTCAAAACTCAAGGGGAATTTATTCCTGCACACATTTAGGGAAGTTTGTGCGATATATTGAACTATATTAAATTGACTATTTAATTCGGTGGGTTGCTCTCGTGTCATGCACATTGTGAATCAGTTAAATGGCTTTTTGTGTTTGGCATGTGTGTGTGTGTGTGTGTGTGTTAATCAAAATTATGATTCATTTATTTTACAATGAGTTTAGGTGGCTTTTGATTCAATTAATTCTTCGAAGTCTGGACCCCATTAGACCTTCTGACACCAATAAAGATGAAAATGAGCGCGAGCGCTAATAGATTTCCAGGGAGAACAACAACGTGGATTTATTTATTTATTTATTGTTATTTTTAACCATGCATCATGACATCGCGAGCACAATTGCTTATTGTACTTCTGCATTGAGTTGTCTTTGTGGTATTCTTTAAAACAGCACTTATAATTCAATAAAACGCGTATTATAGGCCTACTATTAACGGGCGATTTATTTCATATGATTTTGCCCTATAACTAAAACCCTAAATAGCCTAATCTTTTTTTAAAAGATGGAAAAGCTTGCCTTGAAAAAGCTTACTTTATACACACTCTCTGAATGAGAGGTTATATTGCTTTACTTGTTTATTTTAATTAGTGTTTTCATGAGTGAAGTGGATGCGCAAAGGTTCTTTATGGTTCATACAGTTAAGTTATATATATATATATATATATATATATATATATATATATATATATATATATATATATATATATATATATATATAAATTTGTATTTATTTAACCTTATATTTTGTCTCTGTTTACTCTGTAAAAGTTGTTTTAAATAAACTCATTGCTCATTGATTTATGTTCTTGCTCGAATAAAAATGAGTGCATGTTTATGCATGAAAAGAATACGGGCCTCGGTTACTAAATTGTCTGACAGTTTGTTCCCCTCATTTCGCTAAATACAAGTCTTTGTACGCAATCTTAATGTTTAATGGAAAATATAGGCCTAATGATATCATGAAAGCGTGATAACAATGCATAACTTATATTTATGTGACCTAATGTGTCCTGAAGGATTTTCTAAAGTGTATTTGAATTACATTTCAAAAGTCATTGGTCCCTGGAGATTTCCTTATAAGAGAGTCTAGAACCTAAAAAACGCATTTGTATGTGATGCATTTGTAATTTCTATCTGATGGCATGTTGTGTATAAAGCATTAGTTCCGCGTTTCTCTGTGTGAATGTGAAATCACACGCGTTTGTATCCATCTCTCTCTCTCCTCTCCTCCAATTAGTCTCAGGCCTGGTTTTAATTCCCACTACCCCACTGCACTTATTATTTAGCACATACACATGATAAACACATTTTTGTCCTATATACTTACTCTGAGGTATATCTCTAATGTGGTAAATCAGACCTGCGCAGGACAACGCGAGGAAAGTAAGACCATTTGACCCCATAAATCAACGAACCAAAATACTCACATTCTTCATGCTGCAGTGTTTTATGCTTTATACAGCACTTTATACGTATCTGCCCTTCTAATGTCCACTTGAAGTGTTAATTCAAAGCTTCCATACTGAAGGAATAACAGGCTGATTTGGGGGGTAAACAGCATTAACATGAGAAACAGGAATAATAATTACAGCGCGCGTTTACTGCAGAAAGGCCTGACGCGCAATGTCTCTAATTTATATTTAGAAAAAGCTGAATTTATTCACATATGTGAGCTTTTGTGAGCTGGCATGTTATATTGCAGCACAGCATGTGTAATTCTATTTTAAACTAGTTTGCATTATCTGACAGGCTAAAAGGGATGTTTGCACTTTTAATAATATTTTTTTTTTCACCCCGCAAAATAGGTCCATTTAAAATGGAACAATAAACAATAAAAAGAGTGACCGTCACATCGCATAGATTATAGCTTGCCTTCCTTTAAAACATAGATTTTAGCCTAAAATTAGGCTATGCGTATAGGCTAGGTACCTACTTTACATCGCTATTATAATTTTTTATAAGATTTTTTTCTTTTTATTCCGCTATTAATATTTGAATAGGTTACCCCGTCAATACTAAAAGCAGAAATTATTATTTTCAGTAGTAATATTACTAAAAACAGAATTATGGTTATTATTATGGCAGCTGTTGAGCGCAACACCGGACTTCTGTAATCGATGCGACTTCATCGATCTGTAAAATCTGCGGTCAAAAGGTTTAAAAAGAGGTCAAAAGCATTGATCTGCTCTTCACACCATACACACGGCCTGAGTAAACTCACTCAATGACTGAAATTACATATAAGCACTAATAAAGTTGAGAGAAACAAAACATAGGCCTTTTTTATTATTACCAAAATGACGGCAATTATTTATTAGCCTATAAAATTAAATAAAATTAAATAAAAAGGGGATGACGGTTCAGGCTAGATAAAGTTGTCTTTGTAAAATTATTATAATGTATAATATTAATTTATATTAATATATTTATTATATCTATAAACTGAAATAAAACTGAACTGAGATATGTAAATATAGGCCTACATATATATTTTTTATATATATTTGGACTGAAGGGGGCCACATTTAAAAGAAAACCCCAAACTGCAATTCTGATTGCACTGGGTGGGACGTGTCACCCTCACTATAACACTTTAATGTGTGCTTATGTTTATTTCTTCTCACAGAATATGTGTTTATAAAATAATGAGTTGTATGAATATATAAGTCCTGTGTGCGAGCGATTGAAAGGTCATATGTTAAACAGAGGATAGGGTGAACAGATGTCCGCTGGCTTTGTTTCAGACTCTCGTAAGGAGCTCAAAGGGGTCTCAGACTCTGGCTTAAAGATGCTATGAAAACCAGGCAGGGTCATCGCGAGCGCACACCACGAACCGATAAACATTAGCACTGATGACCATTTGGATTCAAGAATGCTTCGGCTGTAAAACTCGCCAGCATTCATGAGCCCAGCAATATTTAACTGAGCGCTCTGTTAATTGATGAACTGGACGCTGACTGGAATGTTGAATTCAGTCTTTTTTTGGAGTGTCCACTCAAAAGGGCAATCCTGGCAGCTGACGCAAAGGCCTTTACAGAAAAATAGGTCTTTGACACTCACGACAGTGTGAGGAGAGAATGTGTCTGGGCCTGAACACTGCCAAAATCCCCCCGGTGCTGTCTGCAGCTACTGAAGCGGAATGAGAGAGGGAAATCAGGAGCAGAAAGAAAGAGGGATTGAGAGAAAAAGAGACATCGGAGCTTGGGTTCTGTCTTCGGTTGGTCAGGGGCAAGATGGGTGGTGCTGGCAGGGAATATATCGGCTACCATTGAAAAGGAGGGCGGCAGTGCAGAATACCCAAACAAAGTCACATGACGACAAGCACAGTCATTTTTCTTCCCATCTGAATGGTTTTCCCTCGCCGTCCCAGCCACAGTGATTTTTACATTTTGAAATTAGGACTCATGCGTGCATTGGTTTAGTGAATTTACAGTCAGAGCCAAGTTTTTCCTCGCTCAGAAATTTAATGGTTTTGAAATGTGTCATATGTGTCATATTCATGCTAAGTTTTATGAGCATCGTGCCTCTATGAAATCTAAGACTTTGCTGCATACGTTCAATTTCAATCTTTCTATATGCATGTAGTGTGTCAAAACGCACACAAATAGAAGTAGCACACAGAAATAGGCGACATGAGCTCAGGCTTTGGAAGTGAGATGACATGCGACCTGACACACACACACACGCAGTCCTGCTATGCTCTTGAGAAATGACTAACACATTTTTTACAAGAATGCCATAGCCATCGCTTTATAGTGAAGCTGTTTGGCTAGAACGAGTTGCCGCAGTGTTTTGATCCTTTGCTGGACAGTGTTTATGAGCTTTAAACCAGTCTGGCTTGCTCTGCTGATAAAGCAGAAGATCTCTTTGATATGAATTCATCAGAATTAGATAGCATGAGAGCAAGAGAGAGAGAGAAAAAAACACAATCCAGAACCTCATTTTAACTTTTAAACCCCAAAAATATAAACCAAAATCGGGTATTAAATGACCGAACGGACAATCTGCAACGCAGTGAAAAAAAATGCAACTGTCAGATAAATATTTGTGCAAGTTTTCAACCACAGTTCAATTGGGGGGAATGTGTGATGTTAGAAGCCCTGCAGGAAATGGCCAATGCTAACGCTAGGTGCAAACGTCCGCTTTGATTAGCAGTACGGGCATGTGCGAACAGGGTGGGGGATGTTAGTCTAATGATGGCTTCTAAACTCCACGCTACCAATCAAACCAGGCCTCTGGATGGTTAAAACATGCTCATAATCTCCACATCAAACACCGGGAGCCCCAGGCAGGGGCCCAAAAGCACACCGGCCCTTTAGCCTTTCTGTTAAATCTAGACTCGAATTTGCACTTTTGAGCCATGCTGTTCAATTACACATCTGTGGACTTTCTTAGCCATTCATTTTGTTGACGCGTACATGTACAAAAATTAGTTCTGACTGGTTTTGCATTTGGGGATATTAGAGGAAAAGGAAGCTGAAGTCTCTTAATGTTGTGATTTATAGGTTTTATGAGTAAATTGTCATTAGGTTTATTGATTTATATATATTCTGTTAAAAATATTTAGCATTTATTACTTAAATAACAGTAAACATACCCTTACAAAAAATTGACCATTGTTTCTGACAAAAAAATTGCAATTTTTTTATCTGGAATACTCTTATTGTAAATTAACACAGGATATCCTTCGGATATATTGCAAAAAGCTAACCTAATATACCAAGTTATCACAGTTTTGTAGTAGCAACAATGAGTGCTGTAACTATTTCAGTGGAAACTATTTTTACCACAGTATGCTTGTGTAAGGGTAATTCGTTTTAGCCGACAACACAAAATGTTCGACAGGAATTCTTTTGCTGCTTACGTGATCTGTCACCTCTCCATTTGGTGTTTGAGGTTAAAGCAGCGACACTTTGGCAAGGTGCAAATGCAGGTACTTGTGAAAAACAGTTGGTTACGTGTTGTAAAAGTCCCTGAAGGCATTGCGAGTCTGTCTGTTGTAGCAGTACTGAGAGCGTTTTGAAGCTCAACTGACTGGAAGTGGATCAGACGATCCATGTAAATCCAAAGCAAGTGCCACGTATGCGTCTACCACCCTTTTCTTTGGAGAATTCCTGTAAAGACATGATGGCAATCTCACTTTGCTGATAACACTTGTGTGTGATTACCATGCATGTTTGAGTATAAACTTAAGATATTGTACATACGTTATATATTTTGCTTTTGTAATTTTAAGCCCACCCCATAACCCCCCCCAACAGTGTATCAAGTTTCGGCAGGGTCACCATCCACATCCAATCGGGGATTCTCAATGAATCTCGGTGACTGATTCATTTATGGCTCGTTGTCAGGCTTGATCGATCACACTTCCTTCTCACTTAGCCTTTCTGGCAACTGCCCTTTCGAAATGTGCCAAGCCTCCTAGAGCCTCTCATTACCAGCTTTTTTGGATTTATGTAAGAATGGCAGGATGAGTTAGAAGATAGTATCCGTCCAGTCATCTTCCCCTCAACTCCCTGTGTAGCTGACATAGGCCAGAACTGCCATGGAGAAAGGGCGCTCGTCATGTCTCAAGAGCAACACTGTTGATGAAGTGACATGTTTCTTCAGCGACTTGCCCTTTTCCAGCCGTGTCTCAAGTCTAGAGAAGATTAGAGGCATTAGATATGAGGCAGGTAATCGTGTTCCTGAAGATCTTAAAGAAGAACTAGCTAATTAAGGTTGATTAAAACATACAGACAAGTGTGTTACAGCTCTAAACTCTGCAGGACGGTAGATTTCCAGGAGCAGGACTGAACACCCCAGACAGCAACATAGTGTCGGCCCAGATCTGGAGCGCATGGAATCCACATGTACCAGTTGTGGACTATGTTGCTGTCTGGGTATGCCGTGCACCCCCAAGTCACTTGCGAGCCGCGATGAGTGGCTTATCTGTTATTAAAGTGCCCTCAACCTGAACGGGAGAGATGAGGATATAGGCGAACAAAGGTACAGGGAAAGACTCCGAGAATTGTCCGGTATCCAAAAGGTACTTGGTACAGTATTGGTTGAGCAGTTCATCTGAAAAGGTGCTGAGAGGAGAGACAATGGAAATACACTGGAGCTGGTCAGATGGGGTTATGAATGCAGTGGGAATTGAGGCAGAGCTCAGCACAGCGAGAGCAGAGAGTTTTCATCTTCTGTCTTGGACAGCTGCCATGGATCTATCTCTGTATCTTAAATCTGACTTGCTCTGCCTAGCTATGCCTGAGAGGAGATCATTGTTTCTGCCTTTTCTCTCTCTCTCTCTCTCTCTCTCTCTCTCTCTCTCTCTCTCTCTCTCTCTCTCTCTGTCCATCTTTCTACCTATCACTCTTTTTTCAGAGCTAGTCTAAGAAAGTCTTGATGGGCAAGGGATATGCAAGGGGTTTTAATGAATCTGAAAAGCCAGCGAGCATCAATCAATGACGGCCTTGAGTCTGCTTGAAATCAGGTCCACCTGACAGTGGGAAGGTAGAAAAGAAGGTTACAGTCTGCATACAGAATGAAGAAACTATCAAGGCGGGAAAAAATTAGCTTTCCAGCGTAAAGGCTTGTTCACAAAGGGCACGTGACTAAACAAAGGGCACCAATGTGAGTGTGCACACAGACGCGCAAAACGGCAAATGTGAAAAGCAGCGTTTTTAAAAAAGATGTCTCGGGTTCGTTTTTTTGGTCGACCAATGAGATTGGCGCTTTTGTTCACGACCCTGGAGCTGCTGAAGTTACAGTACACATTGATACCTAGACGACGAAGAGAAAGTAAGTAGATGAAGAGGAAGATGCAACGAGGCAAGATGATTTAAACTTTAGGATAAATGCCACAGCGACTACAAACATCTTGATAGGAGGGAGTTTTTATGGAGAGAAATTGCATATTAAATAGGTTTCGATGGTGAGAAAAATAAGTGGCAGGGAGTGAATTTGCACATTCACTTGGCGCATCGCTAGTGAAAATCGCTTTGGTATGAACAAAAGATGTGTCGAAAAACGTCTAGAAAAATAATGCCGATAAGTGTGCGTGATAATCGTTCTGGTGTGCACAAGGCTTAACAGACAGATGTTATCTCTATAACAGTTGGTGGCTTCAAACTCACTCTTTTTTATTGGTATAATCATTTGTAAGACTGTAACAGCATCTAGATGCATGTTGACCATAAACGGGATGACAACCTGGTGAAAACCCAGAGAACAAGTGTGGGAAGTTCAGAGGCCTCTCCCCCAACAGGTGGGCTTTATCCCGACAGAGAGGGTAAAGACAAAGCACCTCTTTCTCTGCTCTATTTACCATCCCTCTCTCCGCTTCCCTGTCACTCTTTTGCTGCACTTTCCCACCATCTTTTTACAGCCCTCCCTCTTCCCTGTTCTCCCTGGGCACCCTATGTGGCCGTTTCTTATCAGGGAGATAATTCTAATTGTGGTATTATTTTCCCTATCTGCTATCTCACCCCTTCAGTGATATCAGAACAGGACTAGAAGCTTGGGGACAGGGCCTATTTACCCACAAAACCTTTGTTGTATCCAGTCATTGATAAGATTTGACTATGTGTGTGTGTGTTCTTACAACTCTATTCTTATGTTATCCTATGGGAGCTAAGTGGTATGTCTATAAGCAATGTAAGTCAAGCTCTTGGAGGATATATTTGACAAGTTCAGTCTCTTGATACTTCATCGCCCTTGGCTTTTAAGAAAATCTGAGAGCAGGTTCCCACTCATGACATATGTGAAATAATGAAGGTGTGAAAGCAGCCCCAAACCGCCTTGATTCCATACACCGCATGGAGGAGAGTCAAACCGAGGTCTCTAACTAAGAACAAGAGCAAAATCGGCATGCTTACGTGACACAAACCCTCATGGGGTGTGAAAGCAAGCATATTGACGTGAAATGGAGCTGGCACTAGAAACAAATTAAAATATCCCATGGCCAGATGGGGATGGTGAACTGAGGGGCCATATTTGTATCATGGGTGTGAGATGCACCACAGCGAAACAGCTTCATTGCCACTTTTGCCCTGCCGTGTCCTCTGGGAAATGACCTAAAAGGATGGCGATGATTAGCGATTCAATTTAGCCAGCCGTCGGTCAATATGGCAGGCCAAGGTTGTGGATGCTGCCTTGCCATCAAAATAGGTGGCAATCGCAATGTCTGGGGACTAGATTTCTCTTCCTTGGTTAATTAAGCAGGCACTTTGTCACTGTTCTTACTTATTCATAAATCTTCCCTTCAATTGTAGGCAGCTTGGTCTTAAGTAGGCAAGCACTTAAGAGCAGTGTTGGGAATAACGGCGTTATAGATAAACGGCGTTACTAACGGAATTACTTTTTTCAGTAACGAGTAATCAAACGAATTACTGTTTCTTCCATTACAACGGCGTTAGCGTTACTGAGGAAAAAAATGCGGCGTTACTATAATTGAGCTCATTGAAGCGGTTTTCATCCGAACAGGCTCTCTGTCAGTCGGACCTGCAACGCGTGTGTGTGTGCGCGCGCTAGCCATGCGTGTTGGGGGTTGGGTTGGGTGGTACACATAACTGATGATGATTGGTGGGTGGGAGACAAGGTTGAGGTTGATAAGTTGAGTTCACACACACACTATTGACGCACACGCATATGCACAGTCAGCGATGGCAGTCCAACGACTTCAAAGGTAGCTTTCGCAAACTGGAAGTATAAGCGCTACTTTTCCCTCGTTGAGGTGAACGGTAAGAATGTTTATAAACATATAAACATTACATAAATGTAACGTGAAGCTTATGCCCAGGAAGAAAGAGTCTATCCACGTCGGTGCCAAGTAATTCTATTTCTCATCTAATGAAGCCTCACGTCACAGCCACAATATTAGTGGCTAAAAACCCAGGTGATAACGTGAGCTCCACTACCAGAGGAGTAGTAAAGAAGTACTGATACTATTTACACAATATTTACACTATAGTAGGTCTACTGATAATATTTACACAATATGTACACTATAGTAGGTCTACTGATAATATTTACAATAATATATTGAATTTGATAGGTGTCTCTCACATTGTCCCACAGCAACAATACAATAGAGTACATTAATGTACAATGTTTTATAATAATAATTTATTCTATTTAGTGTCCAATTCATTCATTTAACATATTTAATATTGGGGGCATCCAAGTTATTTGACATATTTGAACATTTGAAGAAAAAAAAAGTAACATATTAGTTACTTTCCCTGGTAATTAGTTACTTTTATAATGATGTAACTCAGTTACTAACTCAGTTACTATTTGTAAGAAGTAACTAGTAACTATAACTAATTACTTTTTTAAAGTAACGTGCCCAACACTGCTTAAGAGTAATCTATAGAGTTCAACACTGGATGCAGCTTTGTGCCTGTTTAATTAATCAAGACACTGCTGTGGTGTCATAAGCACGGAGGCTCTTACAATTAAAGCATATCAAGAGGGTAATATCTAGAGAAATGGCCTAAGCATTTTTGGCACTTTTATTGACAGATAGGGCAGGAAATGAGCCATGATTTAATGCATGTTTTCTGACTGTCACTGCAGCAGCTAAAAATGTCCTTCCATCCATCAATTCTTCAATCTGCTTGCTCTTTGTAGGGTCACAGGGATACTAGTGCCTTTCCCAACATCTTGGGCCAAAGGCCGGGTGGTGCCCGGCCTTTGGCCCAAGATGTTGGGAAAGGCAGTACAGTCAGCAAAACAGTGTCGGCCCAGATCAGTCCCACACGTCTATCAATAAAGAATGAGCAAAGTCATTCTTTTGCATCCGTACTCGCCTGCCCTCAGGTTATGAAGTTTAGGCTCAAGGAAACAAGTCCATTCATGCATCCCTCTTCTGAGGAAGATGTAAATACAGGGTTTAAAACCAGTATATATGGTCAATCCTCCAGCGATGGTACTGCAGTACATCTGACTTGTTCCTATGAGTAATCTATGCTGAGGTTCAGTACACACCCTGTGGTTCTTTTGATGAACGCTCCCATGTTGAACTCATCCTGCTTCGAGACCACCAAGAGATGTAACGTACCTGAAATGCAAAAGTTCACGAGTAGGATCAGGCAGTCAAGGTGTGGTTAGCAGGTCTGTAATTAGTGTCGAGGCCACCAAGTCTTTGTGACGGCATGTCTCTGTGTGTGTGTGTGTGTGTGTGTGTGTTGGATTTAGTGGATCTATGTGTGTGTGTTCAAGTGTGTGAAAGAGAACAACAGCAGACAATTCCCAGACTTCTCATTATCTCTATACCTGACAATTGCATCTCTTAGCACCTGTACAGTACTTCCTAAATTGAAGGGTGTTTTCGTATATAAAATTATTTTCCACAGTAGTCGTCTTTTTGCCACTTTTCTGCCGTTGGTTTCCCAGGCCCTTTACATTACTGCGACAGTGTTTACAATACGCAGTCTTTATTGGTTCACTGTAGACGCTGTTAAAGCCACTGTGTTTGATTTATCAGTCAATGATTGACTCTAGATTGCTATAACCTTCCATGTCACCAGCACTTCAAACAGATGCCCAGCAGCCCTGCATTTCCCATCCTACATACACAGTTCCTGTTGATTCAACTATGTTATCTCATGTGGCCGTTTTTTCCTTAGTTCTTCCATCAGCACTACTGTCTTGACATGATAGTTGTGTCATTTTTTGCACCATGTCTCCAGATACACCCACATTCTGACCTTATATGTTTTATTTTATTTTAGATTATGAGTGGGAAGTATGG
This sequence comes from Gobio gobio, assembly GCF_949357685.1. NCBI lineage: Eukaryota > Metazoa > Chordata > Actinopteri > Cypriniformes > Gobionidae > Gobio > Gobio gobio. Next base: position 16,040,281 of record NC_137120.1, read on the forward strand.
ATATAACCGGATAAGGTTATTTTACCAGGAAATCTAACCTAAAATCGTTTTAGATATCACATAACCATATAGTGAAAGCATATAAAAAAAAAATGAGACCAATCTCATGTCTAACTCCAAACCCCCCCCCCCCCCCCCCTCACCAGGCCCTCTACTGAGACCCATAAATCAATGGAGCTCAGTAGCCTGTCGGGGGTTTACCGTCTGTGGGGGGTATTGGTGGCCCAGGCTCCCCAGCCGCTGGTTTTAGTTACACATCAATGAAGGGTGAATAATACATTAGTCAGCCCCTGACAGTACAGTTATAGGCGGGCAGGCAGACGGAGCCTCCCCTGGCCCTTCATCAGCGCATCTGTGCCATAATCAGCCTCTGGAGACATAGCTCAGCTTCGGCCTACCTCTCTTACACCTGATTTACTCACTGTGTATTCAAATATTATGATATTTAAACGGCGGCTCTGTGTGTAAAAGGGGTAGAAATTTTGAATTATGTACTTTTTTTCCCCCCATACAAGTAGTTGTTAAGTTGAGCTGTTCCTTAATACTTAACTGTCACCGCTTGGCGCCTTTTTTTCCCCACATTTTTTTTTCATATTACATATTTTAGTAGTCATCATAACTTAGGTATCATTCGAAAGCTTACTGTGAAAATCGTTTTGAAATTGGACATTGCGTTACCATGGAGACGGTACTTTAATTTATTTTAGCGGGCTCCTCCCCTAGTGGGCGGTGCCAGGTTTCATATTACAAAATGTATTACTACTTTATAGTCAAAACCTATTCTAATCTTGACAAAATGCATATCGTTGGAAATGTCTGAGACTCAAGGTTCCATATGGACAGAAATGTATTAATTTGTTACAGGATAATGCAAAACAAATGTGTGGTACCCGGTGGATATTTTTGGTAGAGCGCCTAAACAAAATCTCATGGGAACTTACATTTTTGTGATATCACACTCAAATTTGGAACACAACTTGGTTAGATATATATGGCTTTAATTTGACAGTAGTTTTAGAGTGAAAATTATTTTGAATAAAATATCTATTTTATATAAAAAAATGAGTATAGTACACTGAAAAAAAATTATTATGGCCCGATTAAATTAAGCATAATTTATTTGTACTTGTTTAAATAATTAAAATTTAGTGTTTTGATTTTAATTTAAAAAAAAAATGGTTTTATGGGAATTGCATGTGTTTTTGTTTAAATTGAGATAAAATAAATTGATTGCAACCACTTACGATAAAAAATTGTAGTATATTCAACGAATCATTTTTTTCAGTGTACGTTCGATTTACAGTCAATTTAAACTACCACATCTTTTTCATTCTTACATTTTTTGAGGGTGTCTCTTTATTCCAAGAAGTCTATATTCCAATGCATTCTTGAGCCATTTAAGTTTGCATTTTCACGTCTATTCTCAAAAAGGGGGGTGACAGTGTATCTCTGTAGATTATGGAGTATGGATGGCACTGTATGTAAGGTATTAACTGCAAAGAAATTGCACCATTCCTTTCGTTTGGGGTCAAGAGCTGCAAGTGACACCCATAAAGTCTAGGTTAATAATTTGAAGTGGGCAGGAAGTATTGCAGCTGACCCAGGTCGGACAGCAAGGTCTGTGGAGATGGATTGTTGTGGCATAAATGATCCCGGAACTGTAGTCTTTTCCATCCAGCTGCACTGTGTACTGATTTATATCCGAAGATTTTCAAAGTGGCTAGCCCCCATCCTTGCATGCACAATTACAGAAACATTCACAGTCTCCCTCCAATGTATCAAGGCTTTTATATAATTGTTCAGAGACGTCTAAACCCCCGGCCATATGGGGCACCCTAGAATTGGATGTCAACCGTTCTATCAACCTTCTCCAGCATAATTGCTTCCATCGCTAATACCTTCTGTCACAATCTGCGAGTCAATTTGCTGTAAGTGAAACACTTAAGTGCATGATTGTGTGATCGCCAGTGACCTAGACGGCCACGTGTCCTAATCAGGCAGTTGTTTCTTTTTTAATCAACAGTCTCAGGGGCGGAGTCCATGAATAAATTACTCCGATGACCATCTTCCATACACTCCGTCAGGTCTGCATCTGAGCGTTAAAGAGCCGAAAACCATTTAGAGAGGTCTAACGAGTCAAGTTATTACTGCAGCCAAGTGTGAGATTAATTAGCTGAGCAGCAATTAAGAACGCGGCTGAAAAGATCTAACAGATAAGCATGGGGCGAGTAGTAACCAACATTATTTGCTTTAGCCAACTGGGAGTAAACAGAAATAACAAGCTATAACCTCCAAGTCCAACCCGACATTTCTGCAAAGTGAAGTATCCAGTGAGTTGTGCTTAAAGTGTGTTCAGATTCCCCCAAAACAGATGAGCGTTTAAACCTAATGGATGAGATAAAAACAAATTTCCTGAAGCCTGTAGCTTGTGTTTCACGGGACTGTACCAGGTGAGCTTCCGAGCAAGTTTATCATGTGAGAAAAGCCAACAAATAATGTTTGAAATGTGATGCAAATGTTATAAATCATGCTCTATGGTAAAAGTGTTTTGAGGTCATAAATGCATGAAGAGGAAAAAATCCCCTTGTAGTCATAATTTGCATGAAAATGATTCAAATGTATTGGTTTTGGCTGCTACCAGTGTTCATTTCAATAGGAAACTGCAGTGAATTACATGAATAGGTATATTTGTGTAGTTTTGCAAAATTAAAAAGTAAGCAGAGCACCTTCTAGGTAGGTTACTATAATTTTTTCCCAACTTTATTGGTCCTTGAGCAACATTCCCATCAACTGATCAGTTTCCTCTGGTTTTAGTGGTAAAATATTGATCTAGGGACATGGGGTAAATTAATCTTGTGCCTGAATATGCATGCAAATTTGCATATTTCCGCGCCCTACTTTCTGTCATTGACATATTTCCAAAGTGCCAGAGTAGGGCAGACATTTCCAGGAAGAATGTTCTCAAATGTATCGTGAATGATAGTGTCCTTTTCACTCAGGATAGCTCCAAACAAAGCTTTAATCATTGAGCATATTCAAAGCATCAGTGTGGGTGTGTATTTGTTATTGTTTGTGTATTTGTCGCCTAAACATTCACAAAGGCCCTACCCAACCTCATTCTTGTCGGCAACTGCCTAACCTTTCTGTGTTGTTGCGGCTCTGACCTGAATCAGATAATGAGTGGGCAGGTAAACATTAACGAGTGTCTCTGGGCTTAATGAGCTAACGTGAGAAGAGGTAGTCGAGAGAAACCTGCGCTGCCTCGGGCTAATGTGTCACATTTAGCAAGAAATGTAAAAAAAGAAAAAGAACTTCACATAATAACTCCTATTACGCTGCGGTGTAGCTGGAGCCATTAGACATGTTTTCTTTGTTCGTGCAGGTAAACCACAACATATCCTGATAATTAGCATGCAGCATGACAGCTGAAACTGAGCTACAGATTTGTTCCCATGTCTTCAGCAGTAGCTGCCAATGCTAATATGTGACAGTGCTGGGAAGTTAGCGGGGTTCTTGCCCTCACAGCTTGGGTTTTCTTTTCAAGAAATGAAAAGGAATCTCAACCTCACTAGCCGCCCCAGACGGTATATTTGAAACATTACAAAGCGATCGAAAGCCACTGGAACGCTGGAAATGTGGACCACATCAGTCCAGTAGCTGCTAACAAACAGCTGTCCCATGATACAAAGCAGAAATCTCATATTTAACAGCCATTAGAGGTTATTTGTACGTTTGCATAGTTAGATGATATTATATGTTTGGCTGATTACTATAGCAGGAGTAATTGTATCCTGACATACATCTCAATACCTAATTCATACCAGAACTGTAAGGAAATAAGTTATAACCAAAGCCTTTACTTTTATATACGCTAGCGTTATAGGCCCTATTATTATGTTATATTATATTATATTGCACTGTAAAAAATGTCTTACTTTTTAAGTTTAAACTCTATTTTTTACAGTGTATATTATATTAATTATATTATATTAAATTCAAAAATAAACTTAAAAGCAACAATTTTTTTACATTTATATTATATTACATGGGCGTCGGAAGCAAAAAAATGTGGGTGGGTCCCCCCAAAATTTTTACTGGAGTAGATGCAATTTACATTGAGTGCAAATAGTCCACATCGTTTACTAAACATCTGGTTGGGACAGACAAAATTACAAAAGTCACCAATAGTGTAGGGAACACATGGCAGGAAGTTTTGACGTAAAACAACCCAAAGTTCGAATCTGCCTTTTGCCAAACTCGCTCTACTCCCTTTTCCCAGCGCATATCAGATCAGAAAGGCATTTATTTTCAATAAAAATTAAGAAAACATTTGAAAAGTGGAAATAAAGCATCTAACTTGTGTTTAATAATAAAATGTTTATTGGTTAGGGGTAGGTGAACAGAATTATAGACGGTAAAAGTGAGTGGGTCCAATATCATTGGTCTTAAAAAGCATATAAAATGGTTCCGACGCCCATGTTATATTACATTATATTTTTGTTCCGAATTCAACTTTTTGCTAGATTTTCACATTAACAATTATTTTTGCTATTGTTTCAATGGCTTTTACATAGACTATATTTGTATATATTTTAAACTATTTTAAACTTATCTTTGTGTTCCCTGTCCACTGTTTCTCAATGTGTGTGTTTTATCGATCTGAAACCGTGATGTCACAGCTTTGACATTATCCCGACATCCTTTCACAAACACCTTATCTCAAGGTAAAAGGTGGGAGAAAATAAGTTTGGGACATTTCAACATCTGCCACACTCTGAAGTACCTCCTTAGTGTTATAGCATGGCAAATCCCTTCCGGTGGTCCTGAGGGATCGTGCCATTACCATATATTTAGCCTAGATGTCTGTTGGCTGCCTCTGCAGTGGCATAATGAACGTGTCAAAGGGAAGCAAGTGCGGCAAACGGGCTGTTGGAGAATGGAGATGAGTCCCTGGACGGCAGCTTCGACAGACAGCTCCTCTCCATGTCTGACAGGCAAGGCCAGTGGGCAGCATGGTGCCAAAATACCTCCATAATGAACCTGGAACGAAGATATGAGGAAGTCAGCCTTGCCTCCTGACCCGTTCTTTGGCTTGGGTTACAAAACACTGGAGAGGAATACAAAAATATTTCCAAACACAACATGCAGGATTTTGAGGACGGGCACAGAGCTCCCTGAACGTCAAAACTCACTCACTTGATTTTTTCAGTTTCTGTTTGGGCATTTTTGTCTGTTATTGCTCAGGAAAAAGGTGCTGTTTACTTAACGCACAGCGCCACAGGAAAAACACCAATGAACTCAGGTTCTTTTTTTTTATGTAAATATCTCCGTCAGTACCGTATGCCAGATTTTGGGACATAGCTTGACTGATAATATGAGTTGTGGGTAATGACGCATTGAGCTCTCTATTGAGAGTGGAGGAATATTTTAGTTTCAGAAAGCAGTATTGGCAGACTTGCATCCCTGTCAGTTTATTACAGTCAGAGTTGAATTTCAACCAGAAAGAGAAAATCAATCAAAACATAGTTATCGTGATTATAGTCCTTTTAATTTTTCCGCTAGAAGAGAGGTGTTTGACTGTTGGATAAATGTGCTTACGCTAGGCTCAGTCAATGGCAGGTCTCATTTTACACATCTTGGAAGTTTAATGTTTGTTTTTATGATCAACTGTTATTTGTATTTCCAACTCTGATGACAACTTTATTTTACATTTAACCAAATGTCTAAATTTGACCCTGGACCACAAAACCAGTCATAAGGGTAATTTGTTTTTAAATTGAGATCTGTATATCATATATAATCATAAATAATCTCTCCATTGATGTATGTTTTGTTAGGATAGGACAATATTTGGCCGAGATACAACTATTTGAAAATCTGAGGGTGCAAAAAAAACCCCGAAATATTGAGTTTAAAGTTGTCCAAATGAAGTCCTTAGCAATGTGTATTACTAATAATAACTTTTTTATATATTTACGGTAGGAAGTTGACCAAATATCTTCATGGAACATGATCTTTACTTTACTTTGTGTCTTTTTGGCATAAAAGAAAAAATTATAATTTTGACCCCAATGTATTTTAGGCTATTGCCACAAATATACTCGTGAGACTTATAACTGGTTTTGTGCGCCAGGGTCACAAATGTTACTAAAGCAAATATCTCTAAAAGCTAGTCAGATTTGACATTTCTGAGTCAGAGTTTTTCAAATAAAACCTGGGTGACACCAGAAACATAAAAGCAGTTTCAGAGGAAGTCAATGCATTGAAGCAAACTGCCGCTTCTACTGAACCTTATCTGGGTTTGCATCACTTTGACCTTTTATAACCTAAACATATGTTTTATATTTCCCAGTGCCTTTTATGAGATGCTTTAATTGAAGTGTCCCGTCTCCTCTTCCAAACATTCTGTAAACCGGTTTACTCTCACTTGCATTTATTCTGGCTGGCCCTGCCTCCCGCTGACAAAAATGGAGACCTGGGGAGTGTGATAGACAGGGAGAATAAGAGAGAAGGGGTTTCAGAGATATGGGGGGGAATGAGAGAGAATGAAGTGGCTGGAAAGGAAGGCTGTGATCAGCGCCGGCCTGTCAAAACACTTCCTGTTGACTGATACACTCTCAGACACTTGGGAAAGGAAGAAAGAGATGGAAAGGTGGGGATGAAACATTAAAAATAGAGAGGAAAAAAGAGCGGTCAAGACCCTAAACATGGCTTCTTTGAAGGACCTACAATTGTACATTTTACAATTAATTGGTTTGAGTAGAGCCAACTCAAATTAAACAAATGAGTTCAATCAAATGAACTTTTAGGAGTATTTAGAACTTTCTTTTTCTTTTGAGTTCTCAAAACTGAAACATATTAAGTAATCTGAAGCGTTTCATTGTTTTGAGTTTTATGAACTATTTCCCAGTATGCTTTGCCATGACACTCAAAAGGCACAGTAAATCCTAAAATTAAGTTTTATTTCTTGTAAGATTAACATTAAGTGGGAGATTTAGTAGTGTTATGCTAGTTTATAAGAGTTTCTGTTATGCTGAGTTTTTTAACTGCTTTAATTAGCTAGTTAAGCAAGTCAAGTTTCCACTACTAAAACTATTTACATTGAGATTACAAGATAATTTTAAGTTAAATGTTTGAATTAGCTTAATCAAACCAATTTTTAACCAATTAAAATGTATGAGTACAAAATCAAAACCTGCATGTTCTGCTTACTTAAACTTTAAATATCTTAACTTAAAATTTGTGTCGATATAGAGGTGAAAGAAAAAACACAAGATTGGAAGTAAAAAAATATATATATTTCAGTGCTTTTGCATTCTTGCTAAAGTTTTGTGTTCACGCACACACTCAAAATCTTTGCAATCCTTCACAAAATGTTTATGTTCCCCTGAGAAACTTTGTGTTCGCTTGCAAAATCTTTGCGTTACCTCGCGCAAAGATTTTTTTTGCGCAAAGAACACCTTCTCCCAAGAAACTATTGTAACATTTTGCAAGTGGACCCAAAGTTTTCTCTGTGAAACATTTTGCAAGCAACCACAAAGTTTCTGAGGCAGCTCAAAAGCAGATCTGTAATTTTTCCTTCTATCGCATATTTTTTGTTCCCCTATCACCAGGGGTTCCATATGTCCAAACAGTTTCCTTTTATGATTATGTAAAAAAACCCAAACAGAAACTCTTTTTTCGATGTCATGACCATCAACAGCGATACCGAAACATGACTGTCTGGAGTGTCACATGTTCTGACGCATACATTACGTTCTGCTACTGTTTTAGTCTAGGAAGCCACAAAAACACATCATGGATCATAAAAGTACAGCTGTCGTCATAAAAGCAAACACTGTCATCAGTGTTGTGTAACGATGCCTGAAGCGTCAGCCCTAGCGAAGACGTCATACCGTTACCTTTCGAGAGAAGGATTGGAGGACCAAACAGAGTTGTTATGATGACTGGTTGATATTGATTAGTGCAGAACACATTTGAGTTTTTTCTAACCTTAACCAAACTAAAATTATGAACACAGACGAGGCCTACGCATCCTTGATTGCCTTGTGGCCATACAATAACTCGCCTACAAGAAGAAACACGAATGCATTAATTGATTGTACTCCTGTAGCAATGTGAATCTACCAGACGGCTCCCGTTTAGTGTGAAATCTGTAATTGGATCAACGTTCGGTATCAGAATACGCAGGCGTGTTAGCTTAAGTGCTCATTAATAGCTGATCGTGCTTTATCTCCATCTCAACGCATCTTGTGTCCTGTCTAGCCACAACAGAGTAACTGATGTGCAGCATCGTAACTCTTTCACTAAGTGCTTTAGGGGACACGCGCCGAATTCAGGGGGTCAATTTCATATCATGGTATTAGTAATTTACTGTTTACCTATGGGGGTTTCTCTAGAATTGTAAATGCCAAATGTTTAGTAATTGCATACTCATGTAATAATGCAGTTGTTACAATATTATTACATTGTAATAGATACGCTCTCAGAAAAAAGTTTACCTTTAGGGGGTACAACAGCTTAAGTAGCCTCAAATGGATGTCTTATTTATGCCTAGGGTCCAATTTTCACTATTAGTTGCTTATTATCATGCATATTACTAGGATATTGTCTGTTTATTAATACTTATAAAGCACATAATGCCTTATTCTGCATGACCATATTCTACATCCATAATCCCACCCAATACCTAAACTTAACAACTACCTTACTAACTATCAATAAGCAGTAAATTAGGAGTTTATTGAGTGGCAGTTAGCAAACATTGAGAATTTATTACCTTCACAGTAATGAACTGTCAAATATGAGATAAAATCAACTTCTGCTCTGAAAAAAACAATAGTGTCATTCTTCAGCTCAAGGCAGTTCAGTTAACTGTTAAAGTTAATCAATTATGTCAGTTTGGTGTTGATTTAATTCAATTTAATAATGCTGAATATGTTACAAGATTTGTCAATTAGTAAACAAATTTGATTCAGCTACAAAGCAACTCTATAATAGACAATAGTGTCATCATCCAGCTCAATTCAGTTTCTAGTTTTGTTCGTATTACTGAATATTAAGTGTCTTTTAAACACCAACTAAGCAAACTAAAGAATCAAAGTAGTACCTTAAGGGTACATATTATGGCTTTTCCACTCAGTGGTACGACTCGGCTCGACTCGCTTTACTTTGGCTCGCTTTGCTTTTCCACTGCAGTTTAGTAGCTTAGGGATTATAGACTGATCGTAGTTAAGACCTTGTCTACTAACCACAATAGAGCCATTTATGTTTTTCAAGTTACGTTGCGATGGTCGTTTAAAAAAGTTGCGTAAACAAATGATACTGCGGTGGCTGTTGCTGACTATTTAAATCTAGCGAGTTTGGTGTCTTGTATTGTAAGGCCGTAACCATGTATTGAACATTGGGGGGTGGGGGGCAGTTTTTATAAAGCCTATAGAAACAGAACAGTGAAGGAAAGTCTAGGTCTAATTCTAGTTCGGAAATAATCATTTTGAACAATTATATATTTGCAAACATATGTACTGTTATTTGTATGCCTAATATGTCGAAAACGTTAAACATTTCTTGTCTCTTCACACTCGGAATTCCATGAATCACGCAAATGCATATTTTCAATTCAAAACGGCCAGTTTTAGTAGCTCGCATCACTGGATGTTACTGTCGACCGTTTGACATTTCTATCTTTTTATAATTTTTTCGCTTCTTACCTCACGTTCTTTCAACCCCGTCTACTTTGATTGGATTGGCCATCTCAATCATTTGACATTGACAAAAGCTGTTAGACCGCTGAGGCAGACCACACTAAAACTTTTAAACCTTTTTGTCATCTTAACAACATCCAGAGCGCTGCGTAATTTTAAATATTGGGTGGGACAATTTGGCCATTTCTAGAGGTGGACCTTCCCATGCAGTGGAAAAACGCCTTTAGGGGTTGGATACCACCTATACTTAAACGGAAATGCATTAGAACCCTTGAGACGTTGAAAAGGTCTCACTGGGTTAAACAGGTGACATGATCACCCTTCTTATTTAGGAGCTCTTGCACATGCAACGCTGGCATGGATTTGCTAGCTAAGGACGTCCATTTAGACACTCGGGACACATAGTTGTGAGCACACCTGGTTAGCAGACAGTCGCCCCAGGGGCTGCCTGTCCACCAGATTGACTGTGCGCTGTAATTAAAGACCTTGGAAAGAGGAAGAAAAGAGAACGAATGTGGATAAGGGGGGTGCAATGCCCATTTCTAAGGCTGGAACTGGAACGCACTATGGGGCTCACATGCCTTGAATATTCATCTGGGTTGTGGCTCATCTCTTGCTCGCCGTGTGAACCCACACGCTTGTCTGTGTGATATCTGTCTGAATCTGCCTGATCAAAGCAAACAGGCTCATCTTCCACAAGCCCATTCCCTTGAAGACCTTTGCGCCAATCCTAGCGTCAGCTGAAGAACTAATTAACACAACAAACAGAAATGTAGCAGACGCACTTATGCTCTGTGTCACCTTCCTGTCAAATGCTGTCATCGTAACCGCCGTCAAGAAACGTAAGATGTACTTAAGTAGTACGTCTTTATATGTCATTTTAAAGTTAATGTTATTGCATTATATGCACTGAGAAGCACTTATGGTAAAGTCAAATATACTTTAATGATATTTACACTGTAATACTTTATTTTAAGGTGGCATAGTTACAACATGTACTTACTCTAGTAATAACAGTATTTTTCTGCATAATTACAAGTAACTAACCCTCAACCAAACCCTAAACCTACTGCATTTTTTTTTCTTATTTAGTATTTTTGTCTTGTTTCCCGTCTAAATATCTAAAATTTCTTAAATCAAGATGCATTTACAAGATAAGTCAAATTACATAATATAAATATATTCTTGTTTTCTTGTTTTCTGGAAAATAAAATAAAAAATTACATGAGTTTTTGCTTAAATCAAGCTAAATTATCTGCCAATGGGGTAAGACGAATAATATTGTTTCTTATTTGTGTCCTTGTTATACGTTACATGTACTTACTAAAGATATTGCAGTAAATTATGCATAATAACATGCTACTAACCCTCAACCAAACCCTTATCCTACCATAACCCTATAGTAAGTACATGTACTTAATTAATATTACTCATTACTTAAATATATAATTACACTGTAACAAAAGACACCTTAAAATAAAGCGTAACCTATATTTGGACTGGAAACAAGACAACAATACTAAGTAAGGAAAGCATTTTTTGCAGTGTAAACCATAACTCCAATTAATTATTTTGAACGTTTGTACTTAATATAGTAAAAACAGTATTTTATGTATAATTACAAGTAACTAAACCTAAACCAAACCCTAACCGTAACTCAATAGTAAGTACATGATTTATTAATATTTCTCAGTACTTATTTGAGTAAGTACAATGTAACTATATCACCTTCAAATAAAGTGTAACCCAATAGGAGTGGGGGAGGTCTGCGTTTCCTGAAGTTAAGAGTTTCCACTGTACAATTACAAATTCGACAAAGACACGGGTGATTTGAATGGTCAGGAATTACGGTAATTGAAATGAAGGCTACATCTGCAGCTTTGACAGTGGGCCTTGTTAGTACATAAATGGCCCAGAGAGTGACAGGCATTGTGCCATGACTGACGGCAAGTGGACGGATGGGGATAAGGAGGCTCCTTTCATGGAATTCCCATGGAGGATTCAGGGTGTTGGAGATCCAGCCACCTACATCAAGAACCGTCGGCCAATTAGAGGTTGCACGCCAGCTCGCCAAAAGCAGCCCACTCCCCTAATCACCACACTCCAGTGTGGTACAAAAGCCTGGGCCGCTCACCACATTTCAATTTAAATAGTAAGCCCACCCCCCTTCTTCTCCTCCATCCTCTTTCAACGACTTTCCCTCTCTCTAACCTCTCTCCCCCAGAATCTCTCCCCCACTTTCAACCCGGCTTCACCAAACCCCCCAATGGCTAATAAAAGCAGCAACAAAAGCACACACAAAGCAATCAGTCTAATAGCTTTAATACGTTTAATGCAGTGTTTTCCCCTCGCTGTTGACACATCTCAGTGTTGGGTGGCAAAACAGAGCTCAAGTGTTTGGAGACAGAGAGTGACATTCCTTTTTTCTTCTTTTTTTGTCCTTAAGTCTGTCGTTCGGTGCGATTCCACAACAGCGCAGCAGGAGACAAAATTGGCAAACCGTTAAATATATATATATATATATATATATATATATATATATATATATATATATATATATATATATATATATATATATATATATATATATATATATATATATATATATATATATATATATATATATATATATATATATATATATATATATATATATATACTGCCATTCAAAAGTTTGGGATCTGTATTTTTCTGTGAATATATATATATATATATATATATATATATATATATATATATATATATATATATATATATATATATATATATATATATATATATATATATATATATATATTTATATATATAGTCTAATGATTTATTTATTTGAAATAGAGCTTTCTATTCATCAAAGAACTCTGAGGGGGAAAAAAATATTAAACATTGATAATAATCATAAATGTTTCTTGAGCATCAAATCATCATGTCAGAATGATATCTGAAGGATCATGTGACACTGAAGACTGGAGTAATGATGCTGAAAATACAGCTCTGACCACAGGAAAAAATTACATTTTTACAATATATTCAAACAGAAAGCAGTTATTTTAAATTATAATAATATTTCACAATATTACTGTTTTTTCTGTATTTTTTATTAAATAAATGCGGCCTCTGTGAGCAAAGACTTATTTAAAAAAAAAAAAAAATCTTACAGATCCCAAACTTTTCAATATATATATATATATATATATATATATATATATATATATATATATATAGCCTGCCACAAAAGCACTGGCTGCTCAGCATGAGTTTGGGGCGGGGTTATTTGTTTGACTGGCCAATGAGAGTCTTCACAAAACCGGTTTAACAACATTTCTTATTTCTGCGGCTCCATTTAACAATTCTAATGGTGCAGAAAGTACACACTTCACCCTTCATTTTCTTAAATGCAAAATATGTGTAAATGTAATGCTTTTAGTCCTCGATCTGCACAATCCTGATCCCGTCTCTGCTGGAGTTTTCCTTGCTTTCCACATGTTCTAACCTCCAAACAACAGGGAAAAAGGAGTCGCTAAAGCTGAAAGCAGTTGTGCTGAAATCCGGCAGTAATCTCTCACCTGTCTGCCCACACGGCACTGAGTCAGTTTCTAAATCCACTCCACATTCTTTGTATCAATAGAGGTGATTTTGTTCACATACCCCTCTTTTTAAAGAAGATTGCTTACTGGAACAAAGAAATATTTGAAGGTGCTTGTAAACGCACAGAATGAGTGTGTGTGTTGTTTCAGAGACCAAGTGTTTCTCTGTCTTCCTCTGTTATTAACGCTGCTCTGTCATTAGAGGATTAGAATGGAAGACCTGACCTTTCATACATCAATATGTGTGTGTGTGTGTGTGTGTGTGTGTGTGTGTGTGTGTGTGTGTGTGTGTGTGTGTGTGTGTGTGTGTGTGTGTGTGTGTGTGTGTGTGTGTGTGTGTGTGTGTGTGTGTGTGTGTGTGTGTGCGTGCTAACATGCAATTCTGTGAATGGGAATTTTCCACTAAATCTGTGTATGTCATGCAACTTGTATATTTAGTGTTTGAAACCAAAACAATGATGTAATGTTTAGTAATTTACACATACTTTCATATTATGTCATAACTTCTGTAAATGTCCCTTGATAACCTCCAGTATGTGCATTTCCTGGGATTAAAATATGTAAATATTTACAGTAAGTTTTTAAGGAAAGTTTAAATAGTATCCTGATACAATTTTCTTGTATTTTAGTGATTCATACACTGTAAAAATACACTGTAGTTAAATGTTTAAGTATATATATATATATATATATATATATATATATATATATATATATATATATATATATATATATATATATATATATATATATATATATATATATATATATTTTTTTTTTTTGTTGTTGTTTATATACTTTTTAAGTAGTTTATATAGAATGTCATTGCTCTTCTACTTTAGTGTTTTATAACAATATTTCATTTTGATTTTTATGACTTTTATGACAGTTTAGTCAACATAGGGTCAACATTGTGCTGCAGTTAATTTATGTGTCGGCCTGATTTTTCAAGTTTCATAAATGCTCTGCCTCTCTAACTTGAGTTTATGGTGGATGTTTTATGTCATTGGGGTTATAGCTCAAAGTTTGTCCACGCTTCACACTAAAACATTCGATGCTAGACGGATTGCGCAAGGGAAGGATTTTTTTCAGAGTGCTCGTCAATCAGGTTCGACATCCTGCCAGAAACTACCCATAGTCTTGAGCCTTTCCTTAGAAGTGGAAGAAACAGGAAATAATCCATGGATTCTCGTCTGCTGAAACAGAATGTTCCCTGTGCGGAGCTATTTTAACAGTCGAGGAGTCGTAATGGAGGCTGTGAGAATGAATTGTGTCATTGAGGGGTGAGGGGTGGCTCACCCGCCGCTGTGTTCGCGCTCTCATTGAGCCAGGACTTGCCTCCTCATCTAAAAGCGCGCTCAGCTGACACAATGCTCGGCTTTGCTGTTTTTCAGCGCAGCTTACAAAACGCAAACAAAACAGAAGGCCGCAGTCAGTCGCCGCATGCTCCCGAACGTTCCGGCTGTTTCACTGAGTCAGAACTGAGACGCATTCGCTTTCACTCTTTGCCTGCCGTTTTATTTGTGCCAGTACCTGCGTGTTAGCTTTTCCACAGCTGGCAGCTGACTTATGGTTTTCCTTTAAACGACGAGATATTTTGTAGAGTGTGTTTGAATGTCAGTGGACCTGTCAGTCAGTGACACAAAATGACACACGGTCCCAACGCGACGCATGACGTCCCAACAGGAAATCAATGGCGTGTTCTATGTGTAGAAGAAACAGCTGCCTCTTTCTACCTCCGTGTAGTCACAATCAAGTCCCATATTTCCAGAAAACACATTTTTTTTACAAGTAAACAAAGATGAGTAGAAAAGATAAAAGTAATGTAAGCCTGGTATTAACATCTGTGTCTAGTGATACAATCTCAGGTAGTCAGATTAGACATTATAACTCTTTAACTCTTTCCCCGCCAGCATTTTGACCATTTTCTCAATGGCTCCCAGAATGTTTTGTTTGTATGAATATCTGAACATGCAGTATGTCAAAAGAAAGAACAGAGTCTCTGCTTTTATTTTAGCTTCATGCATTCTGCTTTTATCAACACTTTCTTAAAAAAAATCAAGATTTTGAGCTAAAACCTGAGAAAGCCATGTTTTTTTGTCAAAGACTTTGTCCCGATGGGATTCAGGATGATGATCAAACCACAGATGGAGTAAATGGAGTCATCAACACCTCAAAGCTTCACAGTCCTATAGCTAGTCCTGGGTCATTTAATTTACAACATTAGGCCTTTTTGATTTATATGCTGTTTAATGTTGATGATGGCATTATTTTACATATGCGTCAGCAATGCTTCTATCGCTCGTTTCTGCTTCTTATTTTCCTGAGTTTTGATCAGGAGATTCTGTACTCTTTCAGAAGATGCATAATAGCGCACCCTATCACTCATATTACTATGAATAGGAGAAAGTGAAGCACGCAATATGGCAGATTAAGTCATGCTTAATTGTTTGAATAGTGTGAGTGCTCCGTACTGTGCCCTGGCACGGATACACTTTCGGTTAAATCAAGTATATTTAGGTTTATAACAGCCCTGGTTCTCACCTTATTGATGAACATGAATCGCGCTCGGGCACGGTACAAGGCAACCGTGCCTAGTGTGAGTATACCCTGAGATGCGTGCTTATGACTTCATATGCACATCGGCTGCTCCAGCCTGAAAAAAAAAAAAATCTTGTCAGGATTTGAGCATTTAGAAACAAAATTTATGAGACAGTTGTTGTCAGATTTCATTGGTGACTTCAAATATAAAACTGAATCGTAATCTTGGTGAACAGCTTTGGAGAATTTGATGTTTCCCCATTCAAAGAGAGACTGAAGCTGTACTGTGTCAAAGTACACAGTACATCAAAGATGGCCGCTGTGTAAAATGACTTGCCTTAAAGGGACTTTTGATCATCATGTCGCAAAGTTTGCGATATAATTGAGTATATGTGTAGCCTGTTTGAGAGTGAAGCATGGCACTGTGTTCATTTACACGTGTGCAGCTCATGATCCTGCGCTTTCAGTGTCTCAGAGCGGCTCTGTTCGGAAATGCTGCGTCATATGACGTTCAGGACACGTATAGCGTGCATTTGGGACATAATATGTGCCGACCATCTTCCCAAACTTGTAATGAGAAGCGATTATAAGCCAGATGTTGTCAACAAAACAGAAGCTTTGGCGGTTTTCCATCAAAATAAAAGCTGGGTTATGGTTTGAAATGGGAACGCTATAAATGTTTTACAGTTTTACTGTAAAATAAAATTGTTGTTATTATATGATTTTTCTCAAATACTCAATATTTTATTTGACAATATAATATTACAATACACTAACAATAGTAATATTCATTATTTTGTTTTGTTTATTTTTAATAATAATAATAATAATAATAATAATAATAATAATAATAATAATAATAATAATAATAATGATGATGATGATAATAATAATAATAATAATAATAATAATAATAATAATAATTATTATTATTATTATTATTATTATTATTATTATTATTATTATTTTTATTATTATTATTATTACAACATTTTAGCCAAATCATCCTACAAATAACCACAGCGATATTGGGGTTTTATTTTTATTTTTTTATAGTTGCATTTAAAAATGCAGTCACAATATAATTACATTCATAATATGTATTATTTTGTTTTGTTCATTATAGTAATAGTTATATTAAAAATATACTACTACTACTAATAATAATAATAATTTATGTATTTGTTTATTTTATTATTTTATTTTATTTTATGATTTTTATTTTATTATTTTATTTTATTTTATTTTATTTTATTTTATTTTATTTTATTTTATTTTATTTTATTTTATTTTATTTTATTTTATTTTATTTTATTTTATTTTATTTTATTTATTTTATTTTATTTTATTTTATTTTATTTTATTTTATTTTATTTTATTTTATTTTATTTATAGTTGCATTTTAAATCGCCCTGCAATATGTTCACATGCTTTTTTGACAACTTTCAAACCCTGTTTACCCCCGAGAAACTTACTCTGATGTTTTGTTCTCTAACATATGATTTCAGTGCACTTTAAAACACTCCCATCCATCTAATTTACTCAAACATGGTCGCACTGTGCAGTTGTGAGTGCAGCCACTACACATAAAAAGCCAAAGCAGGTGGAGGAAGGTAAACGGTTGGAGTGAGTGTGCTTTCATTATAATATAAACAGAGAGCTGCACATATGGCTGGTGGGATGAAAACAGTAAAACAGACAGGCAGAGCATATTGGGCATTGAGGAAATTGTGAAGATCTTCCTTTTGCGATTTTTATGGCGCTATTCAAGAACTCCTTTGCTCTGTTATATATCCTCTCGAGTTTACAGCTGCTAGCTTAAGGGTGCGAGTGTGTGTGTGTGTGTGTGTGTGTGTACGTGTGGGAAGGGTAGTGGGTTGTCTTTCAAAAACACTTAGCTTTTCTTTCCCACCCAGCAAATACACGGCTAATTAAATCTAATTAGAGGAGGGCTGTCATAAATCTTTGACAATGCCTTCTGGATCACCCACAAAGCTGTTTTGCCTTTCCACCGTCTTTTCACTGTTGATTAGCATGATAGTGTTTCTCTGTTCCTGCGCTCGTGAATTCACCACAATGCATTATTACCTATTAACAATATGGACAGCGACGGTTATGTGCTGCTCAGCTCGTCCTTCACACTGTGAAATCAGTTCCTCCCAAGGTTTTCCAGTTCAGTTAGTTTTATCTTTTTTTGTTGTTGTCTGTTGTTTGGGCTGATATTGTTCCTCAAACTGAGTGGATCTTCTTTTGTTTTCTGCAGAAACACTTATGGACACCAAATGGGCCACCACTGAACTGGCATGGACTTCACATCCTGAGACTGGGGTGAGTTATTACCATTGTGTGTTTGACTTTGGTTAACCTGAGAACATTATGATTATATGATTCGCTCCTTCAGTCCAAATACAGTGTGAGGTCAATCTCCAAAAACTCCTCTGCACGTCACATTTCACCCTAACATTAAAAAGAAAAAGAAACAACTGGTGCGTTTGTAGGACGTTTTGTTTTGCGCCTTTTTTTGTTTTGTTTTGTTTTATGTTTTGTTTTATTTGTTGTTGTTTTCCCCCTTTTGTTTTTATTCATTTTATTTATTTATTTATTTTTGTTGTTGGAATTGTTTTCCATTCCAGTAATGACACTTAAATTGTGCTTAATTGTTATATATAAATAATTATGTAATATAGACTGGAAAATATAATAATATAATAAATAATATATTTCTTTCCATCTAAATCTTTCATTTGAGGGTTAAACATGACTTTAGTTATTTAGATTTTTTTTTGCTTTGTTTTTGTTTGTTTTTTACTTTTGTTTTGTTTATTGTTTTGATGTTGTTTCCCGTTGTGTTTTTATTTATTTATTAGTTTTCTTCTTGTTCATTATTTATTTATTTATATTTATTTATTTATTTATTTGTTTAGGTATTTATTTATCCCTCTTGTTTTTTTGTTGTTGTGTTTTTGGCATTTCTTTTCATGACAATTTATTTATTTATTTATTTGTTGCATTACAGAAAGGCCTGAGATTTTCCGTTACAGTAATGACAATTAAAAATGTGCTAAAATGTGCTTAATAGGCATTGAAATAATTCTGGTCTTAAAATGGCCTCATTTACTTCAAGAAAAATCTAATTTCTTATTTCTTTCCATTGAAATCTTTCATTTGAGGGTTAAACATGCCTTCTTGAAAGGTTCCGTGAGATTCTCTCATAAATGTCAGAGTTAAACTACCTTTAAATCAAGAGGTATTATAAACGGTCCCGTCGCAGCCTTGTTCAAATATAGCGTGTTAAACACAGGAAGCTCTGAGTTTCATCAGATAAAGGCAATGCCCAGATCACATTTCACCCTAGCTGTGTTACATTCATTCTGCAAAAGTGAAATTTGGGCCCACAAGCTTTTGGCAGACACAGCAGAGGTATCCTTTGCTCACACTGCCCAGAGACTGCTGCCTTTTCTTACTTCTTTTGTTGGGATTTGTCTCCTTCTCAGTTTTGGGGTGTTCACCTCTCTTCTTCAGGGTTGTGCATGTGTCCATTGCCCTGTCCTGCCCCCAGTCACACTGTCTCAGCTGTTGCTGTCACCCCTCCCCAAAACCTTTACTTCCAAGTAACTTAGCACCAATGCACCGAAGCGCAAGAACAGCCCCAAAGACACAAATCAACTGGATCTCACCTTCCCCGTCCATATATTATTCTTGTAAATATCCCTCCCCGCCCCCATTAAAGCACTAAAATTCACTAGCACAATGGGCCAAAGCACACCCCCTTCACACCCCAACAGATGCCTCCTTTCAGAACATACATTGCCCAATTCTTTCCCTTCTGCTCTCTGTCATGCACACGGCTATACATTTCACCCACGCCGGCCCACTGTATTTTAGGACAGACAGGGGAAATGTGGCACCAGTGCGTCCTTAAATATCACAGTGTTCGGGACACCAAGCTGAAATAGCTTCCCTATTGGGGTGAAAACCCGTCACATTCAAACCAAAATGAAAATAAATCAACGTGATTTTGACTGTTTGTTTGTTTTTTGGAGATTTACCCACTGGCTTAATTGGCACCCTCCTTATCTCTCTTTCTTACACAACACTCATTTCTAATTTTGTGTGACACTAAGTTCAATGGTATGTCGCACCCAGAAAACCGAAATGGGAACTGTGCCCAGATAGTAAAAACAGGCGCAAAAAGTTGGAATAATTCCCAGCCTGACTCAGCAGCTCTTTTTCTATTTTCATTTAATCTGCCATGAATAAAAACCATCTATTAGTCATTAGTCTGACACCTGTAACCTGAGAAATAAACAAAGATAAATACAGACTGTAACACCATTAAGGAAAAATAAACATAATGGCCTGCTGCTGCTTTAACCCGACCAGTAAGTCTTCAAGATAAACAAACTGAGTAAAAAATAACATATTTTTTAAATAAACCACATCATTTCCTCCAACGAATCAAAGACATGCAGCAGCGAGAAAAACGAATGTGCATAAACATTCAGCTGAAGTGTGTATGAAAATATGCAGAAATCACCATATAGGCTTATTTCCCCGATATTGAGTTGAAAAGAAATTGATTGAGCATCTTAATCCCGGAAAGAGAAATGTTGTGCCAAGAGTCCACGCCAGTGCAATGTGTGGCCCATCTTCCCTCGCTCAGCAATTTATTTCACTGAACTAAATGCCCATTTACACCTCATTCTTTCTCCTGTCCCATTGACCTGATGCGTATTATTGATTCCAGCACCCTTGGCTCAGAAAGTCTGTGATAAAGCAGAGGCTTCTGGAAGCCCTGTCTGCCTTGGGTCCCTAGGGCCCGTAGGGATGAATGGCCTGTCCGCACAACATCCATATCGCCGTGTTAATTAAAGACTTCAGCCCTACACAAACGCTACGCAACTCTCTCAACAAACCTCTCGATGCTGCACTAGTTTTCTTATTCATTTTTGGCTACAGCTCATTTTCTCGTCTAAAATTGAACTCACTATTGTCAAAAGAAGTGGGGTCGTGTCCCAAGGCCGTTCATGAATCTAATTTGTCAATGTGAAGATAAATCATTTCTCGTTGCTGTTTGTTTAAGCAATAAGAGTCTGATGTAAAAAACTTAATTAGCTGCCAAGATTGCTAGTAGGGGTTCTTACTCGACCACAGTCTGCATTCCCATTGGTAGTTGTTGTTAGTGTTGTAGTTAAGACCACCTATCCCAGACCAAGACAAGACCAGGACCAATGTGTGTTGAGACCAAGACAAGACCAAGACCAAGGCAGGGAGAGACCAAGTCAAGACCAAGACCATAAAGATCCATATTACAGCTTGAGAAATAACTTATTTGCAATCAATACATATAATTAGAATACGAGACTATAAAGAGATGTTACCAATCAAATTAAATCATTAACAACAAATTTAATCTTTGCATTGCACTACAGATGCATCTGAATTGGTAAATTTCAAATGCATAAATAATGTTTTAAAAAATGTATCCTGTTTGCACTCGAATTGCTCTTGCTCTTGTGATATTGCTTAATTATATCAAGTTATAATATAAAAATCCAGATTTCATTCAAGTACTTTTTTGCAACGATATCTTCAATTTTGTGAGCATTTTTATTCATTTTGGTGACATTTTTGACACAATCCCTCATTAATTTCCGAACCGGCACGATAAATAAACACTTGAAAATGTGCTAAACTGTGTTTAATTGTCATTCAAATAACTCCAAAATTCAGTTTTGTCAAGAAAAATCTAATATCTTATTTATTTCCATTGAAATCTTTAATTTGAGGGTTAAGTATGACTTTAGATTTTTTTAATGTTTTTGCCTTTTTTTGTTTTGTTTTCCCCTTTTGTTCATTTTTTTTAATTTTGTTGTATTGTGTTTCATTACTTTGTTAATGTTGTTTCCACTTTTTATTTATTTATTTATATTTATCTATTCTCCTCTTTCGTTTGTTTGTTTATTTATGTATTTATTTAGTACCTTGTTTTTTGTTGAGGCATTATTTTCATGACTATTTATTTATTTACAGTAATGCCACTTAAAAATTGATTAAATGTGCATTCAAATAATTGTGTCGTAAAATGGTCTTAAAATGGGCCTCATTTTCTTCAAGAAGAATTACATTTCTTACTTCTTTCCATTTAAATCTTTCATTTTAGGGTTAAACATGACTCTGAGATATTCTTGACAGGTTGCATGAGATTCTCTCATAAATGTCGTAGTTACACTACCTTGGTCTCGACAAATTAGAAATAAGTTATTGATTGCTTCTGAAGCAGTAAGTGTTATATCCAATCACATTAATGATGTTAATAAATACATACATCATATAATACTCCGGTAATTTATCCCAGCAGTTGTGGTCTTGACCGGTCTTGAAACAAAATCCCAAGTCCTCTAAGTCTGAGTCAAGACCGAGTACAAATGTGGTCAAGACCGAAACAAGACAAAGACCTTCAAAAAATGGTCTAAAGACTGGTCTCGGGTACTGTATAACACCACTGCTCACGTGCACAATGTTGAACTACATTCATCTCATGGTGTCACTTCTGTCACCCCAAATCGCCAAATCTCCGCTCAAACCTTCAGTTCATTGTCACCGAGGCCTGTGTACTCATTGTAAGATGCACAATAGCAATCAATCTCTTGACGATAAGAAGCATACTCTTAGTTCTGGTAGATAAGAGAAATCGTTTAGGTAGAGGATTGACTGTAGCTTGTTGATCTGCATGGATACAATGTAATCATGATGGTTTAATTGAAGAGTAATTGATTGTGAAGTGATGCAGAGAGTACTCCACACTCGAGGTATGAGGTAAACATCCACTCGTTGTTTTATTCAATGAAGTCCACGGTAATTTTGATGAATTTGCCAGGCAGGTTTTGAACTGGTGAACGCAGATGAAAGACCAGCGTGAAGCTCCGCACTTAATCACACCATGCACAAAGTGTAATTGAAAAGGCACAAACCAAAAAGCACAGAATTTAATTTCCCCTCTCTTTCCCTCTTTTTCTCAGCTTGCTCCCTCCGTTACATTGTTCCTCAGCTATGGCATGTGGGGCTGTAGCTGAGAAAGAGCCATTTATTAGCTCTGTAGCCCACCTCAGAGTACTAAAGCCCTGGATAACATCAAAATGAGAATGGTTTCATTTATAATACTGACAATGAGGCATATTGTACCATACTTTAGATAAAAGCATTTGTTATTGCTACTGTCCTCTAGAAGAATCCTTGAATGCCATATATATTAAGTGCTAGCTCACGAAGGTGAACATGTAAGTTTTTGTATATCTATGACTTACAGTTTTCTATTTTTTTCACCCCAGTGGGAGGAAGTTAGCGGTTACGACGATGCCATGAACCCCATCCGAACATACCAAGTGTGCAATGTTCGTGAGCTCAACCAGAACAATTGGCTCCGCAGCGACTTCATCCCTCGAAAGGACGTTCTCCGTGTTTATGTAGAGATGAAGTTCACCGTACGAGATTGCAACAGTATTCCCAATATTCCAGGATCATGTAAAGAGACCTTCAATCTGTTCTACTACGAGTCTGACTCGGATTCAGCCACCGCCACCAGTCCTTTTTGGATGGAGAATCCTTACGTTAAGGTGGACACCATTGCTCCGGACGAGAGCTTCTCTATGTTGGAGTCTGGTCGGGTCAACACCAAGATTCGCAGCTTTGGTCCACTTTCCAAGGCCGGCTTCTATCTGGCTTTCCAGGACCTGGGTGCCTGCATGTCTTTGATCTCTGTCCGAGTTTTCTACAAGAAGTGTTCCACGACCATTGCCAATTTTGCCGTCTTCCCAGAGACGGCCACAGGAGCCGAGGCCACGTCACTAGTCATTGCCCCCGGCACTTGCGTGCCGAACGCTCTGGAGGTGTCTGTACCTCTGAAACTCTACTGCAATGGGGATGGAGAGTGGATGGTTCCTGTAGGTTCCTGTACTTGCATGCCTGGGTTCGAGCCTGCAGTTAAGGAGACGCAGTGTCAAGGTGAGTGCTGATATATGTGTTTTTTTCTCACTGTGCAGTTTATCTTATCTCCCGGTATCACATTAAGCCAAATGGACAAATCATCCAGTTTTTTTTATTAAGGTGTTTGGCCTAACAGCAAATTTGGTTATTCGACCTCAATTTAAGCAGAGCAAAGCAATGAATAAGTAAAAGAGTCTGTATGTCCATCAGAGTGGAACATTTTGCTGAGAGAAAGGAGCGGTCTTGCAGAAAAACATATCAGGTTCAGGCTGAGGTGAATTAAGCCAGCGTGTAACATAGCCACTGTGAAAGTGAGCAGAGCAGACAGCGGCAGGTCAAGGGTCAAATGGAGAGCTGGGAGTGAGAGGAGACCGGAATCGATTTGCGGACCAAGGGCAAGGGCTGTAGTGAAACATTAATGAAGAGCACGAGATGGAGATAGAAAAGTAACCCTGACAGTCAAGGCACCAGAAGTGAAAGGTCACAAAGAGACAGTTGGATCCAATGCATTGTAAGAACTACAAAGACAGAGTCACTGTGAAGTGAACCTCTGGGGTAAAGAACTGAATTGAACAGCAAATTATTTGTGTATAGAGAAAGGAGGATTATTAGTGGTGTTTGAGGTAAACATCAACGTTATGAGAGTTGGGGATTTGAGCAAACGCTTAACTTTGAGTATTAGCGCGTAAGATGCCCTACACAGTTTGTCCTATGGACATGAAGGATGCCTTAAAAACCATATACTACTTTTCTAAGCAATCTACTTTCACTTTTCACCTGGTGAATGATAAATCGGGGGGGATGTGTGTGTGTGTGTGGGGGGGGTTATTAGAATAATAGGAGTAAGCTCTTTTGACTTGAGATAGTAAAAAACTATGTATAGAAACTATGTATAGTATGCTAAAAAATAACAAGAAACAATGCCCGTTGAACCACAATGACAACCTACCAAACCCTAGCAACCACATAGTACCCTAAAAAAACATATTTGGAAATGCACTTTAACATAGTGGAAGCAAGTTTTGCATTGGCAAGCACCACTCAGATTATTATTATAATTATACAGAAAATGTATGTAGTTGTCAAAGTAATAAAGGGCTTTTCTACTACTGCCAACTTGACATTAAACCTGTGTATACCCAATGGGGAAAGTGGGCAGTCCTCCGAAAACTGCTGCCTGGTGTACAGTTAAAAACTCATTTGTTTGCTTGCGGTGGCTCAAGGTGAAAACCCTGGCAGCAGTGACCTGATGAAATGTTCTCTAATCAAGCCACCCGGAAACTAAAGGAGGGATAAATCTCTCTGTCACCTCTCTCTTGCTCGCCTTCATCTGAAGGCCGTTGGTCTCATTAATATCCTGCCAGAGCACAGTTAGGACATTCACATGAATATTAATCGACAATACCCTTTTTTTTTCTTAGCGCTGCATATTTTTACTATCCATTCTTTTTCCTCGCTTCCAATTTCACCACAAATTTTAATCACTCCCTTAAGTCCTATGTTCTGCTCTCAATGAGAGAGGGAGAGAGTGTTTGGGCAATAGAGTGTGTGCAATAGACTGTACTGGAGAGAGTGCACAAGTAAGAGAACTCATGAAAAAGCCACAGGATTTGCATTTCCTTTGCTTTCTTTCACCTCTCCTCTCCCCCTCTCTCACTCTGTCAGGAGTGCAGCTAGAGGAAGGATGAGGATGAAAGGAAAGGGCTGACTTCTTACCTTCTTGGAAGCGATTAATCAGCACTTTCAACCCTTCAGAAAACAGAGTTTTTTGAAGGGGAATTTCAAGCAGTCTTTCATAAGGTCTAGAATCTAGATGGTCTCATTTGTCTCCCCAAGATGTTGGTTAATTTATGTTCTTCTGAAATGCGAGGCAAAACACAGAGGACTCTTTAATCTCCAAAGTGATACGTTATGTGCGATAAACTCGGAATTCACTAGATCCACATTCTTTCATCTTTATCGCTATGTGAATTGTTTCTTATGGTCCTTCTTCACTAGCTACCTCTGGCCTCCCCTGATCAATGATTAAAGAAATAAGCCCCCAGTTAACCAAGTTAACAGTATCCCTGCACTAATGAAGCCTTATGTCAATATGGCACATTCTGAGAAAGGGAACTTAGAAGGTGACCCCAGGAATATCGCCGGTTTTGTGTTCTG
This sequence comes from Gobio gobio, assembly GCF_949357685.1. Classification (NCBI taxonomy): domain Eukaryota; kingdom Metazoa; phylum Chordata; class Actinopteri; order Cypriniformes; family Gobionidae; genus Gobio; species Gobio gobio. The sequence continues at coordinate 16,066,253 of NC_137120.1, forward strand.
CTTTGAACACTATCAGTGTGGAAACCAGATGTTCAACTCTTTTCCTGAAAAACACAGCGACTGTTCATTATTTGCTGATCCTAAGCCTTAGAGACTACTGATAAAATGGCTGGAATGCTGGGAACTGGTGTCATACTCCTTCCCTGCTGTTAATAAACATAAAACTGGCTCCTTGATAACTTAACAAGACAGTTAGGTGACATTCTGAGCAGAAAGATCACAACACCATTGTGTGCCGGGATAGCATCTCTGCATTTATCATAGATGTGATAAAACGTGTACACAGTCTCCGCAAATGGTGTCGGAGCTCCACAAAGGTCAAAGACCTGTGAATGACACACTAATCTTTGTATTCATAAGATAACAGCTCATGCTTTACCATGTAGCCTTCAATATGGCTTTATTTGTCTTAGAGAGACACTTCCTGTGGTACAACATCAACATTCCCTGTGTTTGAGTATTGATTGAAGGAGTTCATTTCGAAAAGTGCTCTTGTTTGGAACAAACAGGCATCTGCTTGTAATTGAAGTTGACGGTTAGCATATGCGCATGGGGTTTATGCAAGGCCAGGGTATGTTGTTGGAACTCGTCTAGTCATGAGGGGGTTATTTCCCCGGAGGAAAGCAACAGCAAATTAATGGTGCCAAACAAATACGTAAGCAAGAACCTGTGCGCCTTCGTATTTTACAATGCCAAGATGGAAAGGATTAGACTGCATACTGTGGGCAAGAAAAACAAAAGGAAAATTAAGGCAAGCAGAGCTCACAAAATGCTAATTGCAAAGGGGAAATTGCTATTGATTTTGCTGTTGAATGCAATGAAAAGTTTTGTCACATACCTAGATGGAACCAATATGTCGAAAATTAGGAAAATGCAGTTACAGCTTTTGTTTTTATCTCTGACAGTCAAAGTAAACAACTCTTTCTCTCTTTAGCTTGCAGTCCAGGCACCTTCAAGTCCAAGCAGGGTGAAGGCTTCTGCTCCCCATGTCCGCCCAACAGTCGAACAAGTTCTGGAGCCGCCAGCATCTGCTCATGCAGAACAGGCTACTATCGGGCGGACAATGACTCACCTGACTCAGGATGCACTAGTAAGTAACACCTTCTACTAAAACCTCCATTTCACCCAACATGACCTCATATAATCATAAACAGTTTTGTTTATTTGCCATGCAAACACTATGTACATTCATATGTAAACCAATTCCTCTGTCAACAATCCAACAATTATGAGAATGCTGGGATTGTTTCGAAACATTTCCCTTTCTCCTGTTTTATATTAGTTTCTTTCTGGTTGTGTTCATTGTCAGCACACTGAACAGATACATCAAAAAAACATGTTTTCCCAAGTGAGCACCAAAGCTATTTTTGCCATTTTTTGATGTTAAATGAGCAGCACAAGTGGGGAAAACAAGGTTTTGCTTAATTTTTATTTACATGAAAGTGCTTAATATGCATTGAGTGTAAATGAAGCCCCATTTGACCAATTTTATCTAAATGTCCTGCTTAAAAAAACATCTTAACACCAGCCTAATGTGGTCTGATATTCTTAGCTGCTTACCAGGCTGGTTTATATTGCTTACTTTGATAGTTTTGTTGGGGTTTGGGGAACCTATCAATTGTTGGGAAATCATCTAGCCAAACAGCTAGACCAGCTGAACACCAGCTTTACTAAAAAGTCAAACCTGCTGGGAAGGCAACTAAGACCAGAAAACTACCCTAGGCTGGTCTTTTAGATAGAGTTATGAGTACTAAAATATCTGAACATCACAGAAAGCACTTAAATTTTTAATTGTATCTTCAGAAGAATAACATGACAAAAATATTTTTTTTTGCAGCTGTGCCCTCAGCTCCACGCAGTGTCATCTCCAGCGTAAACGAGACATCGCTTGTTCTTGAGTGGAGTGATCCACGTGAGCAAGGTGGAAGAGAGGACCTTCTCTACAATGTCATCTGTAAGAAATGTCTGCCCGAACGTGGTACCTGCACACGGTGTGATGACAATGTGGATATCTCTCCCCGCCACCTTGGGCTTACTGAGAGACACGTGACTGTCAGAAACCTTCAGGCTCACACCCAGTACAGCTTTGAGATTCAGGCCGTCAATGGAGTCTCCAACAAGAGTCCCTATGCACCGCAGTTTGCCTCTGTTAACATCACTACCAACCAGGCTGGTGAGTTCAGTGAGTTGTTTCTCTTTGAAGTTCATAAACTACCTTGAACAGCTTTCAGAGTCATGCATATGCTTAACTTTCTCCTTAGCACTCTATGCTAGCACCCAGCTCCAAGAATGCCTCTGTTTGCTCTCAGGAATTGACCACAGACATTGTAATATGACCTAGGCTGTTGTTGCACATAAGTCAATCCCAGGGTGACATGCACACCCACACAGCAGCCCACCCCCATGGTTCCAAATATTCAGGAGAGTCTGTGAACAGATTATCTCCTAGGACTATGCCTGAATATTCATCCACCTTTTAAGACAAAAACTAAATATGGGCTGTCAGCTCAAGGGACGTCATGGTTACTTCCACTGTCTCCGCAGGATGAGGCCCCTTAATCCCGGGGTGAGAGTAAGTGAGCAGGCTGCCCAGGGAGTATTGTCTTCAGGGTGAGGCTTTTTTGAGCAAGGCCTGGGTTAGGAGGTTGATGGTGTTGGGTTGGGGGAAAGCGAGCTATTGGGGGAGGTGGACAAAGAGACAGACGGAATAATAAAGAGCTACTAAGGAATGGATCAAAGAACCGGACCTGGGGATTAAAATGTTTTTAACAAAAAAAAAGTGAGGGAGAGAGAGAGAGAGAGAGAGAGAGAGAGAGAGAGAGAGAGAGAGACAGAGACAGAGGCAAGAAAGTAGGGGTGAGAGCTACTGTAGTGTGTGAACAGAACTTGATAACATCAGAAACCAGAGATGGCAACATCAGGTCTGAGGACAAATGGGGACAGTTTAGATTATGTAAAGCTGGCTGCTAAGATAAGTAAGGTACTATGGAAGAGCTTGTGTGAACACGTGTGTATATATAAAGACGGTACAACTTTACTAACATGATGAATAAGTACTACACAATTTTTAAACAAATTTTTTTGTCACATTAGAGTGATTTGGGAAAGAATTGTCTTGAAAATTATATCACAATATAAAACTATGAGATTCATCTACATGTGGAAGACAGATAGTAAGAAGAAGGCATCGTGGGATTAAGGAGTGGACAGAGGGTGTGTGCAACTCTACACATATTTGCATGTGTGTGTAGGTTGTGTGGACTGGATTTGCCAGATACTAAGCCTTCCGGTTTGTCTGTCATGGTGCTTGTCACAAGAGACTTTAGAATCTATTCTGTCTGTGTAGTTTGAGAGGCTGGGCCCCCGAAAGTACCCAAGACTAAGGGCTGTCTGATGCTTATACTTCAAAGCAGCTCTTTGGTAATCCTGAATGTGACCATGCTCTAAATAAAAAAAAAAAATGGAAAAAGAAATTCAGTTTTCATTAAAATAGGATTTCTCTCATTTCCCTCCACATAGCTCCCTCTGCAGTTCCTACTGTCCACCTGATGGGGGCCTCAGCCAACACCATGAGTCTTTCCTGGCTCCCCCCTGAAAAACCAAATGGCATCATCTTGGATTACGAGATTAAATACCATGAGAAGGTAAGAGCCAGTGTAAGTCAATGAAGCGAGGGGCATTCAATCACAATTCCACCACTGTCATCCTCTGCTCTATACATAATCGTTCATCCTGACAACAGCATCAACCCTTCCTCTCTCTCTCGCTCTCTCTCGTACCCTAACACTCTCCTCCCTAACTCCTTCCTTGATTCATCCCCTTCTTTTGAACGCTGATACCGCGAGGCAGTCAGAGCTTGGCAGGGATGGAGGCAGGAGGATTTGCATAGAGGAGAAGAAAGAGCCAGGCATATCTGCTCCGTGTTTGATGTGTTGTACTGACAGATTAAAGTAGAGCTGCCAGACGCTCGCTTTTGGGTGCTGGCTGGTTTTATATGGCTTGTTTTATCACTGTCCCCACAGGACCAGGGAGAAGCTATTGCCCACACCATGACAGCCCAGCGTAGCTCTGCACGCATCGAGGGTTTGAAGCCCGGAACGCCGTATGTGGTGCAGGTTCGAGCCCGAACGGTGGCAGGGTATGGCCGCTATAGCAGCCCTACCGACTTCAGCACCAACCATCAGGGTATGTAAAACACCCTATATTGTAACATCAAATTGTTATGTCATATCAAGCATTAGTGTGAATCTAAGAGGAACTTTTACATCAATAATCCTATTAATAACACTAAAAACAGAAATGCTAAAAATAGATCTGAGAAATTTGATTCTCTTGAATATTTTCTATGATATCTCTCTTTGTGTGCCTCACACAGCTGATGCAGACAAGACTCTACAGGAGCAGTTACCCCTCATTGTGGGCTCTCTAACGGCTGGGCTGGTCTTCATCATTGTTGTTGTGGTCATTGCCATTGTCTGCCTCAGGTAATTTTCACTTACCTTAATAATAATCAGTATTTTCACTTATATATTTTTTATATTGGTCAATTAATGGGTGCATTTTAGGCACCCTCAGAAGCAGATTAATTTTGGGTTGTCAGTTATTTTGGATATTTTACTTTGTAAATTGTATCCTCAAGTGCACATGTGCCCTACATTGGAATTCTGCAGTGTCCCGGTGATCGTTGGCACTTGCAGTTCCATCTTGTGGCCACCTTCCCCTTTCCACAGCTAAGGGGCAAGGCAGCTGTATATTTAAAGCCTTATCATGCACAAATTCTCAATTTTCACTCGCTTTCTTTCTAATCAGCACAGTGTGTCTCAGTATCTTAGCTTGTCTGCGATTGAGAAAATATAGGCCTTGGCATATTCCGGAACTGAATTTGAATTGGAAATGAGATACAAATCACCAGCGGGTATTATTGGCCCGGTTACTAGTTAGACAACAAAGGGATTGCATTACCATGTACTAGAGGGTGGTTGAAATCGTATTGCATTTAATGGACTGATAGTGGAGAAAGTGTGAAGGAAAAAAAAATTAAAAGACAGGGGTGAATTAAACAATGTGGCATTAAAGATTCCTTAGTATGTAACGGGAGCAAGACACCTAATGCTACTGCTGTTTTTCTTAGCTGTCTTTATGCAGATTTCACTTCCACAATTCAGTCAAATGAAGTGATAAGGGTCTCTTGTGGCTGAATCTGTTGTTCTCTTTAATTGTCATATAATTCCCCTTCTTTAATCGACCTCAATTTATGTCCCTGAAGGGGCTGGCAGGGAAAAAACAGGTCTTTTTAAAAAATGCTTATTTTCCTATATTTAGTTAAGAAATCAAGAACCTTTTGTAACTGACTGTATTGTCTTTGCTTCACAGGAAGCAACGCAATGGCTCCGAATCAGAATACACAGAAAAACTGCAACAATACAGTAAGTCTCTACAGAGTTCACTTGCCACTGGATGACTAACAATTCTATAAATATGTTACATTATGGCAGTGTGATTCATACGGCTATTCGCACTATTGAATCCCCTATAGTCACTCCGGGGATGAAGGTCTACATTGACCCATTCACCTACGAGGACCCAAATGAGGCCATCCGCGAGTTTGCCAAAGAGATTGACGTTTCCTGTGTGAAAATCGAGGAGGTCATTGGCGCAGGTAACCAACAACACAAGCTCCTGAGCAACAGGGGGAAGACAGCTAGGCACACCCAGGCCATACCTTTAGAGGACTTCACACCAAGCGGTACTTCAATCAACTCATCCAGCACCAAAATCCAAACCCTTAGCACCTTACAAATGTCTCTAACAGCTTTACTTACAAAATTGAGCTTCTGAGGTTATCTTCAGAGCTAACTATAGAGCTACCATTCTTGCTAACTTACCAAGCCTCTCCTGAGCCTGATTATACCTCTCAGACAACTAATTGTCCTCCTGACCCTATGATCTGTTAACTTCTCCGTCCATGGTGCTCCTTCCTGCCCTTGAGACCACTCCCCTTTGTTTTGTGAATTTTCTAGATCTTAACATTAGTGGTAGCAGTTTAGTTTCTGAGAGCCAAAAGCAAAGAGAAGTAGGATTCTGGTTCAGTAAGACTTGAAGCCATGTTGTAATGGAATGGAGATGAGGAGCCCCATGCCAGACTCCAACAAACAAGGCTTTTAACATCTAACGCTGCTACCTGAACCTGTTGTTTCCCAGCTTCGCCTAAAGTGATGAACCCCTACCATGTCCTTCCCTGACCCCTCTGTTTCTCTTGCACCTGCTTACACATTGGCCTAGACTGCAGACGCAAGCTATCCAATCCTCCCAAGCTTCTGTCCCCACCGACTTCCTACTCTACTACCCTCACTCCCTCCACACCCTAGCATTCCCTGCTTCTGCCCTTTACCCCTTCCTCTATTGCTTTATTTTCCCATTTCCTTTTTGGCACCCCAACCCCCAACAATGCTCCAAAAGCCTTTCCCATTTAAGCCTACCCCTTCCCTCGCCCCCTGGAATTACTCCAATAGCATCACCTTTAGCCCTGGCTTCTTTTGCTGTCTCCCCCTGCTTCCCCCTGGCTCCTTGATTCTAACCAGTAACTGTCCCTCTCCCCTTTCTCTCCCACACTCCTTCACTCTTCCCTCTCCTCTCCACCCTTTCTGTCTCTTTCTCGTCTGTCCATTACCTATATAGGAGAGTTTGGAGAGGTTTGCCGTGGCCGCCTGAAGCTCCCTGGACGACGTGAGATCATTGTGGCCATCAAGACTCTGAAGGCAGGCTACACAGAGCGCCAAAGAAGAGACTTCCTGAGTGAGGCCAGCATCATGGGCCAGTTTGATCATCCTAATATTATCCGCTTGGAAGGGGTGGTGACAAAGAGTCGGCCAGTCATGATTGTCACCGAGTTCATGGAGAACGGAGCGCTGGATTCCTTTCTCCGGGTTAGAGATGCTTACTCCCATAATACAATTTATTTATTGTTTTTATTCATGTTTGTGAAAATGTAATACTTCATAAAAAGTGATCTACTTCATAAAACGAGTACCATCATTGCTGTGGTCTAGCACAAGTTTTATCCAAGCAGTAGTTTTCTAATAATAAAAAAGAGATGTTCTCACCTATCCCCTAAACTTTTCTGAAAAGAGATGACAAATAACATAGCTGCTAGCTGTAAAATTCAGAGATGAATCAGCTGGCTGATGAGTAACAGATGTAGAGTCTTGTCTGCATCAGCTGTGTGAGGCATACAAAGAGAGATATCATAGGAAATATTCAAGAGAATCAAATTTCTCAGATCTATTTATAGCATTAGAAAGTAAAAAAAAAAAAAAAACTTAAACAGGAGACATTTCTGTTATTAATGGGTCTGTGATTTTTCTCACTCTCTCTCTCCAACAGCTAAATGATGGACAGTTCACAGTCATCCAGCTCGTCGGTATGTTGAGAGGCATCGCAGCTGGCATGAAATATCTGTCCGACATGAACTACGTGCACCGTGATTTGGCTGCTCGTAACATTTTGGTCAACAGCAACCTGGTGTGTAAGGTGTCCGATTTTGGTCTTTCTCGTTTCTTGGAGGATGATCCCACTGACCCCACCTACACCAGCTCATTGGTCAGCATTCACACATCGATCCTTTCATTTGTATAGCAATTAAAAATGTCCAGCTTCCAACTGAGGTTAAAATTATTGCATGTTATTGCATCTATAGGGAGGAAAGATCCCCATTCGCTGGACAGCCCCAGAGGCTATTGCTTATAGGAAGTTCACCTCAGCCAGTGATGTCTGGAGTTACGGCATTGTGATGTGGGAGGTGATGTCATACGGCGAGCGCCCATACTGGGACATGAGCAACCAAGATGTGAGTTTTCGCTCTACTTTGCTTCTATTCAACTTCATTTGAATGTAAATTAATGATTATTTTTCAATCCACAGGTGATCAACGCAGTCGAGCAGGACTACCGACTGCCCCCACCCATGGACTGCCCTACTGCCTTGCATCAACTTATGCTAGACTGCTGGGTGAAAGAAAGAAACTTGAGACCTAAGTTCTCTCAGATCGTCAACACCCTGGACAAACTTATTCGCAATGCCGCCAGCCTTAAGGTGGTCACCAGCACACATTCTGGGTAAGGGCACACATGGACTGACTCATATTAGCATGTTAGTTAAAATGTTTGCATGATGCTTTTTATCTTCTCAACTATGTAAGTAGTATGACTTATTTAAACTAGTTCACTCAGTGTAAAATCACAATTAGGGAGGCATTTGAATTAAGAGACTGTTGATTTCAGATCACATTATTGTAAGCTGAGAAACTCTGATATTATAGAAATTAAGACCTTCAGTCAATAAAACTTTTGGTTTAATTGCACCATCACAGGGCTATTGAATTTTTTGCCTGAGATGCTTGCTCGGGACTACACTTAATAGACATTTAATGACATAAGCTGCCTTCCAGATGATCTGAATTTTTGCAAATAATTTATTGTTTCAGTGATACACACAGTAATTGTTAGCAAGAAGCTTCAGGCGGGGTTTGACCCACCTCAGGGTGCCTGCCTCTGGGCCATAGGTCCTAGGGGAGGGCCTCTAACAACCAAGAAACAGTGGGAGACACTTTGTCTACTCTGCAATGATCAGAGTATAAAGGAAGAATAATTAGTTAATGTAATTCAGAGATAGGAATGGTTTTAATTAGCAAGTAACAGGATTTTAAAGGGGCCAATGGATGGGTGGCCTGCCTGCTGAGCTTAATGAAAGAGTGAGAGATTGGCTCCTGTTGCAACATTTGATGTTCTGTGTACTATCTTCAGTGATCCATTCCTTAACTAAACTAAGGAAAGTTTGTTTAGTTAATAATTGCTCCAAGTGCTGAGTTAATGGTAGGTTAGTTATGCATGGACATTTATCCTTTTGGTTGTCTCATAGTTTCCCTGTGTTGCACTTAAAGTCAACGTCCCCAAGACGTGAGAGCCAGGCCGGCTCTAACAATGCTCCATTAAGGAAAGCTGCCTTCCAGGTTAATGACCACAAACCCTTCAGCCCTAAAGGCAGGAGCTTATTAAAAATCACTCTTCCCATCCATCTACAGACCTTGTCTTCAATAGAGCCTCTGTTCCGTTCTTATTAACTTTTTTCGTATGCTTTTAATTGTTAATTAATCTAATGCCATCAAAAGACAGCTAGGTTCAGCAGAGCAGAGAGCTTGCAGACAGGAGTGGCATTGCTCTCAAACTTTGCCTCCCAATCCACGCTGCCCAAATCTCATTGTTCGTTATTAAGATCCAAATCTGGGCATAGATCAAGTCTAGTCTCTGTTGGTTTTGTCTGCTTTGTCTGCATGGCATGTGCTATAGTGCAAAAAGGATTTTGTTTGCATGCATCCAGGACCATCAAAAGAGGTGGATACACCTAGCCTACTTGTTCCACTTAGATAAATCATGCAATGCATAAGGAAACAATAATTTTAAATGAATATAGAATCATAAAATACACTTATTATAGGATTGTAGCATATCAAGTATCAGTGCATGTTAGGCAAGAAATATGCTGCTTCATGTGCACCAACACCGACAGCTTCCTTGAAGTTCTCTCTGGCAGGCCTCTGCGTGTCTCCAGCCAGTAGGCCACAGTGGCAGGTCCAGGCCCTACAGGCCAGGAGAGGTGGTGGTGGGGGATTTGGGGGTGAGGTTTTGGTGGTGGAGGCCTGGCGTGACCTAACCCTCTCTCTCTCTTTTTATCTCCACTCCTCTCTTTCTCTGTAGGGCCTCCCAGCCGCTCCTCGACCGCTGTGTGCCTGACTACACCACCTTCACCACTGTGGGCGACTGGCTGGATGCCATCAAGATGAGCCGCTACCGAGACAACTTCCTCAATGCTGGCTTTGCTTCTTTTGACTTGGTGGCCCAGATGACTGCAGAGTGAGTGTCTGGACCATTTGCTGGAATGCTCCTCTTTGTTTTGGTGGTCTTACATTAGTTCGAATTCAAGGCACTGTGCACTTTGTATTGTTCAAACTTTTAATTGTATGCAACTTTTAATTGTTCCAGTTAGGGGTACGAGTGATTTTATAATAGAGCTTGTGGCATGGACTTGAGCCAAATGCATGGAATTGAACTCTGGTTCAGACCAAGCAATCAAACCAAGGGTAAAAAGTAGGGAATTAAAGAGACAGTAAGTTTTGAATCAATATTTTAATGATCAGAATGGGTTTGAGAATGTGATTATTCTCCTCATCTCATTTTAATTTACTGCAACATTTAATTCTCAGAAAATGTCATGAACAAAGAATCCTACAAAGGTCACGGTCCAAAAAAGAAATCCATGATTTGTCGCTATGTTAAATGTCTAGACAGATGTGTAGAGAGCAGTTGGGATCAAACAAACTAATAAAGAAAAAAATTATAAATTCATCACGCCCATTAAAATGTAATAAAATATGGAGGCAGGGGTAATTTGTTTCAATTTGGCAATTTGACAGGTGTACCAGTCGGTGGTTTTCTTGTGCTCTTAATGACTAGTAATCCTTCTAATGGGCTCCATTTATTATCATTTTATCCAACATTGTTGGCTTGATGGAACCAACAGAGGAAAAAGAGAGAAAACACTTTTACATTGTGTGAAATTACTCTGCTAATGTTGTGCGATTGTAGAGATGAGAAGGCAGACAGACTGGGGGCCGCCACAGGGCCGGTTGCTCCCTGACAGCGTCCGTCCTCTTGCAGGCTTTTCCTTATCATAAGGTGAAAAAAGTAAATGACGAGTCTGTTCTAGCTTTTAGCTACACATGTTGCTGTGTAAACTAAGACCTCATGAAGGGATTAGATTACCATTGAAACAACAGGAAGCATTTTTATCATAAAGCCTGTGGTAACCTTTACACCACACTCATTCTACAGTATAATGACTGCTGTCTGTTGTGCAGTGAAACATTATTCCAAGTCATGTCTGTGGTTACGCAAAAATCACTTTCTTTATGTGAAATGTGACATATGGTAGCCCTAGGTGCAAACACTTGCAAATCATTAACCAACGCTTGACCTACCGCCAGTTTGAGAACTATATTTGCACCACAAACTTGTCTCAGTTTAGTAGCCAAAGGGTGGGGTTCTTCTATTTGCTCAACCTAGTGAAAACTTGCTAAAGGGATTTGCTCACCTGGCTACATTCCCATGGGAGCTTATTGCTTGAATAACATCAATTCTGTTCTCTCTTATAGAAACCACTTTGTTATTAAAGGGATCATGAACTGCAGTGTTTTTTGTTTTATGTTTCCTGTGGTGAACTTATAATGTTAGTATGACATTTACATCAAAAATTGGCTACCCTGATTTTATCCTCTGATTCGAACACTCTGTTTGAAGGGGCGTGTCTGCTGTGAGACTTCAGTGTAAACGCCCACTGCTGTGATTGGCTGCTGTGACACTTCAGTGTAAACGCCCACTGCTGTGATTGGCTCACATATTTGCTTATGAAATAGCTTGTATTACATGTGGAACTCTCTCAAAAACGTTTAGCACCTTTTTACAATTACAGCTCTCAAGGTTAACTAATCGTGACAATTGTTGATTATAGCATTATATTTATATCTATATAATTATATTTAGATCTATGGCATGAAAGGTTGCACTGGCATCATGGCATGATGAGCATTGTAGCCAATCACAGACATGTTGAGTAACTTGCAACTCGATTTCTGCACACTAACAAATGCTTTTATCATTACTAACAGTGCAAACACAATGTAAATCAGAGATTTGTTGATTATTACAGGAGTTTTGGCACAAGTCCAGAACTCAGTCACTGATAAACTTGTGCTGTTTGATTGACAGCTCCAGCAATTGGAATTGCGCTAAAATTGCGACTGATTTCCCAAAGAATTTACAGTGAAATGTAGCGAATACAAATAAATATTGCTCAACTGAGACGTTCACATTGTTGAAAATAAATAAGCACATTCCTAGCATTAGGATCCTTTGGAAGGTAATGTATCACTCTTCTCTCCTCGTCATCTCACTAACATTCCAGTGGGTGGGGCCAAAGTTGCGATGATGAAGTAGGCGTTGATCTTCTTCTGCAGAGGTGGTCTTTCACCATCTATTATAGGCTCATTCCACAACGAGTCTGTTTTTGGACTAACAAGGAAGTTTTCAGTTCTGAATCTTATCGTATGATGAGCTCTTATATGTCAAAAGCTCAAGAAAAATGAGATTTTTAACAGTGGCAATAAGGTTTTTATGTTCTTGTTGTTTTCTACAGAGATCTCTTACGGATAGGCGTGACATTAGCCGGCCACCAAAAGAAGATTCTTGGCAGCATTCAAGACATGAGACTGCAAATGAACCAAACGCTGCCCGTCCAGGTCTGAGATGAGGGTGGGACTGTTCTACAGAGAGCTAACAGACGACCCCAGATGCCTGATCATCTCCACTAATCAGATGAAACTGGCTTGCAGTGCCTCGGACAACTTTTTCTTTTCCATTTTCCTGTTTTCCTGTAACGACTGCATTATTTTACACCCGACAGGATTAGATAAGATTATTTTGTACTTATTTTTAAGAGCGGAGAGGAAAGCCCGTATCCCAACGGCTGCCACACGAGGCTCCGGTATGGGATTGGCGATTGCATGCGTGCGTGTGATACTTTCTTTTGTGAGGCTGGCTGGGATTCGCCCAAGCTCCAAAGCCTCCCACAATGCATTTCTCCCTGAAATTGACTCTGAGGGACAGACTCTCCTGGACGGACATTGCTTATGGAAGAGAAACTCCTCTAATAGTACGCATAACTTGAATATAAAGACAAAAGACTAAAAGTGAATATAAATTCACTACGCGTGAGGACACGAATCCCTCCAGCGCTAGCAGATGTTCTATTGTGCGTGTGATTTTGTGCTTATTCCCCATCTTCATATTGAAGGTGTTTTATTTAAGGGCACATGCCTCAAACGGACAGGAGGGAGAGGCACAGCCGAGGGTGAAAGATCACGGATGTTGCAGGACCGGATTTGAGGAAGTTGCATTTGTCCACCAGGTTTAAACTGACAAAGGACTTCTTAGAATATACCTGGTGAACTCAGGATGCTTTCATAGCTATGTTTTCTTTTTATTCTCTTCTGTTGTTTTCCCTCACCCTGTTTAGTTTCTGTTCCACGATAGGTTGACATTTAGCTGGTCATTAACCATTATATCAGAATTCTTTAGCAGTTAGAAAAGAGAAGGACTGTGATAACTTGTACTACACTGCGATAAATCTTTTTAAATCAGTGTCTTTTTCCAGGAAAAAAAATATCTAAACATCCTTAAAAAAAGATTGCAAAATTGTGCAATATATTGAGACTTCAGAGAATAATTTATAAATATAGAATTTTCAGAGAATATATCTATAAATATATCTTATGTTAGGCATACATTCACTAAGGATTATAAGCATAAACATAAGCTTAAGACATAAAACAATTGTCAATTGGGTAAGAAAACAATTCTAACGAATACTATTTTGCTTCTCAAGTAAATTGATCTTGTTTTAAGAATGTTTAGCTGTTTCCTGGAAAACAAGATAAAATACTTTCAGTGTAAAAACAGTGCTAATCACTGACCATCTCTAACGTGTGCGTGTACGTGTCAGAATGACTTTGTTGTAGTGTGTGCGTTTCTGTGTGTGTGTGTGTGTGTGTGTGTATGTGTGTATAAAACAAAGGGAGAGTATAAGGATTATGCACACAAATTCTGTAGATGAACATTTCAGTTGAGCACAAATGCATGACATAATTTGTGACGATGAGCTCCAGTTATATTATATATTATTACTTATGAATTAATAATACCCAGACAGCAACATAGTGTCGGCCCAGATCCGGGCCACATCTGGTACACGTGGTTTCAATGCGTTCCAGATGTGGGCCGGATCCGGGCAGACACTATGTTGTTGTCTGGGTATTACGCGGAGAAATACCTTTTTTATTTTATTTTTTTATTTTTTTATCCCAAGATGCCAAAAGAATGCTTAATTTATTTAAAGATCTGATATACAGCATTGTTGACATTCAAAATGCGACATGCAACAACAACAACAACAAAAGATTTAGTTTCTTTGACGAGAAAAAAATGCACAGGAAGTGCATTAAGAGAAATGAAAAGAGGTGTTGAACATCTCATCAATGTTGGGCAGATCCCTGGTAAATCTCTAAGCCTTTCCGTCGCCACCACAAAAAGAAACTGTTAGTAGCAATTCTCTAACATATCCTATTGTGAAGATCACTCGCCAAGCTTTTTGTTAATTTCGAGCAATCATATTTGTGGAATTACAGGATTTCCGGCGGTGTTTTCAAATGGAAATTCATCTTAGTGCTATGCGGGCAGCAGGAAACGTTATACTTCCTGAAACTGTCGGTTTGTCTTCCACATTCTTTAAGCCTTCACCTTGCTCATCTTTTTCTTGGCAGATAGGCTGTTTACCGCCTGGCAGAGACAGATGACCAGCCCATTTCAGCTTCTGAATGGCTCTTGTCTTCTCTTCCAGTTAGTTATGTGAAGACTTCATGGCCCCACGTCACCAAGAAAGATATAAATATGCAAAATAGTAGCATGTCCGATGGGTTAAGAACTAAAGATCGAAGCTAATACAGAGAGTTTTTACCCAAATCTGTCTCTAGAATAGTCTCAGTGCTTATATATTGCACTTTGGGAAATGGTACTGCATATATTCTGCACAGTGTTTGTGGTTTCGTTTAAGTTCACAAATCATTTAAGGGTTCCCTCTTTCCTCAATTACAAGAGCTCCATGTAATATAACAGTGATTTTATGATGACAGACATTATCTTTTTTGATCTTGATGTAAATGAACCCTGCTCCTTAAAGTTTCTGTCTGCACTTCTACTAACTCTCAGAGCCGCTCGGGAACTAAACGTAGCTGCTTTTGTCACATTCAACATGTCTGACGGTGTATTCTCTCATAACTGGATCTGAGTGTGTGCGCGTGTGTGTGTGTGTGTGTATGTATGACTGTATTTAGGTAAGGTGCTATTGTCATTGTTTTTTAATCGAAGCAGTTTTTGGAACATAACTTGCATGATTTTGGTTCAATAACGTTGTGCCAATCTCGGACTCTCTCTTTCTCTTCCTGTTCTTCTGTGACATTTTTTCCCTGAGTTTCAAAGTTACTCTTTTATATTAAAAAAAATCAAGAAATGTTTTTTTTTCCTTTCCATGCCGTTAATACGGTCTTCTCATCACATCGCAAATCACTGACATGCAAAAGCAAAATGTCTGCTGAGTGCTGTACTTATACAAGACACATTTCAAGATATTTTCTTTTCTTGTTCTTTTTTGTTCTGTTTTCGGAAAGCATTGAGATGTATTTAATGGTGAAGACAAAAAAAAAAACAGCGATTAAATAATGCATTCTTGTAGAAATATTTTTAAAAAACCCTTTTGCAATTAAATTATTTAAGAAATACCTGTGTTTGCTGTGTGTGTTCTTGCGTGGCTTCTGTTGAAAGTGTCTGTGTCGACATGTTCAATTGTCTTCAAAAGTCTTTCTCAGGCACAAATTCTTGCTTTAATTGAAAAGCCTGAGGATTTTTATGACCTTCCTCCTCTATAAAACATCCTGGCCTGTGTTTGATCAGGGAACCTGCCTTCAGATACACACTGTGAGAAAGTGTGTGGACTTCATCTGTTCTTCAGATGGCTCTGGATGGAGAATCTTCATAATTGCCCAGCAATATGCAATTTTATGGTCTTCATAAGCGTCCTACTATTAACTATAGAGGGCTATTTTCTAGATATTGGCCCACAAATATTTAGACAGTTAATGGGGTCAATGACAAATAATAATTAAACCATCTAAAATCTAGTTTGAATCATGTAACATAATGTAACACATTTTTAGAATGGTTGGTTTCATATGGTTTTTTAAAAAAAAACTTTTTAGTATTTGAATTTAATATTGAATATTTGTATGTGGTGTAACCACCAAGTAAAAACATCAGTAATACCGAAGCATATAATTTTGAAGGCAAATATATAATTTTTTTTCTATTTTGTGCAAATATCTAGAATTGGAATTGGTAATAATGCTATGATATTGTATCATCTAAACTAGCCTTGCCTTGTCACAAAAAGGTCAAATTATCAGATATTTTAAGAGATATTGTTTTCTATTATATCCTTTTATTTTTATGTTGTGTGTGTGTGTGTGTGTGTGTGTGAGAGAGAGAGGGGGGAGTTAGTGAGTGAGAGAGTGTAAATGTTTTGTGTCTTATATTTTGTTTTGTTGTTTCAGTTTGGTTTTGTGTTTTATATTTTGACACATTAAATTATTTAAATGTAAATGTTTTGTGTCTTATATTTAGTTTTATTGTTTCATTTTGGTTTTGAATTTTTAAAAATGAATAATAGATCTGGTCAAACAAACAAAAAAGCACTACTCTATTACATTATATAAAATGTCAAATTGAGGCCTAAATAAGGTGTGTGTGTGTGTGTGTGTCTGGGCATGTTTTTGTGAAATATCAGGACACGTGTATAATGATATAGGTATGACATTACAAAAAGAGGGTGAAATATGAGGATGTTCCCCATGTCCTCACTTTTCAAAATGCTTATAAATCATACAGAATGAGTTTTTTTTCACAGTAAACTGCACAGTCTCCTGTGATGGGTAGGTTTAGGGGCAGGGGCAGTGTAAGGGGATAGAAAATACGGTTTGTATGGTATAAAAACCATTACGCCTATGGAATGTCCTCACATTTCACAAAAACAAACGTGTGTGTTTTAGGTTTTATTGTTTCAGTCTGTGTCTTATATTTAGTTTTTTGTTGTTTTGTTTTGTTAAATTCTTTGGACTCACTTTATATTATGTAAGTGTATAACATAAATGTTTGTGCATTGTACTTACATTTAAAAAGAAAAATACCTGCATGAAATTACATCTGTAATTAATTTCTATGATTACATTTATAATTACACTGTTGACACTTCCCTTACACCTAACCCTACCCTTAATCTTCCCCATACCACCACACCTGTCCCTAACTTTAATCTTAAACTTCCCCATACCACCACACCTGTCCCTAACTTTACCCTTAATCTTACCCATACCACCACACCTGTCCCTAACTTTAATCTTAAACTTCCCCATACCACCACACCTGTTCCTTACTTTACCCTTAAACTTACCCATACCACCACACCTGTCCTAACTTTACCCTTAAACTTCCCCATACCACCACACCTGTCCCTAACTTTACCCTTAAACTTACCCATACCACCACACCTGTCCTAACTTTACCCTTAAACTTCCCCATACCACCAAACCTGTCCCTAACTTTACCCTTAAACTTACCCATACCACCACACCTGTCCCTAACTTTACCCTTAAACTTACCCATACCACCACACCTGTCCTAACTTTACCCTTAAACTTACCCATACCACCGCCCCTGTCCCTAACTTTACCCGTATCCCACCTCAATACCAGCAAAAGTGTTTTGCAATACAATATGAACACAATAAGTACATTGTACTTATTTTTTGATGTAAGTACATAGGCCACCTAATATAAAGTGGGACCAATTATTTGTGTAATTTTTTTTCAAAACGAGACAACAAACGAGACGAAACAGAACGAGACAACAAAACAAAATATACGGCACACGCCTTATATTTTGTTTTGTTGTCTCGTTTTGATTTAGCATTTTGTTTTGTTGTTTCAGTTTGTGTCTTGTACTGTTATGTTATGTTGTGTTTTGTTTTGTTTTGTTTTGTTTTGTTTTGTTTTGTTTTGTTTTTTGTGTTTTGTGTTTTGTGTTTTGTTTTGTGTCTTATATTTTGTTTTGTTGTTTAGTTTAGTTTTATTCCATTGCATTAAAATATCAATACAAATGGAGTATGCAAACAAATGATGCTAGAACTTTTTCTTACAAGTAGTATCAAACTAAGAAAACAAGGACTCTCTGGCGATACACTCGGGGATCTTAAGAGGAGGATTACTTGTTTGTTGCCTGCACAGAATGGAGACAGGGAGAGAGAGAACACAAAAGGAATCTTACCACACCAAACCCTGTTCCTTGGGCCGCACCAGATAATAGATTCAGTTAAGCAAGCCCTGACAGATATTATGGGGCAGGAATGTGATGACACAGTACTTGTATTGTGTGCTATCTCTTGATTTGCAATGGCAACCGGTCGCTGTCAGTCTCTGCGGTGAGAGCCGTGACATTACAGTGGCTGGCGCGCACACAAGAGCTGTTGTCAGATTGGAAAGGGAAACAGAGGTGCTTCCAGACGGGGCAACCGCACATCCTACATGGCAAAATGTTTTGACAACAGCAGACGTGAAAGGTTCTTTAGACGAAGAGATAACGTTTGCAAGGATTTATGTGCTTACAGAGCAGTATTGCTTAGCATTTGCACCATTTCAATAGTTTATTCATCCTTTGTGCTGAAGAAAATCCCAGAATTCTCTGTCAAGCTCAGTGAAAACCTAAATTCAAAATGGTGGAAGGGAGAGTATTGTTGATTGTAATTATATACAGTTGCAAGACAAATTATGTGAATCTTGTAGAATATGTGAAAATGTGAATAATTTTAACAAAATGAGAGATCAAACAAAATCCATGTCATTTTTTATTTAGTAATGTCCAGAATAAGATATTTTACATACAACATCTTACATATAGTCCACAAGACAAAAATAAAAAAAGAAGAATTTATAAAAATGACCCGTGCAATAGTTTATGAACCCTTGATTCTTAATACTGTGTGTGTCGTTTCCTGGATGATTCTTCAGTTTTCCAGCATCTTCTGCATATTTGAACCCTTTCCAGCTGTGATTGTATGATTTTGAGATCTGAGGACGATTGAGGGACTCAAACACAACTAGGTTTCAGACACAGTACTAAATGGAAAAAATAAATAAAAATAAACTGATATTTTAACACATTAAGAAATATTTGGCCATCTTCATCCTGTGCAAAAGTTTTCACCCCCGGCTCCCTCAATCGTCCTCAGATCTCAAAATCATACAGTCACTGCTCGAAAGGGTTCAAATATGCAAAAGATGCTGGAAAACGGCAGAGTTTTTGGATTTTTCTGAAGAACGTTGGTCAGTTTAACTGATCAGGTCAAACAAGAGACTCAAGAACAACCATCACAAAACACACACACAACTGTGGATCATCCAGGGAACGACACACAGTATTAAGAATAAATGGTGTGTAAACTTTTGCACAGGGTCATTTTAATAAATTCAGCTGCTTTTTTGTTGTTGTTGTTTTTTTTTTTGTCTTGCGGACTATATGTAAACATCTTTTATGTAAAATATAAAATTCAGGACAGCAATAAATAAAAAATAACGCTTTTTTTGTATGATCTCTCTTATTTAGTTAAAATTATTCACATTTTCGCAGATTCTGCAAATGGTTGACATACAGTACTGTATATATTTGTATATTTCATTTAATATCGAGAAGTATCATTAAATACTTTTATTAGTAATTATGTTTGTAGGCGCGTCCTATATCACACACTTATGCACTTATGACGTTTTGTAGTATAAATAGTTTCCAAAGAGGATGTGTTGAATTAGGGTTGAATGTTGGAACTTTAATTATGTACCGGAGTGGGAGGGGCTGACAAAATAACCTTATAAAATGCCTACACTACACAGTTGAGCACATAGTGTGTAGTGCGTCATTTTGAACACAACGTGTGTTTGCAGTGTATGCTAATTAGAGTTCTTAGCGTAGCACCATGCTAACATCAATCTCTATTGGAATTCGTTGAGAGAGTTGAGAGAATCACTATATTTTGCATGAGAACCTACAAAATGATTATAAGACGGCTTTTATGAATACGTAGTGATGTATTACGTCAACCTTTATAATGCATTATAAACGCAGGTTTCACAGACTAAGCTTAACCAAGCATCCTTTGATGAATATTGTGGACCATGTTTTGATTAAAGAAATGATCAGTACAGCCTCAGAAAATACAGAAAGTACAGAGAGAGAGAGAGAGAGAAAGAGAGCAGCCTCCCTCCCGGCAAAAGCCTTTCTATGTGTTCTTTGCTCTTATTCCCATTAGATTTGCCTCGTTCTCCACCCACTCCTCTCCCCCTCACCCTGTTTTCATCCTCGCCCATCTCCTCCGCTCTAATCCCTTTTTTCTTTCTCTCGCTCGGTGCAGAGGTTCAGCTAATTGGTCACGTCTGTGCCATGACACGGGGACCTGACATAATTGTTGGACAAATAGTGTGCCGTTTAGCATCAGGCCTGTCTCGGCTAAGCAACATGCAGACAGCAACTGACTGGAAACGCTAATTACAGGCCCAGCGCCACAACGTTTAATTGGGAGAGGGTTCCCACAAGAATGGGGGTGTTTGTGTGCTCATGTGTGCCGTTCAGAGAAGGAGTTGACAGTGTGTTCACAGCTGAGGCCGATGCCAAGACCAGGCGGAAAACACATACTGTTCCATATGGGAAAGTTTGTATGATATATCTGCGTCATTAAGGGTTTCGAATGTTGAATCTGTTGAACGGTCACAAATCAGAGGTCATATTATGCACTACTTCATGTAGTGTTTCATTAGGATTTCAGATGGAACAACCACAATTTTATCAGGGGACTAATAGAACATGTTTTATTAATTCTTGCCATGTCTTCAGTTTCATATTTACCATGATTAATGAGCTTAAATGTATATTTTGGAGTACTGTACATTTCCTGTTGATTCAGTCTGAGTTAAATTGCATAAGGTGTTGGTGACATTACATTGTCCTGAGGTTTCTCATGTCACTGAAAGTCGAAAAACAGGATTCTCGGGATCTCTAGATTTCTCCATTTTGACTTTGGAAAAGGCTCTACCGTACGACGTCAAGCAGGATTATCCCATTCCTACCTCCAACCCCCAAAAAACAATTCTGTTCGCCTTGACTGATCCATCCAAAATGGCAGCCTGCATTGACAGTGGCGCAACAAGCAGGCCTTTGTTGAGATGTTTGAGCGCAGCTGCGCACCCAAACTGGATTAGCTCTCCGTGCACTGTCATTAGTCAAACAATATATTAACTATGAGCTACTATAAAGTCTGAAACTTGTCAAGCAGGCCCAGTACATGTATTTTGAACCTGTAACCAATTACTTACCTTCCCTTACAAACAAAAAGCATATTTGAAGTTCATTTTAACCTCTTAAACTCCAAGGACCCTGATAACCAAAAATAAAAATAAAAACCTCCTTTTTTATGGGGGGTCATTATAGCTCAGACAACATATACTTAAATGTGTATCACTTTCATCAGTGTTGTATGTAACTTCAAAGGGTTTCCTGTAAAATGACACCAAAATTGTGTATTTAGACCACTGTATGTGGGTATGGGAAGCTTTTAAATTTGGGTAGGCCAAATCCAGGCAGAAATGGTCCCAGAGCTAAGGAGGTTAAGTAAACTTAAGTTTAATTTTAAGTATACTTTAATGTAGTAAAGTAATTTAAATAGTACACTCCTAAGTATATTATTTCAATATTTCATGGGATTAAATTTGCACACTTTTTTGTATAATTTTAAATGTATTTTCTAGTTGACTTTAAGTGCACAACTCGTTTAAATCAAAATTTTTCTTTTGTATTGCAACTTTACTACATCACAGCGTCCAAAATCGAATGCCTCCCTACTACATAGTAAGTGAAAAACGGCAACAGAGTAGTATGTCCGAATTCATAGAAATCGAAAAACGTAGGCTAAAAGTCCCCGGATGACCAGAGACAGACAGTAGTGAAGTATTTTTACTTTCCAATAAATGTTATTTTTCAAGTATATGTACTTTATCAGATTTTCTTTGGAAAATTTTTACTTCACAACATTACTCCAAAACATAATATTGTAATTTTTACTGCACTACGTTTCATATTGAATATCATTTAATACTTAATTACATTAAAAATGTAGTGCTGTATAATTTTACTCAAGTAAAAGTAATTAAAAGTTTTAGTTCAAGTAAGAAAGTTCTAAATTTTTAATGTAATTAAGTATTAAAGGTAAAAAAAAACCTTTTATTTCTGAAATGTAGTGCAGTAAAAAGTATGCCATTATGCTTTGGAATGTAGTGAAGTAAAAGTTTTCCAAAGAAAAACAGTGATAAAGAACATATACTTGAAATATATACTTGAGTAGAATGTAAAAATACTTCACTACTGTCTGCCTCGGCGGATGATTAATTGTAGACAATAGCTTGTTATTGAAAACATGTTTATTTTTTACTATGCAATAAGCTAGTGTTATGGTATTAAAGAATGCTGTCATGTTAGTGATGCTTTTTTAACTTTAACACACTTCTTATGCACTGTGTAAACTTTTTGGACACAAGTACTATAACTGTACTAGATCTTTCAGTTCCTTTGGTATGTGAGAAATCCATTTAATGCTCGATACCTGAACTTCTAATCAATATATTATTCCCAGCTATGAGGACTCCATCTTCTCTTTCCATGTTATGTTTTGATGAAAATGAAAAGCCACCTGACCAGCGCAGTGAAAGATGACCTTGAGATATGTGGGGACGCGCTGTCCTGTTTTTATATCATGTTTTGTGGGTGGAAAAGGTTAGGCTGGGAAAGTCCAGTTAGCGTCTGACATCTCATTAACTGAGCAATGATATTTATCAGTCTTAATCAAATTTGCGGCAGACATGCTGTGATTATTTCCCAGCGACCACAGTGTCCTCTCAGCCGTCCTTGATGCTATGAGAAATGCCAGAGACCACCAAACTTAAGTATATTAAAATATTGAACAATAAAAAAGCAAAAATATACAGGTAAAATAGTCATAACATTTAAAATCTATTTCATAATTAATGTTGTATTATATATATTTTACAAAATTTACAACCTAACTTATAACATAATTATATGGTGTGTGTGCGTGTGCGTGCATGTGTGTGTGTGTGTGTGTGTGTGTGTGTGTGTGTGTGTGTGTGTGTGTGTGTGTGTGTGTGTGTATAAAGTTTGATTAGTATTATTATTAATAATAATAATAATAATAATAATAATAATAATAATAATAATAATAATAATAATAATAATGATAATAATAATATCATATTTTAAGACCATAAGACCAATTTATGCACCCATGATCTGTGATGTCAGGTCTTGTGTTTATATTTTTCCATGTCAAGTTTTTAATCGTTTTCTACATTTGCAAATTATACATATTTAATTTTATTCATTACATTTTATGTTATTTTTTTGTGTTTGTTTTTGTTTTTTTTGTTTAGTTTTTCATTTCATTCCATTTGATGTTTGTTGTTGTTTTTTTTTCATTTTATTTCCTGTGAGACAGCTTATGGATCTAGTTTATTTTAAAATAAATTATTTTACTATACGGTTATAATTTTACATGAAATTATATTAAAATATGTTAAAATATAAAAAAATAAAAAGGCAAAATATACAGATAAAATAGTTGTAACATTTAATTATTAATGTCGTATTATATATATCATGTTGTGTGTGTGTGAGTGTGTGTGTGTGTGTGTGTGTGTGTGTGTGTGTGTGTGTGTGTGTGTGTGTGTGTGTGTGTGTGTGTGTGTGTGTGTGTGTGTGTGTGTGTGTGTGTGTGTGTGTGTGTGTGTGTGTGTGTGTGTGTGTGTGTGTGTGTGTGTGTGTGTGTGTGTGTGTGTGTGTGTGCGTGTTTGACACATATAGGTATAAATTTCAAGCTTTTGTGACTTTGTTGAATTTCGAATTTCCACTCAGTACAGCAGTGAAAAAATAATAAAACAGTATATGGAAATGTACTGAAGTGGCTAAGTGATGTAAATAATATTAATAACAATAATTTTTATTTGGGATGTAAAACCACACCTGCCCCCAGCAAACTGCTTCATATTGTGCTTTAATGTACACATTACTGGGGTTTTCAGTATTACACCAATATTCTAGATATGGTGTCAAAAGTGGGATTTGAACCTCCATTAAGAGACCAGAACAGTCGGGATCAAAGTTGCTTTGAATGGAATTCATTATTTATTAGCTAAACATATACTATTAGCTACAAAGTAATCAGAAAGATGTAATTATTCTTGCAATGTGTAATAAGTTTAATCCCTAATAAGAGACCTGCTGTGACCAGGTGGCCCAACTAGCACAACCCTAGCCTTCCGTCTGCATGGAAACAAGTGATTTTAGTTTTTCTAATGCTAGTTGACAGCCAGACAAAGGCGCTAACAGTGGGGGTGTTTGGGGTTGTGTGTTAGCATTTCTGCAGCTGTGAGAATTAGAGTGGGAGGTGTTTTTATGCTCAACAAAGTGTCACCTCATTACACTTCACACGTTATCTACTGTCTCTGACCTGTAAACACTATGAGCTGTCTGGAAAACAAAGAGCGGGACAGGACGAAGACATGGAAAATGACTCGCCCTTCGCCGGAAATCGTCACGTTCGCGCTAACAGCGGCGCTCTGAACTCGGGTGAATGACGGTAACATTTAACGATAGGTCAGTTGCAGCTGTGTTTTGATTACGTGATGCAGGGCGGAGTCTGTCTGAGCGCATCCCATTGGTTCGAGGTGGCCGAAATGTGACTCCGCCCGCGGCTGGACTGTGACATAATTGCAAGCGGGGTCA
Source organism: Gobio gobio (assembly GCF_949357685.1). NCBI lineage: Eukaryota > Metazoa > Chordata > Actinopteri > Cypriniformes > Gobionidae > Gobio > Gobio gobio. The sequence continues at coordinate 16,090,864 of NC_137120.1, forward strand.
TAGAAAGGACAACGCAAGAGCGTTGCATTATGGGGAAACAGTGGTGGGCTCATTGGGGGCTGTTTTTAACACAAAAAAAAGAATAAATTACAGAAATGCGTAAATGGTGATACTTCAATTTTTTTTTATAAATGTCATGCCTTATTTTTTGGGGTAAAATGCTAATTTAAATGGAGAAAAAATTACAGTTAAAAATATGTTAAGTACATGGACAATTAAAAAGACTGTCCCACTTTATATTGAGTCTTGTCTTTAATATAATTTAGATTAATGCATACATGTTTCATATTGTATTTATATTCAGTGTCAGGTGCATTAATAAGTACTACGTGCATTACTATTATTTTATGTATGCTTAATTTATTGTTATTACTGTAGTGAGTACATTTTTTTTACTATTACAATTGCTATCTGTTATCTTTAACATCTTTAACGTTTAATCTTTATACTTGTATGTCTATAATTACAGTTACTGTAATTCTGTATAAATCAATACAAGTACTTTTAATGTAACCTTCTCTCTTTAAATACTTTGGCCAGTTCAAGAATAATTTATGCAATTTTATATGATTTATTTGAAAGAATTAAAAGAGCTGTTTCATGTCTGTCCTTGTATTGTTCAACTGATCAAGGTTAATATGAGATTTAGAAGGTAAATTTTAATAAGCAATGCAATTACACACTTTTTGAAACGTGCGGCTGAATAGTGATATATCCGATGTAGATGTTAAACTTGATGGTTATACTCTGTATAGAGCAGACAGGGGTACTCATGGTGGGGAAGTAGCCACTTATATTTCTTCTCATTTATCATCTGAACTCATTATGCCAAAGAAGAGAGCTGTACATTTTGAATGATTATCATGAAAACAAGCAGATAACTATAGGAAACATATATAGACCTCCGAATTCCCCTGTTGAATCGACAAATTGTATTCTTGCTAGTATTAATTCTTTGGACCATGCAAACGAGTTGATTTTACTCTGTGATTTCAATCGTAATTGGTTGGATCATTCATCTTGTCATGAGAAAAGTTACATTGTTCTACATTTAAGTACTGAGTAATAATAATTAACCATGTAATTACTATAGAGTTACGGTTAGGGTTTGTTTTAGGGTTTGATTTATTGTTATAACTTTTATAACGTTTAACAATGTCTGTAAAAAAGTGTTACCAAATCAAGTGGGACCCACTTTATATCAGGTGGCCTTAACTACTATGTACTAACATTTTAATTAATCATTTGATACTATGCACTTATTGTGTACATACATGCTTTTACATTGTACTTACACTTTTAATATTACCTGCATTAATATCAGCAAAAGAGTTTTGTAATACAATATGAACACAATAAGTACATTGTACTCATTTTTTTGTGTAAGTACATAGTAGTTACGGCCACCTAATAAAAAGTGGGACCATAAAGGGTAATGCAATAAGTAGTTAGTAATTAATTACTTTTTTAGAGTAACTTACCAAACATAAATAGCATAAATATAAAAAATAAAAAAATACAGCTATAATTAATTGAATTAACTGCAACTATGTTTACGCTGTTGACCCTTACCAATAACACTTTATTTTACAGTGTTCTTGTATATTTTACATGTACTTACCATAGTAATAACAGTAAAATATGCATAATTACATGCAACTAACCCTCAACCAAACCCTAATACTACCCTAACCCTATAGTAAGTACATGTAGTTAATTAATATTTCTCAGTACTTACAAATATAATTACACTGTAACAATGACACGTTAAAATAAAGCATAACCCCCTTCTCTTACACCTTAACCCAAACCTACCCATACCACTAAACCCATCCTAACCATACCCATATCCACCTCAATAGTAGCACAAGTGTTTTTTTTTTTTAAATATTATTTAGCAACTAAAAGGTTCACAGAATATTTCAATCGTTCATCTTTCATTTTCACAATCCATGTGTGTGTCATTGTTCAGATCTCATTATTATCAAACTATCAACACAGTGGCGCCACTGACAGTGTGTAACACCCTTACACGCGTCATTTAATGTCCAATACATCGTGGTGTATTAGACAAAGATAATGTGCTTCACCGCGAGTGACGCGACACAACAAAACTACGGCTCTCACAGAAAACAGAGCTGTCTACAAGACAAGAACAACGTGTAGTTCACCCGAGACAACAAGAAGTGCATAATGTGCTTAACACGCAAATAAAAAACTTATTCAGTATATACTTGATGTGACATGAATGTTTTCTGACACTTAATTGCATGTTAATTGCAATTAAATGAAAATATATTCATTTAAATTCACATTAAATGCTTTTAGAATGTGCATCACACTTAAGTTCATCTTTATATGTCATTTAATAATAGTTTCTCCTATTGTTTTTGAAATATGTTTGAAGTTATGGAGCCACTAAAGGAAAAAAATATGAGTTGGAGGAAAAATTATTTGTCTATGTTCTTAAGTTTCTTGGGGGAACGCAAAAGATTTGCGAGAGAACGCAAAAGCATTGACATATTATTTTTTCCTCCACTTTAGAGGCTCTGTAACGTCCAAATGTACTGACAATAATTGATGGTAAACTAAAATATACTTTAATGTCATTTCTTTTGAAACTTGTATGTCATGTATTTAAATATATCTGTAATGTATTTTAAATTTTAAACATTTAACTTTACGTTAACGTAACTTAAAATTATAATTAAGTACTTTACATGTGTTTTAGAATATTGTGTATTAATTCTACATTGTTATTAAAATTGTACTTGTGTGTGTTAAAAAATACAAGTGTACTTTATTTAAGTACATTTAAGTGGCATTTTATTGCATTAATATGATGTACACAAACGCACATTCAATACATTTAAGAGCACTTAAACAAAAACAACAGCAAAAAAGTTCAAACACTCACACACACACACACACACACACACACACACACACACACACACACACACACACACACACACACACACACACACACACACACACACACACACACACACACACACACACACACACACACACACACACACACACACACACACACACACACACACACACACACACACACACACACACACACACAGCTTTGTTTTACTTTCTAAGTAAGGACATTCCATAGACTTAATGGTTTTTATACTGCATTATTACATTTGCAGTAAAAAAACAACAACAACAAACATCAAATGAAATGAAATTAAAAACTTGACAAAAAAATAAAATATTTATAATTTGCAAATATAGAACATTTTTAAAAACTTGACATGGAAAAATATAAACGAAATTACAGACCTAAACACCACAGATCATGGGTGCATAAATTGGTCTCATTTTTACATTTTTAATAAAACATTGTTTAGTATGTTTTTAAAGCTATTCTAAAGATATAGAATATAGATATGTCATATTTCATGTTTACGTCGTAATACCAGTGTAATACCCGTGTCATTATACAAATTTGTGTCCTCATAAATCACAAAAACAAACAAACACACACACACTTAAAAAAAACCCCCCCACAAAATATCTTCAACTTCAAACTTGTTTCCCCATTCAAATCCATCGAATGTTTGGAAAATGTTCAATAACATGACAAATTTTCCTTTGCTATCGAAATTAGTATAGAGAATCATGACATTTCAATGTTATTGACTAATTGATCCAAAACACACACACACACACACACACACACACACACACACACACACACACACACACACACACACTCTCTCTCTCTCACACACACACACACACACACACACACACATCTCAACCACTTGATTTCTCCTGTTCGCTCAGGTAATGAGGTTCCTCTGCACAAATGGATTGATTTGAAGGTGCAGTCCGATGCCGATTATGTTAATGCTTCTTTGTGCCGTGGAAAATGGGGCCAGTTTAAGAGCCTTATTTTTTCTTTGTTGAACTGCTTTGTTCACGTCTAACTGTCTGTCTCTCGCCCTATGGGTCTCTCTCTCTCCCCGCTCCGTCTGTTTGATCTACTGTGACGATAACTGCTTAATCCACACGGCCACCAGCACCGACTGAGAGGTCACGGATGGGTCATATTTTCCAGAAATAGCTTAATTGGTGTGAAACGCTAATGCGGTGTATGTGTGTGTGTGTGAGTGTGTGTGTGTGTGTATTTCTCTCTGATATCCTGCAGTCCCGTCTCTCCCGTTCTACAGCAATCAAGCGCATGACTGAGTGAATTAAACATCCGTGTTTGCGATCGCCTGTGCTTGCGTTTTCCTTTATATTTCCTTCTTTTCTCTCTGCCGCTCTCCAGAGGCACAATACACGCATTCAGCCAGTATATGTGGGCTGCGTCAGATGTTTTGAGCTCTGGAGAGTGTTTATCATTATTTCCCTCATGACAAAACTGTGCATGTTAACCATAACTTCACAACACTCATGCTGACAACACACTCTACTGTATAATTATCTCGACATCATAAAGTCAAACTCAGAACAATCATACAGGCTGTTCTGTGACTGCTATGACTTATCGGTTAAATATATATTTGAATATGTCTTCATAACAGTGTAATTACACAATTATTACTGCGTAATATTGATTAACATATCTATCCAGCCATCCATCCATCCATCCATCCATCCATCTATTCCATTGCTATGACTGAAAAGCCAAACTAATTAGAAATATACACAGATCAGGCATAACAATATGACCCTAATATTGTGTTGGTCCCCCTTTTGCTGCCAAAACAGCCCTGACCCGTCAAGGCATGGACTCCACTAGACCCCTGAAGGTGTGCTGTGGTATCTGGTACCTTTAAGTCCTGTAAGTTTTGAGGTGGGGTCTCCATGAATGGGACTTGTTTGTTCAGCACATCCCACAGATGCTCGATTGGATTGAGATCAGGGGAATTTGGAGGCCAAGTCAACACCTCAAACTCGTTGTTGTGCTCCTCAAACCATTCCTGAACTATTTTTGCTTTGTGGCAGGGCGCATTTTCCTGCTGAAAAAGGCCACAGCCACCAGGGAATACCGTTTCCATGAAAGGGTGCACATGTTCTGCAACAATGCTTAGGTAGGTGGTACGTGTCAAAGTAACATCCACATGGATGGCAGGACCCAAGGTTTCCCAGCAGAACATTGCCCAAAGTGTCACACTGCCTCCGTCGGGTTGCCTTCTTCCCATAGTGCATCCTGGTGCCATATGTTCCCCAGGTAAGCGACGCACATGCACCCGGCCATCCACGTAATGTAAAAGAAAACCTGTGTCTATGCAGCCCCATACGTAATAAACTGCGATGCACCGTGTATTCTGACACCTTTCTATCAGAACCAGCATGAAGTTCTTGAGCAATTTGAGCTACAGTAGCTCGTCTGTTTGATCTGACCACACGGGCTAGCCTTCGCTCCCCACGTGCATCAATGAGCCTTGACCCTGTCGCCGGTTCACCACTGTTCCTTCCTTGGAGCACTTTTGATAGATACTGACCACTGCAGACCGGGAACACCCCACAAGAGCTGCAGCTTTGGAGATTCTCTGACCCAGTAATCTAGCCATCACAATTTGGCCCTTGTCAAACTCGCTCAAATCCTCACGCTTGCCCATTTTTCCTGCTTCTAACACATCAACTTTGAGGACAAAATGTTCACTTGCTTCCTGATATATACCACCCACTAACAGGCGCAGTGATGAAGAGACAATCAGTGTTATTCACTTCACCTGTCAGTTGTCATAATGTTTTGCCTGATTGGTGTATGGCTTAAGATGGGATTTTTCACAGAAGATCTGACGTATAGTGGAAGAATGTTCCTCGTACATTTTGAAAAGCAAAGAGTAAATTATGCAACACATTAACATATGAATACAAACAAATGCTGCTTCTTTTAAATGTGTTCAAACACACCAGAATCCAGCTCCTGTGGTGATGAATAGGTTTCAGTCAAGACTAAAATGGGTTTGGCCACGTAATTGCTCTGAAGGAACAGTTGTTAAAAAGATTGGAAACTAAAAACTGCATGAATAAAAAATAAAAATGCTTTAACCTTGATAAAAGTGAATATTATTCTCAGACGTGTGTATATTTAATCGGCATGCACTGAAAGTCAGCAGGACGTGTGTGTGTGTGTGTGTGTGTGTGCTAGGCTGGGCTGCTCACTCTGCTGTTGGAGCCAGAACTTTAGCTTCTATACACTGAAGCAAAACTAAAATATTCATGACCTGGGAGACTAACCCTCAGAGCTAACCAGCTTTACTTATCCAACACCTTGACCGCTCGACGCTGTAAACAGATTCGAAGAGAACCGAAAACCACACAGTTCGGTCATTGCTCAAATTCTGCCTGTTATTATGGAAGCTTGTTTCCGCCACAGAATAAACAATACAAAAGGTAAATGGACTTTATTTCTCGCAGTTCTGACTTTGCTTCTCGATGCATCTTACTATGATAGTTAATCAGTAAGTTACGTTGTTGTACGGGAAACTCAACCTAGAATTGAAGTGTTTTTGCAGTGGTGGAAAGATCATTAAAGGGGGGGGGGTATAATGCTATTTCATGCATTCTAACTTATTTACACTTCTCATACTAAACATGGATAATATTTAAAATGTTATTTCAGCGATTAGCATTACGCTTTGTATTGGTAGAAACCCGGTAGTATATTAGAATGACCATGCTTCCCCCCTTATATATCCCCTTGATTTATGTATTTTATGTCTGGAAAAAAAGCCTCAGATGATGCAAATATCGTAATTTTGGGTCATTGGAGGTTTTTTTGCCAGAGGCTATATACTACAGCCAGTAGTAGGAGTTAGTTCCGCATGTTTTCAACCCGCCCATAGGGGTGGGATCTCACTCACAGAACTGCATTTGTGCTGCGACTCTCATTCGGCTCGTGCTGTATTGAGCAGACACGTTTAGTTTTTAATTGTAGTCTCTAACTGAACTAAATGATTTTATAACTATAAAAATTAAAACGATGGTGGTGATGGTGCCGCGGTGGGCAAGATATGGAACCGGTAGGCGTGGCTTGGGAGTGGCCTCTTAGGGCAGCAAAGCAAGTGCATTCTGGGAGTTGTTGTTTTTCATCCACATGAGCCAAAATTACATGTTCTGGCTTTTCTCAGTCAAGGCACCAACTTCTAAAATAATTTCACATTTCTACTACATAAATGATCCAATTTAAATACACATTCATCTTTCCAGCGGTAAAGTACCCCTTTAAAAAAATTAGTTGGACATATTATGACAGTTTTTCTGTGCCAAATATACTCCTTCAGGATTCAAACAAAAGTTTTTTTAGAGTATGGCCCTGTATGACGTCATAAAGGGTGGAATTCCTTGTATGGGCACTTCTCCCGGATACACACACAAACTGAGCGAGAGCAAGAGTGCGTCCATCAACGAGCTTCATTCGGGTCACGGGAGCTGTTGGCGGCGCTGTCATTCTGTTTTTTGAACACAAAATCAACAATGTCACTAAAGAAGTGTGTTTCTGGTTGTGAGGGAACGATAACCTTGTTCAGCTTCCCAAATAACCCAGCGTTAAGGGAACAGTGGGGTGCAGTTTGTTTTTTCGTAGTTCTGCAAGTGTGTGTGTTTGTTCCCGGTCATGAGTTGAAACCGCAAGCGGTGAACGAAACTGCATCAAATGTGTTTGTTTTGTTGGCAATCGGCACGTAAAATGTATATAATGTGAACAACGTATAGTGAATCGAAAGTTATCCAGGGATAATGCCATAATGTAGTGTGTGTGTGTGTGTGTGTGTGTGTGTGTGACTCTTTAGCTCCGCCCACTGCACGCCTCCATGAGCTCGGCTGTTTTCTGAAAGAATCAGTACAGCGTATCTGTCTTTTATAAATATGATCAAATTAAAGACTCTTCTGAGATATGAAGGATGCAACACTACTGTATATGTACTCAAGATTAACATGAAACTGGAAGAAACTGTGTGTGTTATGACCCCTTTAATGGGTCATATTTTACGAAAATATCCAAATTTCATGTAATGTATTTTGTAGAGAGTCAGTTGGCTTGATTTGAGGCACAGAGAGCCGGATAGGGCTGAAAGCAGCAGGCGGACAGGAGAGGTCAGAGCCGAACAGAAGAGGTGTCGCTGGGTCACCCTCCAGAGGACGACACTTTAACCTCCAGCGAGCAGAGGCCGTCTGAGCACTGCTATCACACGGCGGGACGTCGTGTTCTCCCTCTTGCCAACAGCCGAGCCCTGCTGTGGACCGACACAACCTCTGCCTCCTCCGCTGACACGCACTAACACCCTGCTTAACACGGCTCCCGGTGCGTGTCCAGACAAGACGTCCTGTCAGCCCACAGCTGTTTATTGTATTGGGACTGAAATAAACACACTCACAAACTTCATTATGTTGTGATGCAATAAACCGCAGGTGTGTATGACTCAGGCTATGCTTTTATTGAGCTGAATTGTATTGAAAATGGACTGTTTAAATAACGTGTGGATGATTCATCTGTGCATGCTGTCATTTTTAAAAATCTTTTGTTTTGTTTTTAACTTTAGCGTACTGACGTCAGATAGATGAATGCACCGGCAAATGCTATACCGGCTAAATGCAAATCTATTGAGTGTTTGGAAACTTGCCTGACAAGTCTGACAAGGAAATATTGAAAGTCTGTCAAACCTTGCAGCTCCTGGTCATGTGTAGGCAACTCTGAACAATGCTAAAAATGACTAAATAAATAAATAAATAAACGATTAATTAATTCAGCATAAAGTAAACAAAGTCTATGTATTTTAGTCTAATAGTGACCATGTACATTTTTAAAGGTATAAAATAAATATAAATAAACAAATACATTTTGCACAAACAAATAAAACAAATCTTTGACATTAAAATGACTAAATGAAAAAAATAGAAAATAATTATTGATTGTCAATATAAAATAGTCTTTATTTATTTTCTACATGTTAACTCTTAAAATACCTTTTATTTTATAAAGTCTAAAAATGACCATCTGTTTTAAATTAACAATAATAATAATAATAATAATAATAATAATAAATAATAATAATAATAATAAATATTATTATTATTATTATTATTATTATTATTATTATTATTATTATTATTATTAGTAGTATTATTAACAAATAAACAAATAAACAAATAAATAAATAAATAAATAAATAAATAAATAAATAAATAAATAAATAAATAAATAAATAAATAAATAAATAAATAAATAAATATTGCACAAAAACAAATAAACTATTTTTAATACAAATATGACAGTTAACTGATAATGAAAATTACTAAAAAAAAAAAAAAAAAAAATATGGATTCAAATTGCTGAAATTAATTATTTACCGATTAAGTGCCAAATAAGGAAGACTAATTTAATCACCTGCATGACAGAAAACGACCCACATACCTCATCGTTAGTAAATCTCCAAACGGTCCCAAACAAAGATGAAATGCTGCATGGAATAAAATATGAATAAAGACTTGCACAATTACTGGGCTATGGGTCGTGAATTCATGGAGTTTCAAGGACTTTTATAAAGGCAGCAATTCAGAGTGGCTGAGCGGATCGAACAGACTCATATGAGAGAAAGTGCAGATTTCTGTCTGTACCTTTCTGGTTTTTGTGCTGTTTTTACACACACACACACACACACACACACACACACACACACACACACACACACACACACACACACACACACACACACACACACACACACACACACAACTCATGCCTCTGCAGTCCTAAGGCATTCTCAGACTTCTGAACATAGGCTCAGAGGAGAAACAGAGATGCAGTCGTTGGGTTATATGTGGGCTGATGGGGGAAAGTCATATCAGACTCTTACGAGGCTTGTTTCTTGATTTCACAGTAATACACAGTAAAGTCATCACTACTTCAACTCATTTAATATACACAGAGCCGGCCCAAGGCATAAGCGAACTAAGCGGCTGCTTAGGGCCCCCTTGGCCACCAGAGGGCCCCCAAGAGAACAAGAAATTACTCTCCGGCAAAGTTATTTTATGATGATTGAAATCGCGAAATGGCCTTAAACAATTATTGCAATAAATTGCAAAAAGTTTTCTAATATATGCACGGATTGATTCTGACAGCGCTGCACAAGCTTGCGGCGCCATCGGCTGGACACTACTCGCTTGTTAGTCAGGGTTCAAAGTCCAAAGTGCGGAAAAATCGGCGCTAAAACTTACTCGTCAGTTGCCCGGTAACCTTTTTATGAATGGATGGATTTGAGAATGCGCTATATGGTTTAGTGCGAATATATTGTCTGACGTGCTGCGTGTTTTGAACAGAGTTGACAGCATAGCTTCCAGTTTCTCCCTTGAAATTATAAGTTGTGTAGCCTACATTTTGGAAGTTTTTATTTAGAAAATAAAAAGGTTCTTTCTACACAGTCGAATGGAATAAAAAATAAAAAAAATATTTCCGCCAAAATAAAAGCTTTTATAAAAGTTTAATGTTTGAAAGAAATCAACATTTCTTGTTTTTAAAATAAGTCTCTTCTTCTCACCAAGGCTGCATTTACTTGATTAAAAATACAGTAAAAACAGAAATATTGTGAAATAATATTATAATGTAAAACAGCGGTTTTCTATGTGAATATACAGTAACGTGTAATTTATTCCTGTGAACAAAGCTGAATTTATCATTATTACTCCAGTCTTCAGTGTCATATGATCCTTCACAAATCATTCTATGATGATTTTATGCTCAACAAACATCTATAATTATCAGTGTTGAACAATGTTTTTAGGATTTTTTTTTGGAAAGCTTTCTATTTCAGATAAATGCTGTTCTTTTGAACCTTCTATTCCCATCCTGGGGAAAAGTGAGCATATTCAGCATAAGAGACTACTTAAAAAAAGTGCATATCCCAGTGTGAACTGTAGTACTGCAGACTTACTGTAAGACTGAATATTAACGCCTGATCACTCTTGTGGGTTTGCTACTGTTTCAATTAAAAACCGCATAAGGGTAAAAACATGACAGGCATACATGATATAAGCAACATAGCTACAACTAATACAATTTATACTGGGTGTATACAACATTTATTTAAGGTTTTGTGTTTTTAAATTAAATTGGACCTAAAACATATAGGCTATTTTATTTTTTAGGAAGCATTTTTTTATTTTTGTTTTTTTGTTTTTTTTCATTGCAACATTGTTTTCAGGACAAAAAATATTTAAAAACATTATACAACAACAACAACAACAACAACAACAACAACAACAACAACAACAACAACAACAACAACAACAACAACAACAACAACAACAACTATTCTGCCATGTTAATTAAAAAAAAAAATCCAAGCATTCAATTTGAAAAGTTTTTTGTGTAAAATGTAACAATAAACATAAAAAACATAAACAAATAAAATAAATCTGAACACTAAATGAAATCAATTACAGACCATTAAATACAACACAAATATTATCTTTATTGTTACAATAATGCAGTTGTTTTACTTATAAATTATTATTATTATTATTATTATTATTATTATTATTATTATTATTATTATTATTATTATTATTATTATACATATTTCTATTACAGTGTAATAGTTTCAAATTCCTAATTAAAATTAGCTTAAATTAAAGGCAGTGCAACAAATTACTCTCACAATGTTTATATTACAATTTAAATAATATTTCATAATATGTTTTGCATTACATTAAGATATTAGTCTTTGTTTTCTTTAAACAAAACATTATATAACTATATATATATATATATATATATATATATATATATATATATATATATATATATATATATATATATATATATATATATATATATAATTACTATTATTAATATAAACATTTCACTGTAAAAGAATTTGAAGATTGCTGCAAAGACAATCCACACAGACAATCAAAACTGTACTCCCTACATAAATATTATTCAGTTGCCAATAACACATTTTCTTAGTGCTTAATTTTGACATTTGGGCTGTTTGTATCCCGGTTCGTTCCAACGAACTGCTTTCATCTGTTCTGTCTTTTCTCAAAGAATGTGTGTTTCTCATTTTGTCATTGAAAGACTGCTTTTGTTACCCCTTGTGCTTTTAAGCAAAGGCTTTTCATGATCTTACCTGCCAGCTCTTGTTGAATGACTAAGCATATTTGTATTGCTGAAGCCCAACTCCAAAAGCAGGTTTCAAAAGACATTTTTACTCCTGACTCAAGAATAAATATCTCAGTGGGTAAAAGCAGTTTGCTTTGCTTTGATGGTTAGTCGCTAAACCTATAGCCAGATATCAGCCGAAGTACGTAGTCTGGTTTTAAATGTGCACTGAGTTGAACAATTATTACGTCTGAAAAGCAGGTGTCTCATCTCTCGTCTTGTGTCTTACTTCAAAGTCCATGACCAGCCTTTGATGTGTGCGAAATGTTCAAATGTTAATGTTCAAAACGAGAACAATCAAAAAAGAGCAGGTGCAAAATGTGTACGTGGATTCTTTCATTGTTTATCATCTTTCAAGCGACCAGACTAAACAATACCATTTGATGTGGAGTTGCGTTGTAAACAGTGTTGAAAAATAGCTAATTATATTGTTATATTATAGTGATATTATCAATCTCTAACTACTAACAGTAGTTGTTTTCAAAGTAGTTGCTGGGAAATGGAAGTTGGTCTAATTTAAAAGAAACAAGTTCATAAAACTCAAAACAATGAAACAATTCAGATTACTTAAAATGTGTCAGTTTTGAGTACTCAAAAGGAAAAGAAAGTTCTAAATACTCATACAAGTTCATTTGATTGAACTAACTTCTTTCATTTGAGTTGGCTCTACTCAAACCAATTCATTATTTTGCGCACTTGACCCATTTATCTGCCGGTTTAAATGTTTGTCTCATGAAAGCAAAGGCCCCGGTCGCTTGATGTGTCTTATCCAGTCATTCACACAAGCACAACTGCCAATGTGACATTTTTGATACAACAAATGTGGGGGAACTCTGATTCTGGAAACAAAATGAGGAACAAAGACTGTGTGTGAAAGCCGAATGATCCTGCTTTAACGTTCCCCAGAGAGCGCGCTGTGCTGGATCTGGACTGTGTGTGTGTGTCTGTGTGTGTGCGTGTGTTTGTCGCTCGGCTGCGGCTCAAAGCAGATGCTCAGCAGACGACTCTGTTTTCTGACAGCCGCCGAGAGCTTGTGGGAACACAGTGACAGTGGATCTTGGACGGGAAGCAGAAACAGAGACTTCGAAGATACTGAAAACGTCAGCTTTTTTTCTTTTGTTTTTTCTTTTTTATCTTTAAACCAGATAAAAAACGAAGCTAGATAATATATCTTACAATTAGTTTTCATCTGTAATGCTTACTGTTTGAAACTAAGTACTTTTTTATTTTATTTTTAATAATACAAATATAAATTCATTGTAAACTATTTACCAATAGGGACAAATAATAATAATAATAATAATAATAATAATAATAATAATAATAATAATAATAATAATTGTAATTGTAATTTCAATTTGTCAAGTTGTTGTAAAATATATATATATATTGTAAATAAACACATATATTTACCAATAATAATAATAATAATAATAATAATAATAATAATAATAATAATAATAATAATAATAATAATAATAATAATAATATTTTTGTTGTTGTTGTAATTATGTATTGGATTTATTTTCCATCCCTTTTGGCAAGTTGTAAATAAATAAAATATAAATTAATTAATTATAGAATTTATTTATTTACTTTGTAATTTGCAAATAGGGATTACAAATAAATAATACATCTATTATTATTATTATTATTATTATTATTATTATTATTATTATTATTATTATTATTATTATTATTATTATTATTATTATTATTTTATGTCAATATTGGCAAATTATTTCAAATTAACTCATTATCAAATTAATAATAATAATAATAATAATAATAATAATAATAATAATAATAATAATAATAATAATAATAATAATTTATTATTATTATTATTATTATTATTATTATTATTATTATTATTATTATTATTATTATTATTGATAATAATAATTATAATCCATATTGGCAAATTACTACTACTACTACTACTACTACTACTACTACTAATAATAATAATAATAATAATAATAATAATAATAATAATAATAATAATAATAATAATAATAATAATAATAATAATAAGTATAATAATAATAATAATAATAATAATAATAATAATAATAATAATAATAATAATAATAATAATAATTAAGCATTTTAAAATAAGTTTATATTGTTTAATGGATATTTAGATTAATATAGATAAAAACTAAAAAGGATTTAGAAGAAGAAAAAAAGTGCAGTGCAAAAATTTAATTAGTTTGCATAATCATCAATTAGCAGAGGCATGAACTTTCAAAAAAAAAAAGAACAGAGAAACCAAAATAACTCAAAACTTAGTGAAGCGTCTTCTTTCCACCAATCAGCAGTCGCGAATGAAGGATAAAGCATTTTTCCTTTCAGGCCTCGATCCTTCTCCCTTTTAGCAGGGGGGGAAAAAACAAAAGAGCAGGAGGGAAAGGGGTGGAAAAGGCCATTCAGGGTTCGAAGAGTGTTGCTAAACAGGATTAAGAATTTACAGAATGAAATAAACACCGTCTCTGTGAATGGCGAGGGGGACGGAGGGGATCTGAGTGTGTGGAGGGGGGGGAGACAAAGGGCAGATTAACCATCTGTGGGGTTTGGTGTGCTATTGCGATTAACAGGCTTAGGATTCATCGGCGACTGTTTGCACAGAAGCGGGCCCACAGGGGATGAATGGAGAGAGGGTGTGCTGGCAAAAGTGACCTGTCCACCCCTTACTCAACCCATCACCCCCTCCCCCCGCGGTTGGGACACTGTACTAGCAGCCAAAACTCAGCGGCTCATTCCAACACACACATCACACACTAGGGAACTAAGCTTTCTTCAGGCTTCATTAATGAGTTTTTACGCAATACAAATTCTCTAATTCTCACCATGGAAACATGCAAAAATAAAAAAATAAATAAAAAATACAGTTTTATATATAATGGTCTCGCCCCGTTTCAGTCGGTTTTTGAAGGAAGAACTGCCTAATACACATTCTCACTGTAGCTAATCTAAAAATAATTCCTCCATCTGAATCCATTTCCTGACACCCACGTAATGTGCCGAATGTCAAGTCCTATACTCCAACCATTCAATACACATTCCACCAGAATCTGCCTCGTTAACTTAAACGAGTTAGATAATGACTGAGCTAATTTAAGCATTTTGCAGTCAATTAACATTGTGCGGAAACAAAGTTTAGACCTAAGCGTCGGTCCCGAGGCTGCGTTCACTCAATATCGGACGTATAATTGTGATGGATGAAATGATGGCAAAACCATTTTCTTCTTCAGTGGATGTTATAAGAGGAAAAACGGGTCGTATCCTTGTCCTGTTTTTATTCAGAATGAATGCTGATAGAATCACAATGTGTCTTACTATTTCACTGTCTGAATTATTTACCAATTTAATTTTTCATGTCCATTCGTATTAAACTGATTCGTTTTAGCACTGTACCTTTAATACTTGTATATGTAAATGATATGGTTATGATTGGCTAACCTCCCTGTACCAGTGTAGTGTGCAGTGTATGTAAAATACGCTATATTGGCAAAAGTTTTGGGACGCCTGCCTTTACATGCACATGAACTTTAATGACATCCCATTCTTAATCTGAAGGGTTTAATATGGAGTTGGCCCACCCTTTACAGCTATAACAGCTCCAACTCTTCTGGGAAGGCTTTCCACAAGGTTTAGGAGTGTGTTTATGGGAATTTTTGACCATTCTTCTAGAAGCGCTTTTGTAAGGACAGGCACTGATGTTGGACGAGAAGGCCTGGCTCACAGTCTCCACTCTAATTCATCCCAAAGGTGTTCTGTCATGTTGAGGTCAGGCCAGTCAAGTTCCTCCACACCAAACTCGCTCATCCATGCCTTTATGGACCTTGCTTTGTGCACTGGTGCGCAGTCATGTTGGAGCAGGAAGGGGCCATCCCCAAACTGTTCCCACAAAGTTGGGAGCATGAAATTGTCCAAAATGTCTTGGTATGCTGAAGCATTAAGAGTTCCTTTCACTGGAACCCCTGAAAAACAACCACACACCATAATCCCCTCTCCACCAAACTTTTCACTTGGCACAATGCAGTCAGGCAAGTCAGTCTCCTGACAACTGCCAAACCCAGTCTCATCCATCAGATTACCAGACAGAGAAGTGTGATTGGTCACTCCAGAGAACACGTCTCCACTGCTCTAGAGTCCAGTGCTCTAGAGTCTGCTCTAGAGTACAGTGGTTCTTTACACCACTGCAACCCACGCTTTGCATTGCACTTAGTGATGTAAGGCTTGGATGCAGCTGCTTGACCACTGAAACCCATTCCAAGAAGCTCTCTACGCACTGTTCTTGAGCTAATCTGAAGGCCATATGAAGTTTGGAGGTCTACAGCAACTGACTCTGCAGAAATTTGGCGACTTCTGCACGCTGTGCGCCTCAGCATGCGCTGACCCCGCTCTGTGATTTTACATGGCCTACCACTTCGTGGCTGAGCTGCTGTTGTTCCCAATTGCTTCCACTTTTCACAAATGGACTTATTGCACTGAGAGCGACCAATTCTTTCACAAATGTTTGTAGAAGCATCTCCATGGTGTTTGATTGTACACACCTGTGGCCATAGAAGTGATTAAGGGCCCGTCCACACGGTGACGCATATCACTGTATATGTATACATTTTTTATCGTATTGGCGTTTCGTCCACACGGATCCGGCGTTTTGGGAGACTGAAACCGCTATTTTTTGAAACCGGGTCCTAAAGTGGATGAATCTGAAAACGACACCCTTGCGGTTTCGTGTATACAGCCAATCCGTATATTTTGTGAAATGGTGATGTCATCACACCACGTCCTGCGCGGCGAAGACTAGAAGGAATACAACTACGGGCACTGGGCATGCGCAAATCAATACTGCATTGTTTAATTACTGTATTTGCATTATTGTAAGGGTATGTTTAGGGTTGGGGTAGGTGTATGCGTTAATAAAACACATCTGGAAAGTAGCACATTTATTTATTGTTATTTTATTGTGAGATTTTACCTCACCTCCGACTGTTGCCATACCCCTTCTAGCCACAACTCTTCTTCTCCGTTTTTAGTGTATTTCTGTGGCAGAATTACAGTGCCACATACTGGCCTGGCATGTATACTACATCGTTTTGAGCCGTTTTCATGCTCTCGTGTGTACGCAGATATTTCTTGAAACGAGGAAAAAAAAAAGATCGGATAGGGAAAGTTCTGGCTTCGTGTGGACATGGCCTAAAACACCTGAATTCAATGATTAGGAGGGGTGTCCCAATACTTCTGGCAGTATAGTGTAACATATCCCTCCCCAATGAATTTAAAAATTCTTGTTTTTCCCTTGTGTACACTTACACTGTAAACCCTAACAGTCAAAATACTTAATTGGTTTGAGTAGGACAAACTTAAATTAAACAAATTAGTTCAGTTAAATGAACTGTTATGAGTATTTAGAACTTATTTTTATTTTGAGTTCACAACACTGACATATTTCAAGTAAGCTGAACTGTTTCATTGTTTTGAGTTGTATTAACCTTTTTACTTTAATTTAGACACATTTAAGTTTTACTGAAACTGGGCTGGGATTTTTTTTATTATTATTTCCCAGCATGCTTTGCCCATGGCACTCATAATGGAGATTAATGTTAATGTTAAGGAGAATTTAGTAGTAATTAATGTTTTGTTATACTAATTTAGAAGAGTTTCTGTTAATGTGGGTTTTTGGAGCAAAATGTTAGTTGGCATTTTCTGAATTAGTTTGTTATAGCTAAAAAAATATCATTCAACTTTTTTGAGTTCTGACAACTTATTAGGGTTAACAGTGAAGTAAATAACTAATTTGATTAGCAAGAACTCAAAATAAAAAAGTTAATTAACTAAATATTTTATGTTAATTGCTATCAAAATGTATGAATTAGCTCAGTATTTCAAGTTAGGAGCAATTAACATGAGTACTATCAACTCAAAACTTGATAGTTCTGCTAACTTAAAATTGGGAACATCATAACTCAAAAAAGCCCAACTTATCCGGGTTTGCTATATGTTATTACCTTGTACTTGATGGAAACTGTTACAGTTGAAGACACATGTATGATTGGGATATGAATATTTAAAATGACCCATAAAGAATCTGCAGAATGCGGCACCTGGGTGTTGTTTTTAAGCAGAATCTCATTCTGTCTCCACTAATCCTTTCAGCCTGCTTTTCATCAAGCAACGTTTGTGCACAAGACTCAAATGAGGCCTTTGGCAACTTCTATTTTTCTTCTCATTAGTTTGCTTGGCTTGTAAATTTGCCAATAGACTAAGTGTGGTTTGCACAGGCTGATTAGGCTGCTGTTGCCGTGAGGTGGATCAGTGCTGGAGAAGATCTTCTGGACTGGCCATTAGTGGATGGCATCTCGTTTAATTAATCACCGACGCTCCGGTTTAACTCAGCTGTGAACACAGTAAAGAAATTTTCAAAGTGCAATGTTAAATTGGGCTGCCACAAGCTCCTCAAATAAAGAGTGTTTGCCTGAGGTAAATATTTTACAATTGATTGCATATGAAGCTGCGAACTCTGCAATTTCTGTCCATGGCCTACAGTCTACAGTGCTTCTGTGCTGTATATCATATAAATAGAAAAGTGTGCTCAGATTGAGCATTACACCGTCTGTTCAATTATTAACAACCAGCATTATAGTGCGAGGAACAGTATAGCCGAATAAGCTCTTGATTTAGTTACTTTCAATATTTATTTCTCATCCTTGCATATTCGTGCATATGCTGTATGATCTTGAGAAGTGTTACTGGTTCTTCTTTGTTCTGTCTATACATGCATGGATCTCACAGAGCTTAATTTTAGAAGAGATTTTTTTTTTCTTCATTATTTTTCATGACAATTAAGCACATTTTCCTCCCAATTACAATTACTGTAGAGAAGGAAGTGTAACTTTTTTTTATAATAAGAAAATATATAAATTCCAAAATATGTATATATCATGTATTATTTTAATGTTGTTGTATTTAATGTTGTTGTTGTTGTTGTTAGTAGTAGTAGTAGTAGTAGTAGTAGTAGTAGTAGTAGTAGTAGTAGTTAATAGTAATAGTAAATATTAAATAAAAAAAAGCTAATTAATAATATTAATACTTTACTAAATATAAATATTAATATTACAATAGTAAATATAATCATCCAAAATAACACTGGTTGAAGATTGATTGGTTGATTTATTGATTGATTGATTGATTGATTGGTTGGTTGGTTGATTGCTTGATTACTTGCTTGCTTGCTTGATTGATTGATTGATTGATTGATTGGTTGGTTGATTGATTGATTGATTGATTGATTGATTGATTGATTGATTGATTGATTGATTGATTGATTGATTGATTGATTGATTGATTGATTGATTGATTGATTGATTGATTGTTTTTACTGATAAAAATATCTAACAACAATTCTGAGAATCAGCTTTAAGAAAAATGACAATAAATAACTTTATAAAAGAGGCTCACTTTGATAATTCTTTTTGTTTGTATATTTGGTTTTATATTGTCATGAAAATAATTATAAATCACCCAAAACATTGGCTTCCCTGATGGAGAGATTTCCTTAATGTCTCAAATGGTTCTCATATATGTGTTCTTTTGAGTTTCAAAAGATATCTCAACAATAACTCAAATCTGGGATACTAAACCCCCTAAACCTCACTCCCATCCGGGTCAAAACACCAATGTAACCCCTGGTTTACTCCCACAGCTCTTACTAGCCGGCCTCCATTACACTCACCCCCCTGAACCTCACTCCTATCCGGATCACAGTACCAATAAAACCCCTGGTTTACTTGCACAACCCTTACTAGCTGGCCTGCGTTACACTCACCCCCCTAAACCTCACGCCCATCCGGGTCACAGCACCAAATGTAACCGGTCCTACTCAACTCATTACTAGCAGGTCTCCGGCATGGGAGGCGGGCATGCTAAAAAGGAAGCTAAAGACCGCAGCAACTCCTCAAGCTCTCTTGATGCCAGGGGAGTAAGGTTTACACACACAGCTCTTACTAGCTTTCTTCCGTTACACTCACCTCCCTAAACTTCACTCCCATCCCGGTCATGGCACCAACTTGCAACGAACGCAACCCCTGGTTTACTCACACAGCTCTTACTAGCTTGCCTCCGTTACACCCCCCCCCCTAAACCTCACTCTTATCCGGATCACGGCACCAATTTAACCCCTGGTTTACTCACACAGCTCTTAGTAGCTGGCCTCCGTTACACACCCCCCCCCTAAACCTCACTCTTATCTGGATCACGGCACCAATGTAAGCCCTGGTTTACTCGCACAGCTCTCACTATCTGGCCTTCGTTAAACTCACCCCCCTAAACATCACTTCCATCCGGGACTCGAACCAGGGTCTCCAGCGTGGGAGGCGGGCACGCTAACAAGGACGCTAAAGACCGCAGTAACTAGTACCCCTTGAGGCGAGGAGAGTAAGGTTTACACAAAGCTCTTACTAGTTTTACACTCACCCCCCTACTTCACTTCCATCCCGGTCATGGCACCGACTCGCTCCGAACGCACAGCTCTTATTAGCTTGCCTCGGTTACACTAGGCTGTGCGCTTTATTTATTTATTTATTTTTTACTTTTTTGGGTCAGTTTCAGCCAATCATTTTTTGGGCACCAGCTTTCTCTCAATCCATAATGAGGAAATTCTTTTGAAGCCACATTCTGATATTGCACTCTCTTTATTGTAGTGCCCTGCAGTTGAGCAGCAACAGGCTCGTTGGGCTGTTTGTTTACTCTGTGTTATGGACTCCACAGGTGGCTAATGTGGCCTTAACAGCAGCTTCTCGACTCCCAGAGAGAGCGACTTATCTCTCAAACACCAGGGGCCTATCGCAGATTCCCACACAATTACTTCCCCCACTCCCACCACACTTGAAATGCCTCTGTACCGCATGCACACACACTCAATGTCCTGCGTAACTTATAGAGCGCGTCACGCTTAAATGTCATGGGAAGAACTCGACGCGAATCATCCCCTGTTGGGACTCATCACAGCAGGAACAAGGAATAAAATCCCCTTAAATGTTACCAAGCAAACACAGAAAGAAGCCATTAGGGGATTTTAACCCCAGTTTCAATATGTACAATCTTTTCCACTACTGCTGCCTTAAATCCTCCTCGGAAGTTACTACTTCGAAAGTTTTAATTAATTATGCATTCAAGTCATGTTGGAAAGAACGCATTTACGAGTAGAATGCAAATAAAGTCATAATTACGAATGAGAAACTTTGAGCCATGAGTTTACGAATTGGGGAAATCATTATGATTATTATTATTTTTCCATTTGCAATCTATATTACAGATATTAAAACTTAATCATGGCCAATACCAGATGTTTTTTAACTGACAAGCTCCCATGGAAAGTTGGCCCTCAAAGAAAATCCCGCTGTGCACTCATCTCATAAACATGACGATTGCGACTGCATGAAGACTGTATAGTTTCTTTCCTTAAGTGAACTCCTGATAAGATAAAGCAAGAGTAAATACTGTCATTTAAGACAATGATTGGCAGATTGCTCGGATATTGCTTCGGATGTCTTTGGAAAAGTGATTTCACATGGATCTGCATTGTTTTGCCACATCAATCTCTCCCAACTCATTTCATTATCAGTGTTTATTTCAAGCGCCAGGACTTGTAATTCACTAAAACGAATGACAGCGGTCTGTCTGTTCATATCGTTGCCAAAAACCAAAGCAAATTTAATAAAAAGCTAAATTTATAGGAAGAGTGGTTGAAAAGCTCTGTTTGGAGTGAATGGAAATGCACACAATGGGACAGATACAGCGGTGGAATTTAGCACAGCTGTTTTTTATTAACACCATTCTGGCTGTGTGAAGATATATTATATTTTGTTCTTCTGTTTCATACATCAAGCTGAAGGAGCCAATTAATTCAGAAAATTCTCAAAGGCACTTTGGGATTAGGCCGTAACGACACTCTTAACAATAAACAACGTATTAAGCAGGCATTCATTCCCAAGAGTAATGCCATTTATCGAGGTGCGTAAACACATAAATGCAGACCCTCTTATGTTTAATTTTAAACCAACAATAAATGCTACTTCTACTGCTTCAGAAATTCATGCATGACTCTTTTGTTTAGTGTCATTTCTGCTATAATTATTGTGAGATGTTACCAAAATGTTACCAAAATCTCAACCTACTAATAATTTGACATAATTATCCTTGCGTAAAAAAATAAATCAGTAAGCACTTTGGGTTTGAAAAATGCGCAATAAAAATAAAATGCATCATAATCATCATCAAATAAATAAATAAATAAATATTCCAAGTCTTACAAATGCTCTCATTGAATTCATATGTTGTTATGTTGATTTAAATAAATACATACATAAATAAAATAAATACAATAAGTAAAATAAATAAAATAAATACAAATTCATACATACATGCATACACACATACATACATACATATATACATAATTTGATTATATTTTCAAGAAATATTTACATTTACAGTAATGATTCAAAGTCATTTGGTGTAACCATCAAGTAAAAGTTTCCTTACATATTGCATCTTAATTTTCAAAATAGTTTTTGAACATTTATTTTTTTTATTACCAATATTATATTACAAATATCATGAAATATAAATGAATTGATAACATTGACTTTTTGAGGAGTCACACCATATGACATTTTACATCCTTACCTTGTACTTTTTTACTTACTATGTTTTTTGTTTTGTTGCATGTCTATTGGTTGCACCCATGAGAGATTTGAACTAGTGGACGGAGTATTTATGACACATTTTTGTATAAGAAATTATATAAAATTATGCTCTGTTTAGTTCCTGTCTCTATGAAGCCCCTCCTTCTGAAAAGCACAATGTGCTCTGATTGGTCGACTGGAGCAGTATGTTATGATTGATCCAGCACTTCCAGTGTATTTGGAAAATGGCCCGCCCCTTACCATAACCGCCAGTTTCAACACTAACTTAACCAGGCCCCACCCCTTTATTCTGCATTTTAATTATTTAAATGAGGAATATTCTGACGTGTTCGTTCCCGGAAGAAAACCCAAGACTACAATGGAAGCATTTCAGGGAGTTCAGAAACACTGACACTGATATAGAGAAGAACTTTTTCATGCTCAAACAGCAACATCACACACTAAAGACAGATGAACATGGGGAAAAAAGCACAATAGGTGCTCTTTAAAGGCCAAACCAAAATGCAGAAAGTGAGATTTGATTAGCAAACCACAAAACTTCCTATCTCAATTCTTAACTCAATGAGTCACTATACAAAAAAATTGTTGGAGAAATACAGTTTTTCCCTTTATAAAGGAGGAGTGCACCTATCCACACACACACACACACACACACACACACACACACACTCAAAGAAGTATATCTGGCAGGCGATCGGTGGGAACTGTCGAGTGTGTGCTTCTCGACACCTGCACACCTGCCAGAACTCGAGGAGAAGTGCAAAGCTCTCCAGGAACAAACGTGCAGTTCACCATCCTCCCGGATCGCTTGCAGTGCTGCTGTGAAGCCAATATCAAACGTGTGCAGATCTTTTTATAGAGATATTTGTTTTGCGACCAACAGGGCTTCCTGGCAGAGGCGAGCAGTCAGCAGTCCCAGCGCTGCTACAGTCCGCTCTCGGCCAGGAACTCAGTACAACACACAACAGATGCAAGCATCCCAGCTTTATTGGTTAAACAGCGTTGCGTTGTCTTGGACTGTTTCTGGTGCTAAAAAATAGTTTTACACTGCAGAATATTGCAGTAGGATCCATAGACAGATGTAGGAGTGGATATTATTTAGTTGTCTCGCAGCGATTGAAGCACTGAGTGGGTAGATCAAAAACGTTTTGTTAATGCCGTGAAATAATAATTACTAAAAGAGAGATCATTATTAAAGAAGCATGACTGAAATTGTTGATGCCCTGAGTGACCCCTTGTGAAATGAGTGTGCTCAATTTTAAATCTTAATAGTATATTTAAAAATTCTGTACTTTAATCATATTACAAATCATATTAATGCAATAAAAGGCCACTTAAGTGTGCTTTCTATCTGTAGTGCTTTCTGCAGAATTAGGATGCCCGTCATCCATCCATCCATCCGTCAATCAAATTCTACACATTTCTGCCCCCATGAGTGTTTATTATTAAACGTTCTAGTTCAACTTATTATGCTTTCAGCTACCCAATAAGAGTGTTACATTAAGCATAGTATACTCTAAAAGATTATAAGTGCGTAATATTTCCGGACACTTAATTGCTTGAGCCGGATCAGCCTCAAAAATAATACATTTACAAAACAAAATTCATAAATGCACAGCACAATTCACATTTACAAAATCAGATTCGTAAATTCAAAACACAATTCATAAATGCACAAGTAAAAGCATAAATATATTTTCCCAAATGGTCACACAAATGCATCTCACCTAAATAAATGTAAAATCTTTACACAAATATGTATACTTATCAAGTTCTTGAATTAGTTTCCATCACACATTTATGAAAGATGTTACATGTATTTATGGATCGTTGAATCTGCATTTGCAAATCGTCACGTATGTGAACTGCTTTGCATTTGTGTGTGTGCTACACCATAGTTTAAACACAGCAAAGTTTAATTTACACTAAAACAAAGGCAGAATACCATAACTCCAGGCCGACACACTCCTAAACAACGGCTGGACAATAGCAGAGTACCGTATCTTAGTTTAAGCGTTCTAAAACCAAGGCAAGGAACAGTAACTAGTGTTACGGTGTTCTCCGGGGCTTTTGGAAGTTACTGTTAAGACAACCCATTATTTTCTCAATAAAACAATGGAATTGTCTTAAGATACTTATCCACATGATAAAGGAGGTCTTGAATGTCCCAAAAATAACTCATTTGTGACCAAATTTGCCTTTTGCCTTTGTGGGCAGTAAGTACATCTTTATTCGAATTTCATATGTCTTTGAAATATGGATAAAGTGTACTGCCAAAAGTAATAACAAGCATTTATAGTAAACTAATAATGGAACTTGAAACTCGCCATGCATTTAAGTGTATTTGCAATTACACATTTATAAGGATGAAATTGCAAATTAGTAAATAACACGCTAGTTAAAATTAGAATCAAGTACTTTACATGTATGTTGGAAAACAGGACAATAAGTGTGCTTCTTTAAATCATGACATAAGATTCTTAAAACATAATAATTTAAAAGTGCACTTAAGTGCGTTAACAGTATGTTAAGTGGCCTTTTATTTCATCAATGTTATTATCTTAACTACAGCTTTTTAAAAAATGTACTTTTAAGATTTGAAGTGCACTACAAGTGAACATTCAAAAGAATTTAGTGCACTTATTTTACTGTCTTATTGACCGTTGGTTCCACCACATGACTTTATTGGTCGCACTACAGTATATGACTTGGCAGACTTAACAATAATAAAGATATATAAAAGGACAGTTGTACCCCCCTGACATTTTTTATTCAAGTCCATTTCATTTACTCGCAAAAGCCATTTTTTCAAAAGCCAAGTGTTATTTTCAGATCTTATTCCTAACACAGAATGTTCTTGTACTTTCAAGCATGCATTAGTATTCCACTTACTTGAGCAAGCTTCTGATGACCAATGCTTAACAGTCGATACGAGCATCACAGCGCTTCAGTCACATGGGGCTCTTGTTCATTTGCAGTGCATTAACAAACAGCTCCAAGCTGTGGAAGTGTTAAAAGTGCAAGCCAAGCAGTAATGTTGAGGGACAGTGAACGAGTTGAAGGGTGCCAAGGCACCCCTTTTTGATCTCTAATGAATGATGTATGGACTAGTTTGAATTTGGCTGAGGAAGAAGTTTCCTGAAGCAAATAAACATTGACATCAAGTGCTCTGAACTTTTCTTAGCTCTGAACTGATCTTAGTTCATTTCTAGTGGGGAAAAAATTTAATGAAATGGGCCGGATGTATTCGAGGGATGTTGGACGACCAGATGAAGTTAGGGTATGAAAGGTGACAAAGAGAGAAAGGCAAAGAAGATAAAAGAGAATCACTTAAAGAGGGATGAAAGGAAGTTAGGGTTGAAGAGGAAGGTGAAACAAAGGCTTTTTGGGTGACAGATTGATGGATCACCCAATGACAACTAGACGTTGAGTAAAAGCAGATAGAAAACAAGCACTATCTTGAACATTTCACTCTTGAAATGTAAGCAATTAAAGTCAATGAGGTCCAAAATTTTCAAATTCCACAAGGACAAAAAGGTAGAGTATCAAACCTCATTGCTCATGATATTTGTTCACATGATGCACGAGAACTAAGGTTTGTCGTTAGTTGACTTTAGAGGTTCACATTGCCATATTTAATGTAGTCTGAAAATGTGTGAGAGTGGCAATCATTTTGATTTGTTCATCGTGTGATTGTGTCACTTCAGAAGACTTATTATACTTCTATAATACTTTTTTGATCTGTTAAGAGCTTGGACACCCAAAAAGGTCTTTTCAGTTTTCTATGCGGATCATTTTTATGTGGATCAGCTAATGAATGGACATATCATGTAGCGGTATTTCGATAGTCCACTTTAGACATTCTGTTGACTGTAAGTAACGTTGCAACTACAGTATGTCCACTATCAATTATTAGTGTA
This sequence comes from Gobio gobio, assembly GCF_949357685.1. NCBI lineage: Eukaryota > Metazoa > Chordata > Actinopteri > Cypriniformes > Gobionidae > Gobio > Gobio gobio. Next base: position 16,117,641 of record NC_137120.1, read on the forward strand.
TTAGTAGATTGTCTGCTTAATATCTGCTAACCCTTTATTTTGATGCTCCCCAACAGACAATAAGTAACTTTACTACTACAAGTTAACTTATTCTACTAATTCCAACCCCTTATTCTAACCCTACCCATAACAGTCTACAACTACTCAACTAATACTCTAATGAGAGCTAGTTGACATGTAGGTGCAATGCTACTTACAGTCAATAGAATGTCTAAAGGGGACCATCAAAATAAAGTGTAACCCATGTAGCAATGCTACAACATCGCTTTAGGTTCTGGAAAAATGCATTTGTTCCACTGCCCAGGTCATCAGTGTAGTCCCTCTAGTAGATGGTTTTACAAAGCAGGTGATCCAAGCTTTATCAGCAGCCATATCACCCTGTAGACCAAGACTGGTTTCCCACTGAAGCTAAGCAGGGCTGAGCCTGGTCAGTACCTGGATGGGAGACCAACTGGGAAAACTAGGTTGCTGCTGGTAGAGGTGTTAGTGAGACCAGCAGGGGGTGCTCACCCTGTGGTCTGTTTGGGTCCTAACACCCCAGTATAGTGATGGGGACACAATACTGTCAATAAGCACTGTCCTTCAGATGAGACGTTAAACCGAGGTCCTGACTCTCTATGGTCATTAAAAATCCCAGGATGTCCTTCGAAAGAGTAGGGGTGTAACGCCAGCATCCTGGCCAAATTTGCCCATTGGCCCCTGTCCATCATGGCCCCTTAATCATCCCCATTTATATATAAGATTTGCTTCATTACCCAGTCTCCTCTCCACCAACAAGCTGGTGTGGGTGTGTGGTGGACGTTCTGGCGCAATATGGCTGCCGTCACTTCATCCAGGTGGATGCTGCACATTGGTGGTGGTTGAGGAGATTCCCCCCTTCTATGTAAAGCGCTTTGAGTACCCAGAAAAGCGCTATATAAATGTAACAAATTATTATAATTATTATAATTTTATTATTATTAAGCTGGATTAGGAAGATAAAGTCAAACATTCAGATGAGACAGTAGTCAACATATACACTATTTTGGCCAACCTGGGGTGTGTTTCCCGTACAACGACGTAACTTGCTGCTGAACTACCATAGTATGATGTGTTGTTGAAGAAATCAACTACATAGTCACGACGGTTTCCCGAAATGTTTTGTCACAAATTGGTCGTTAAACCACATGGTGGAGTAATAACTTATTTTAGAGGGTGGAGTATTAATGAATCCGTTTGAGATTGAATTAATGCTAAGCGCTTTGCTATAAATTACGGACATCGCGTCTGAGGACTATTTCAAATTTTGCTTTATTTCCAGATTCAATCATAGGCTTGTTCTTACGTAGGCTACTAGAGCAGTACTCACATGCTCAACAATGGTGCTTTAAATTTCTTGACAAACTAAAAGACATAAATGACATTTGTATGTATTCTAAATGAAATATATAGATTACTAAATGTCAGCTTGCTTATTTTGCTCAAGATAATGAATAATGAAGTACACATGTCATGCAAACAAGAAACTATGCTTCTAACCACAGGTGGAGAGCAGTTGTTCCAACCACTCAAGTTTGGGATGCTGTTTGCGAATGTTTGTTGGAACTATGGTTTCGGGAAAGACTGACTCGTTTAACTATGTTGATAATGACTGAACTTGTGACCATAGTTTGCTAACGATGCTTTTGGGGAACGCACCTCTGGGCTGCATATCTCAAAAACATCGTAGCATTGATCAAACTAAAGTAAAAGTTGAGCGTAGATGTCATGATCCCAGCCTTTATTCCCGTCTTGTGTGAGGACTTTTGTTATTTCCTGTCTTGTGCCATGTTTTGTAAATCTTTGTAGTTTTCTTCTCGATTTATCTTCCCCAGGTGTGTCTCGTTATATTGTTAAGCTTGTTTGCTTGTGTATTTATACCCCTGTGTTTCCCTCAGGCGATGTTTCACTGTAGATGCTCTTGTTTCAGGTTTCCTGGTGTGCTCAAGCGCTGTCTTTATCCTTGTTTGTTAATAAACCTAATCTGCATGTGGATCCACCTCATCCTGCTTTTGATGGCCAAGATGTGCACCGCCATACCTGAGCCTTCAGCCAAGATTTGCGCCGCTAATCCTGAGCCTTCAGCCAAGATGGCCACCACCTCAGCCCGCACTGCCCTGGTCATATATATATATATATATATATATATATATATATATATATATATATATATATATATATATATATATATATATATATATATATATATATATATATATATATATATATATATATATATATATATATATATATACAAATTCTTTATGGTTCTCAAATCTGATTGGCTGAGAGTCTTTTCCAGCTGTGCGATATTCCCCCAGTATCAACGCTGGAACGCTTCACCTTCTACTTGCATTGTTTCTTACAGATAGTGTCATGGCAGTACAAATACTACTGTTATTGTGACATGGATTGTAGTTTTAAGAGTTTTTTTAGGCACAAATGTAGTTATTTAGACCAATATGTGACTCATATATAAACATAGCGCATATTTGACAATTAGTTTTGATTCTTTCATAGATGTGAGCTCCAGGACATCAGTGGCCATTTAGCACTCATGCACCCGTAGAGAACAACTTCATCTCGGCCAGTCCTTCGGGAATTTGCCACTGGCTCTTACTGTATGTAGATAGTGGTTAAACATGAGATTTAATTAATTTTGGGTATATCAAATTGACAATTTTTGGTCTTATTTATCTATTACTTGTTCCAGAGCAAATTCATTTGGGTTAAGGGAATAATTAAGTTGCATAACTCAATATTTAACTTGAATTCTGTACTACAGCTCTTTTGTACGCTTGACTGAATTATTTTCTTGTTTTTTATTTCGTATTGTTTTAAAATGGCAATTGTTGTTCATGTAAATATTGTTGTTCTATAAATATAATTTTATATAGATAAAATGCATATTTGGTATTGAGAGGGTCCGTTGTCGTGAGATGGACTTAAGTGAAAGTTACATTATTACACCAGCAAAGACTGTCTTTATGAGGGAGTCTCTGGTCAGAACAAGCAAGTTGTTTTAGCGCTGTCATGGGAAATCCCCTTAACTTTTAAATGGACAAAGACAAATAAATCGCTTTCCTCAGTGGAAATTCAAACAGATTTTTTAATGGATATAATATTATGGACATCGACCTGGTGAATGAATGCTGTTTTAGATGCAGGTAATACACTTGTTTAGTTGACCTCTCTCTCATAATAATACTCTACATAATACAATAAGCTTCAATGAAGCAACTCAACGTTACTGGTTCTAAAGTGACATTTCAGAATTAGTAACAGTGTCTTGGGCTCGACTGTTAAACTGTCAACTTGAGATGTGAATCCGTGGCGGAAGGAAGTAGTTCTGCACAAAAGAGGCTTTTTAAAGACTTTGTTGTTGTTTCTTATATTTACACACTTGTGCCGTCGAACTATTGTATAAACAGAATATCACTCAGCCGTGCGATATGGCTGTATATCAGCTCAGACATGATTACCTAAGGCCGAATCACAGTGCTTAAGAAGAAATATGAGATGAGATGTGTGATGAAAAAAAAACAGGTATTACTTCTGAACCATTATTATATTATATTATATTATATTATATTATATTATATTATATTATATTATATTATATTATATTATATTATATTATATTATATTATATTATATTATATTATATTATATTATATTATATTATATTATATTGTTCATAATTTGGGGTATGGTAAAAACAACATTGTGTTGGACATGATTAAAAAACCCAGACAGAATTCTGCTGTGATGAATATACAATATGTCAACTTTTAGAGATTGTTATTGGAGAAATAAAACTAGTGTGAGCATGAAAAGTTTTTTTTCTTTATATTTCTAAAAGTCCCCATAGCTGAAGTAATACCCATAGGTGAAAAGTTGTTCACCTGGACTTCTCTGAATCCTTCAAGTCCCAAACTAGAGAAATAAGGGATGATGAAATTTTCTATTAACACATGGAAAGGTACACTTCCGATTGTTTGCCCACAGTTGCTCAGCTCATTAGCGAATCTGAAGCACAGATGAGGTCGCAGTGCCATGCGCCATGGCTGTTTGATCACATGACAGTTCCTCAACATTATCTAGTCTTGGCAACAAACCAGGCAGGGACAGACAGTAAGCAGCCTCCTCATTCTCTTTTATCATCCCTCTTTCAGCCAGCCTATGTAAAATTATGAACAGGAAATAATGAAGCCAGAATGCACACACAACAGTCAAGTTCAGCGAATCTGAAAGGTGCTGGAGTTTCCCTTCACTTCCTCTTCCTTCATTTCCCAGTTTGCTGCATTCCCTTCATCTTGAGCTTTGATCACTGCCCCTTTTCTAGGAGACATCCTCTGTCTTTCTCTCCATCTCTCGTTCCCTTCCTCAGCTTTGATCAGTATCAGGCAGTCTTTCTCATCTCTGCCCTCATTCACTGGCTCCCATCTCAGAGGCTTTTACAGTGAGAATCTTTGCTGCTTATGTTTACATAATGTTGTGTATGTATTTCCTTGCCTTTCTTACCAAAACCGGAAAATAAGGCTATTTCAATGAACCATCAATCATTAATTCTGTTGTGAGCTAGAATTATTTGGGATGTTTATTTAGATTTTTGAAAAACTACATAGATTTTTTTTCATGTTCTGAAAAAAACTATAAATAGGATGTTGTGGGTGGTGTTATCCTGCGAATGTGCTCTGCTAAGTGGTTTTTAGCATGTTGCTATGCATTTGAAAATGTGTAGATGAAAAGTATAGTTTTATGCTGTGTTCACGCCATGTCGTATTTACAGTAATTACTAGATAACAACTCCAGACTTTCTGCTGAGCTGTTCACATCCTCTGACTCGCTTGTTTGTTTGTTTTTTTGTTGTTGAGTAAATTCATGCTCACAGTAACACACAACGCCATCATGGATTAAAATCCTGCAGCGCACGCAAGGTCCCCCTGCTCAAGCCAGCGCATGTCCAGGCCCGTCTGAAGTTTGCCAATGACCATCTGGATGATCCAGAGGAGGAATGGGAGAAGGTCATGTGGTCTAATGAGACAAAAGTAGAGCTTTTTGGTCTAAACTCCGCTCGCCGTGTTTGGAGGAAGAAGAAGGATGAGTACAACCCCCAGAACACCATCCCAACCGTGAAGCATGGAGGTGGAAACATAATTCTTTGGGGATGCTTATCTGAAAGGGGACAGGACTACTCCACCGCACTGAAGGGAGGATGGATGGCCATGTATCGCAAGATCTTGGCCAATAACCTCCTTCCCTCAGTAAGAGCATTGAAGATGGGTCTTCCAGAATGAGAATGACCCAAAACACACAGCCAGGGCAACTAAGGAGTGGCTCTGTAAGAAGCATCTCAAGGTCCTGGGGTGGCCTAGCCAGTCTCCAGACCTGAACCCAATAGAAAATCTTTGGAGGGAGCTGTAAGTCCGTATTGCCCAGCGACAACCCCGAAAATGTTTGATTCTTTAGTTTTTAGATTCCATTGCAGGAATATGTTATTGAATTCAAAGCCTATCAGTTGTCAGGTTTCAGATTGTAGCCTTTCCACATTTGTTACAAGCCAAGAAAATGGTGATTTCTAAAGGGTTATTGCTATGCTGAGAAACTACAGCGCCATTTAGGCTAACATTACCATTCTTAGCTGCAGCGAATGCACTTCTGCAAGGGAGCTAGCGGCTAGCGGAGCAAGCAGCTAGCGTTTGCCATTTAAAAAAAGGCATGACCAAAGGCATTACTAAGTCAGTGCTGAGTAAACTAACTTGCCTCAAAGGCACAACAATGGAAAAAGTGATCAGTTGACTTAACTGGTCCTCTTCGTTTAGGGGTCACACTTGGCTCCTTCATGGTCAAAAGTGACTGAAGCCTTGAAATGCAACCCCCCCCCCCCCTATTCAATAATATTTTTTGATTATTATTTAGAAATTTGAGGGGATTTTATGATACTTTACAATATTTATACAATTGTTATACAGCTATTTTTCCCTATTGAAAATAATCGTATGATCTCTGTAATTGCAAACAAAGGTTTCTGTACCAAATATTAAGTTCTGCTTTTCTGATGTATCAAATACTTATGTCATTCAATAAAATGCGAATTAATTACTTAAAATTACTCATCCCATTCCGATGAAGCAAAAATATTTTTTTGAAATGTAAAACTTAAAATTGTTCGGTCATTTTTGACCGAAGAGGCCTAGAAAGAGTTGCTAAGGGTTGCCTTAAAATGATTAGGTAAATAAACTTAATGTGTAATTGAAAAAAAAAATAAGTTATGTGGAATTGTCAAGTACACAACTTAATTGTCAAGTTATTTTTTTCAATTACACATGAAGTTTATTACTTTTTTATAACCTATTTTAAAAAAAAGGTTTTCCACCTCAACTGATCACGGATTTTATTTCCAATTAAACAATTGAATTACAATATACTTAACATATTTAAGTTTGATTGCATTGCTTATAAAATATAAGTAGATTCTACTAAATATAGATTCTATCTACTTCTACTAATTTGTGTGAATACATTTAAGTTAAACAAACTCAATTTTTTAAGTTTGCATTACTTACCTTTTTAAGGCTACCAGTTTCCTCAAATTTTGGTAGTAAATTCAAGTAAATCCAGTCCTTTCACACTGGATGCGATTTTAATGCGCAAATAATTTGCGCAACGGTTTTATTTTTTGATCAGCTGTTTGTGTAATGAGTGCTTCCACACCGAACGTGAATGTGCTGCGGCGAAAAAACAGCTTCGATTTTTTTTAGCTCTCGCATCGACAGAAAAGGCTTTAAAGTCCCTGTAAAGGCAATTCTGAGATTTTTTTCTAAACCCATCATAAATGTTAGAAATGTATTGCTGAAACAAATTACAAAGACTGTGAACTATGTAGTACTGAATTCAGAAGTTAGACCGTTAAACAGTTTTTCACCGTTGCTGTGTTCAGGATTTTCTGGGCGGGGCTAAAACGGTGGCTTGATGACGCACTGGAGCCACCGAACCTGGCTCCTCCCCTAACACGATCATAACTAGAGCACATTCGCATCAGTTTGCCCGCTCGATCGCGAGTTACTGTCAGTACTGTTAGTTACTATAGTCTATGACTTACAAAACAGCTTACAAAACAAACACGATGATCAAGAAGAGGTGGATTAATTTTGTGAACAGCCATCTTGATGGAGAGCTGAGGATAACCACCGACGCCTGCCTCCGAGTCTGCAGTGACAATTCACCGGATCGTTTTACAAACTTTCACCGGAGACAACTGGGATTCACTGATAATCCGCTGCAGAACCGACTATCCCCCGCCCTGGCCTTAGTCCTCCCGTCCCGCCGACATCTGGTGCGTCGTGATCATAGACGGTCATGATCAGTGAGTGTTGTCTTGTGTGCTACTGCAGCTTTCCCGCGAGTGGGCGTGGTTTCGGCGCCGACAGCGGACACACCCCCAGCGTTTGAGAGCAGAGAATGCTGCTAATTTTTTCAAGTTTTGATAAGCTATTTTATGTACTTGGCGGATTTTTTAATGATTCAAATTTGGTTGGGTGGTTAATAACACATTTATCTGTGGTGTGAGAAACTCAGAACACATGTTTAGTTTTGACTTTACAGGGACTTTAACCAATCACATACAAAAAAACAAAGGTGACGAAATGTCCAGTAGATGTCATTAGCTATTCAATCAACATTAACCTTTACCAGGTATCGCATTTCCCATGAGATTACAGCTCCTGTGGGAGTACATGCAAGTCGCTGTAGGCTACAGACAACGATAACAAAAACTTTTGAGTTAAAACTTTTAGATTTTTTTCTAAACCTAATTGTGTCCTATAGAAAGTGAATGTGTTTCCGTCAGTATGACTGTCGCACTTAAATGTTTACATTGTGACTCAACTGGAAACATCTGCTCCGGATCGATTGGTTCCCTGAAGTTTGCGGTTTGTCTCGTCTGATGCGGCGCTACTGTCTCTGGAGGAGCTCCTCAAATTGTCCCACGGACATCCGAAAGTAAGTGCGGAACCGGCCATGATAAAGTTTTAGCTCCTGTACAAGATTAGCGTACTCCCCTTCAGACTTAAGTCTGGGTGCACCCAAACCCTTCTTTTCGGTCTTTTAAAGAAAATGAAAAGCTTGTCTTCACTGGATGATGAAGTGTCAATGTTTTCTCAGCTGTCGTCGCAAACATTTTGGAATGTTGGAGCTCTGAAACGTCACAGACATTGCAAATTCGTGTCACGGCTGATGTGAATGGTTTTGACGCAAACTATTCGTACGCGAAATATTCTCTTTTCCGCTTCGCTATTTCGTTACGCGTCTGGTGTGAAAGGGCCTTCATCAGAGTTTACGGTCCTAAAAATGATTCCTAGCATTTTATTGGATTAGCATGATCCTAAAACTAAAAACTGTGCATTTACGATGATTGTAAAGCAAGTTTGT
>NC_137120.1:16131091-16181091 GCF_949357685.1 Gobio gobio
TTAAGAGGTTTCAGTTCATGAAGTCACTCATCTGAGAGATGAATCACGACGAGCTGTTCGGCTGAAGACCAAACAAAAGAGTGAATCAATGATTCATCCATTGCTTTGTATGTCCGTTACAATGTGAAACTTTCTGGACAGGCCGGTATTTCAAAGAGTGTTTATATGATACTGAATACACCAAATCCATGATTCACCCATACATCTTTCAATAAGTAACAATACAGTACACGCCACATATTTTTTCTCGGAAGTCTAGACCTTTCCGGTATGTGATTACTTTTCAACTTCTCCCAAACACATTTTTCCTCGTCGTTTCTGTTGTCAGTCTAGCAGGAGAGACGGGTCTCGGGGGAGATGTATTGCTTTAGGCTGTACAACAGCAAATTTACTCATTCTTCCCTTCTCTCTCTCTTTCTCTTTCTCTCTCTCTCTGGCCGTTCTTTAACAGTTCCTTTCATCTCGTCACCTGTCTATTTGACTGACAGGCTTTCAAGTTTATTTCTGGTCGGTAGTGTGCAGTCACGCACAGAAAGTCCCTGAGTTAATGTTTGATCAGTTCGCTCACCTAACACGCCTGTAATTCTTCACTTATTACTTCATCTGTCTCTATTATTATGCAAACAACCTTTGTCATCATAACAGTACTTGCATGAGTTTGGCGGCTACGATAGTAACATATTTAGCAATGACACTAACGTCCTAAAAATAGAGTTGGGTTATATCTGTTTGAAGAGTATTCCATAAATATTATGAGCGGATGAAACAGCCACATTCTTTCATTCTCAGAGCTGAAGTATGTAGTTTCTGAGAAAAATAAATTATATAATAAGTAAATAAATACATTTGCTTAAATGTAATTAATTTCTTATTTATAAATTACTTTATTTATTTAAAGCATATAAATAAATTAGGTTAAAATAAATAAATAAATAAGTGATTAAATGTTAAATTAACATATAATAAAATGTAAATAAATAAATTAGATTAAAATAAATGAATAAAAAATTGATTTAAACAAACAAATAAATAATGCATAATAATAATAATAATAATATTTTTTGTTTTGTAGAAAGTGAATTGCTTTTTTAGCATGAGACTACTTTCAAAAACAAAAAATGTTAAAAATTTTGAAAAAATGCTCTTAGTAATTTTTGTCTTGTTTCTAGTGTAAATATTTAAACATTCTTAAATCAAGATGCATTTACTAGATAAGTACAATTTTAACTAAATAAGAAGAGTATTTTTTTAAGTATAGTCAAATCTTTTGATCATTTAAAATTTAATAGGCCTTTGCTGACTACATTCTAAATAAATGATTCTGGAGTTTGGTTTTGTAGAAAGTTATTTTTTGTTTTGTTTGGTAGAAAGTTAATTGCTTTCTTTACAGTGAATTCCGTTTTGTATAAATTGTATCTTAATTTTAATGATCTATTATAAACATTTTTTAGCATGAGACTACTTTCAAAAACAAAAAAATGTAGGAAAAAAAAAGCTCTAAGTAATTTTTTTCTTGTTTCTATTGTAAATATTTAAACATTCTTAAATCAAGATGCATTTACTAGATAAGTACAATTTTCAACTAAATAAGAAGAGCATTTTTTTGCTCTCTCAGTCACACTGAAGCTCATTCATTATGCAGCTCATTATGCAGTTCATTATGCGGGCTATTATGTTATTTTGTTTTCTCAGGTGTTATCTCATCATTATTCATTAGATATCACGCCTCCTCGCAAAACTGTCTTAACAATTTTAAATCAGTGTATTGTTTTATGTGAATGAGTAGACTCAATGATTCTCACATCAGTTTAAAACAAAAACTCTCGGCTAATACACACACTATTCAAAAGTCTTGTGGAAACATATCTATTGTGTGTTTTGAAGCCTTAATTAAATTTTTTTTTTTTTCAAAAATCATGCATAAACATTTTTCTCTTAAAAATACAAGCATGGACATACATGTTGCTTAGATATTATGGTAGCCCAGTTTGTGCTGAATACAGTGTAATTACACTTTTGCCATTAATGTGTTTATAAGCAACTGAAAAAATCACAAATGTCAGAGCATGTCAAAACTTCTAAAACAGCTCAGACTCCGAGGGGTTAACAGTACATTCTTAGAGTGAGTAGAAATGACACTGTATATAATAAAGTAATTTAATAGAAGCTAATATTAGATATATCTTTTTTTGTGTGTATTAATTGGGTGTTTATAAAAGACAGATGTCTTTTAAATTTCAGGATGGGGGTCCCAAGAGGATGTTCATATTTGGGGTCTGTGGCTTCTAAAAGTTTGAAAAGCCCTGGGGTCTCATTTATAACCATTGTGTACGCACAAAACAGACCCTGTAAGAGGCGTACACAACTTCCAACGCATAAGTTGTGATAAAAAAAATAAAAAAGATTAAAAAACTTGACGGGAACATTTGCGCACCTCCACGCAAACTCTGACCTATGAGTACAAACTCGATTAGAAATAAATGAAGTAAGAACAATTTTAAACTCTGTTTTCATGTTGAAATACACATTTACATTAATGTTCCATTTTCATTAATGGCGATATGCACTGAAATTACATAAAGACATTACTAATAAGTTAAACAAAAATTATATGAATTTAGATAGACATGTGGATGTGCAACTTTTGATCACTTTTCCTGTGACACGCTGTTTTAATGACAGCAAGGATTAAATATAGGCTAATTCATCTTTAAACTAAACTGCAGACAAAATCAGAACGATAATCAGTGATGCACACTTACTTCGATATCACAGATACTGCAGGAATCGGTGGTGGAATGGTCCATTGTCCGGTTTGAATAGGTCCAAAATGATAATAGCTTACTGTACAACCGTAGCTTTACGAGGTGCTGATTTCATGTAAAGACATCTTCACAAAATTATGAAAAATACCACTGTATTTGACGAATACAACTTGAAGAAAACGGTAAGATTTGCGTGTTTCCTTTTTAAAATAATTTGTCAGTGACGCGAGTCAGACAATTGACCTATCGGTAAGCCCCTCGAACGCAGATTAGCCAATAGCAGTTGAGTATCAGTTGCGCTGGGACAGGAACTCGGACATCTTTAGGTGTCAGCGCCATAGAGAAACATTGGAAAATCCAAAGCTCTCATCGGTTTGATGGTGTTTATGCTACAAAAATGCTAAAATGTCGTGCCTGAGGTACTGTAACACTGATTCCAGGGATCCTGAGAGGATTTTCTGTTTGTCATACTCTCGTTAAGTTACGATTAAAGTCCCTGCTAACATTCAAACCGAAATAATAACTGTTCTCACGTCATGTAACATGTCAAAAACACGAAGGTCTACATTTCAGTGCCTCTCCATATTAAACTGGTTATATGTAAATTAATTTAATTTTAGATATGTTTAAGGTCTACATTATCTGTCCTTCTAAGGATGACTCCTATTTTGATGGGTATTATAGTCTACGGGTAGTGAAAGGAAGAGCTTGCACGCATTTTATTGGAGTTGTTTTGCAGATACAAAGTTTACCAGTTATTAACTGCACCCTCGAAAAGGTCTGTGTGTATGTTTGTTTACTGTTAGTTGTATGAGTGTTTTTGTGTAATTTGCTGTGTATGTTAATGGTAATGCAACGGCGAGAGCAACGGAGAGAGATAGCTTGTGAATGAGACGTCAATGCGCACTTCTTATGCTTTGTTTGTTCAGTTCTTACGATGATTTTTTGGAGTGAAAAAGGACATAATAAACTTGATAAACCATCAGTAAAGTTGGGACGGGATATACGCTACATTCTGTGTCCAAAAACATCTTGGGATAAGGTTTTCACACTGACAGCTGTCATTGTAAGATATAGCAACTCCGTTAGTTTGTCCGAGTTAGCAACAGTAACTAAGGGGGGCGGGGCTTAACGATAGGTCAATTGTATTTACACTGAAATAAATAGGCCTGTTTCAATTAAAAATAGCCTATACATCCTAAAAGATATGTTCACATTACCAGCTAAACTGCATGAATTTGATTTGATTTGAATTAAAATAGACTAACATTTGGCCAGTGGAAATTAATGAATCAGCTCTATTCAAAAAACTTTATATGAGTCAGGCACAAATGGCATTTGTAGTCCATATCTAATATTTATCAATGTCTTATACCTTTGACAGTGTTAAACATGGTGTAACGTGGATGGGAATATGCATGGAAATGATATGCAGATGAGGTTATGCATAGTAAAACGAGGCATTGTAAGCTCCATATATGGTGATTTCTGGGTGGAGATGCACGTACGCACAATTTCTGCCGACTGGGATTTATAAAGGGATTTTTGCGCGGGTTCTGGCGTACGCATGGTTTAATATATATGAAAGCTTTTGTGCATACATACACTTTAAGGATGAAATCTACGGAAAGTTTTATAAATGAGATCCCTTCTCTGATAACCTGACGTACTGTATATATCTGCACCCAGCGCATTTTTGCCATGACCTAGATAGCACAGGTACATGTCTAAGATGTCTGCTAAAGGGCACTTAATCTGGAAAACATCTGATAAACGTCCTAGAAAAAGAATGCTAAATCATAAACATCTTGAAGACATCTGACAGGAAACGTCTTAGAGATATATTGCAGATGAGCAAACACTATAATACATCTTGCAGAAGCAAATAAAGACATCAAATAGACGTCTTTGTGACAATATAACCTGGAACATTTGTCTTTCTGAACTGGTGCATGATGATGTTGTATTGAAGCATCCATTGTAGCGTATTGCATTGCTTCATGACCTGTTTAATCTTTGAAGGTCTAAATGCAGTGACTTTTGGCTTGCTCTCCTGTACCAGAAGCTGAATGTATTTTCCCATGTAACGTGTCAGCCGTGGTCCCACAGCAGCTAAACAACCTCCTGCTACATGGTAAACCCTAATGCTCTAATAATGGATTGGTTTGAGTACGGCAAACTTAAATTTTACAAATTAGTTCAATTAAATCAACTTTTATGAGTATTAAGAACTGTATTTTTTCCCTGAGTTCTCTAAACTGACATATTTTAAGTATTCTGAATTGTTTTATTGTTTTGAGATTTATGAACTTGTTTCTTTTAATTTAGACAAACTTAAATTTACTGAAACTGATTTATAATTCCCAGCATGCTTTGCCATGGTACTTTTAAGCGAGAGTAAATGGTAAAATTAAGTGTTATTTTGGGCCCTATTTCAACGATCTGAGCTCATGGTCTGCGCATGGCACAGGTGCACTTAGGACATGTCCGAATCTACTTTTGCTAACAATGTTTGGGGCAGCAGGGTATGTCAGTTAGAATTTTAGAAGGGGTCCTATAATGCCCCTTTTTACAAGATGTAAAATAAGTATCTGAAGTCCCCAGAGTGTGTATGTGAAGTTTTAGCTCAAAATACTTCACAGATCATTTTTTGTAGCATGTTAAAATTGTCACTTTTTTGAGGGTGAGAAAAAACGCGCCATTTTTGTGTGTCCCTTTAAATGCAAATGAGCTGCTGCTCCCACCTCTTTCTAGAAGAGGGCGGAGCTTCAAGAGCTTGTGTTAGCAGCTCTGATTACCTCATGCAGAAACACACTGAAAATATCAGAAACTGTTCAGCCATTTATATTCAAACACTGGCCCAAAAATGGTGCCTGGAGGGCTCAATGTTAACACTTTTGGGGGAATAAACCCATTTTTGAAATATAACTACTAGTAGACAATACACTATAGGATGCACTGTATTCTGATGAAAATCATAGGAGTGTTTAAAGTCCTCATGAAACGGAAGTTGCACTAGTCTTCCCTATATGAGTGACATGGCTTCTCGAAAAAAAAAAAAACATGTAGGGCGGGACTTGATTTTGTCATATTTTCTAATATTTCTGTATGGAGTTTCTTACAGACTCCATCAAACCAAATATAAAAAAGGCAATATGTCAACAGGATTATAGGGAGGTAGTTAAAAAAAAAAAATTGAATAAAGCACACGTCAACAACAAACTGCAACAGAAAGGTGGGAATCAGACATCTTGCCTGCATATCTCATCACGAGAAAACATCACACTGCATGTGGCATTTACTGAGCATACAGAAAGAAAAAGAGAAATGTGTGGGCTGATATGAATCTGAAACAGACGTAAGGCAGTAATGCAGGTATGTTTCATATCACCCTGAATCAAATAAACAGGTCTGAGTTCTGGAGATGTTCTGATGAAAGGAACTATGGGTGGCGGTTCAACATCCTCGAACAGCCAGTTTACCTCCATAATCTACAGCCATTCACCTGAAATGAAAACAGCTCACTGCTAGACAACACCATAATCATTTACAACTATCTCAGAGACTTCTGGCCTCTTTGTTGTTCCATATTGATTTTTTTTATTTTTATTAGATAAAGTTTGAACTAAGATAAAACTTCTATATCGCTATAATAAAATACAGAGATGCTGAACTCTTTCTGGACTCACTGGACACAAACACTCACCAAGCAGAGAACTTAAAATTGTTTCATTTTCTTAAATTGCTGTTTTTTTATTTTATTTTGTCCATCCAGTGAAAGTCATTGGGGTTCTCATCTATACTATATGAGGAAATATTTAACAATCATATTGAACTGGTTATCCCCAGTATAAAAACATTTTCTTGTGACTGACATATATCTGAGTGAAACGTTTCTGGAACAAGAACAAATGAAGGGCGGGGCTTAATTTCTTCTGTGGGGAATTGATTGGATGGTTGTAGTTTTCTAGTGGTGGATCTCACGTGAGTGACAGGTTGCCCCGCCCTCTCGCCGCTAAACATGTCATCAAAGAAGAGATGTTGTAGTTTCCGTTCACCACACATATAGGTTTGCCCAACTATGGCAACTTCTGCTTCTGAGAACCACAGAAATGTAAAAAAGATCCATACATTTTTTAGTTGGCCAAAGTGAATTTCTGTGAATTAAATTGCATCAATTCACAGAAATTCAATTTAGCAAACTGAAAAATTTAGATGTGATCGGTCACTAGAAAATGTTCAATTGGAGACCTGAATTTTTTTACAGTGTAACTAGCTATGCTTCCAAAGTTCCGAACTTAACTTCAAACAAAATTGGAATATGGCATAAAACATTTGCAAATTCCATGTGTTCAAGAGAACAAAACAGTTACTTCCTTTGAAATTGGCGTAAAATATCAAGAATAAAAATGGAAGTTGCTGCATCCAGGAGTCACAATTCACCAGTGTGAATGCCCGTGATCATCACCAGAGGACACTCCAACCCGGACTGTCATTCCATCAAAGACTACATTACCCATAAGCCTTTACCCGGACTCATCATCACTCATTGTTTGCACCTGTGTCTCTTTACCCCATTACCCCAACCTATATAAACCATGTTCACTCTGTCATTCACTGCGAAGTCTTGTTTTGTCCAACACTGCATTTCTGAGCATTATCCCTAGTTTCATGTGTCTCGGTTTCGTTGGAATTCTTGTCTGTGTCCTGGATTACCCTTTTGCCTCTGTCCCTTGTTCTGTTTTCCTGATTGGACTGCCTACCTGTGTATGACCTTTTGCCTTTTCTCTGACTACGATTGTGGTTCCCTTTCAAAAGCTACACTCAATGCTGCATAAGCTTATGCAAATGGGAATGTCTTTGACATAACCAGCTGTGAAAATAGTGTGAAAACACGTCAATGAAATTGACCCAGAGGTATTTATAGCCTCGGCCGATGACGTCATAGGCGCACCTGCTGCACGAGGCTATAAATAGATGAGCTTCAGCTGGAGCAAACCAGGTCTTTTTGTTTTCAGACCAACTCTGTGTTATGGTGTGTTACAAAGTCTCTGAAAAAAACAAACAAAAAAAAATACATTCTCTCTCTCAGAGGTGGACATAGTACACAACTCCATTACTTGAGTGAAAGTAAAAGTACTACTGGTCAAATATTACTCTGTTACAAGTGAAAGTTGTTAAAAACAATTTTTACTTAAGTAAAAGTACAGAAGTACTTGCTTTTAAAAGTACTTAAGTATCAAAAGTAAATGTCCTTTTTTATGTCAATGCATTATTTTATTATTGTTGCATTATTGTATAATTGCATGCTATGCCATTAGTGATGCTCCATACGACTACCTTGAACTAATTTAAATACTTAAAAATTACAAAGCTTTTTACAAAGCTGCTGTCACTTTAAGTCAGAATGCACAAATCCTACACAACGATACACATCCAAAATTCCCCCAACTGTTTACGTTCACTTAAGACATAATCAACTTTGTTTACGTGAATACTTTCCAAAATGAAAATTTTGACATTTTGTGTGTATTGGTCTAAGTGCGAAACCCCCCACAAAGGAAAGCTCTATTCAGTACTCGTGCTCTGGCATCTCAGAGGCACAAAAGCCAGACTGAACTGAGCTCTTTCATCATGCTTTTTCAGATTCATCCATACGTCTATGCTTCTCTTTCTCCCAGACATTTACATTTTGCAAAAAAAAAAAAAACTTTTAAAGAAGAAAAAAAATCATCCACTGACTTGCAAAGCTGCTACAGAAATGACTTTCGACTTCGAGGACCTTGATAGAAATGTAGTGGAGTAAAAAGTACGGTATTTGTCTTTCAAATGTAGTGAAGTTAAAGTAAAAGTTTCCCTAAAAAATAATACTTCAGTAAAGTACAGATACTCAAAAAGTGTACTTAAGTACAGTACTCAAGTAAATGTACTTCGTTACTGTCCACCTCTGCTCTCTCTCTTTCAAGACTCAACTCGAGATCTTTGTTAGGAGTTAGTTTTCAACATGGCAGTGTGCAGATTTCTCTCTCTTTCTCATCTCTGTTACAAAGAAACATAAGTGGAAAGAGTTCTAGTTAAATCTGATCAGTTGGAAACGAGTCAGCAGAGTAAAACGCTGTATATCCATGTTCTCTTTCAAATAACAGAACTGGATGCACACGTTTATTGCTGTGTGTGTTTGGGGCAGAGCATGCGGTCGCTGCATTGAGTCAGACGAGTGTGAGCATTGCAAGCCTTTGCAGTTAGAATGCTTTATGCTCGTCTGGGCTACTTTCAGTCCGCACCAGTTTTCGGAGCTCTCGAATGGGTTTGTTGACGAGCAAGAGACGGGTCCGTCCCTTTCGCTTGCTCGCTCAACAAATGCATGTTTCCCCGCGTGATCCCGAAGCGCGCTCCAGCGTTTCTTCGGCTCGCGCGGGGAATGATGATGAATCTCTGGGTCCGCGGACCTCGAGCAGCCGCCTGCGATCGTTCCTCACATGATGGTGAATCCATACGAGGAATTTATCGAGGTGGTTGTTCGCGCGGTGGCCAGGGCAGTTTGTCTGGTACCGTGAATGAGAGATCCCCGAACGCAGTGAGCTTGAGGTTTCTGTCTAGGAGAAAAAAAAAAAAACATTTACTTCACGTGTTTTTGTACCCTTGACGTCGACATTTTCTACTATCATGGGTGCGAAATCGCGTGGATATGTGAGAATACCCCAGGTGGGAGACGCTCACGAGCTATCTCTCGCCTGGGTCTGCATTTTCATTAAAGAGACATACCTCCCCATAAAGCCATGTAGAAAATAAACGTCGGCTGTCATGGGCAAAGCTTATATATATGAATTATATATTGTATATTATTTTATATGGAATATATATATAATATATTATTTTATATGGAATATGTATTGTATATGATTTATATAAGAATAATAAATATAAAGGGACAGGCTGGTGCTGCGCTGCACACTATGGCTGTCTTGCAAGCATATCAGGCTGACCTTCTGAAGGATTTGAGTGGTTCATTTGGTGACTCAGTTAACTCTGTAGTGGCCAGATTTAAAGGAGTGGAAGAAACATGAGGAAGTGTTCACTCAGTTTCTTCCTCAATGCACTCAAGGGGAGGGGCTATCAGCCACACAACCTCTCTTCAGTCCTTCAAGATTTAGGGGGGTAATAAGCAGAGTGTGGCGAGTCGTGCTCTCCCTCGTAAAGACTGGAGACCGGCTCGTCATCCTCAACAACCTCCCAGGGCAGACCTCGTGACTGTCATCAATATAAGAAGTCCGGTGGTCTGGTGCCCAGTCTGCCCTCACGGGACAGGGCGTGTCAAACATTTGCTCGCCCCACCCTGTTATCCTCAAAACCACTCCATCCCCGCCGCCTCTGGTGATTCGGGGGGGCAGTGGTTTCCAGTGAAATGTTAGACGTTCAGTGTTTAAATCCTGCTATCATCCAGGACATAGAACGTCTAACATCCCCTCAACAGGAAGTGTTAAAATTGTCACTCTCAGAGTCTCAGGCAGCGTGTGAACTTCTGCCAGGCGTTTCTGCATGGGTGTTAAGCACAGTAAAAATTAGTAAACTAATTTATTTGTCATCCTCCTTGTTTGAATGGCGTGGTCTCCACTTCCGTGAAGGCGGAGTTGGCGTTCGTACTGTCACAAGTGACAGCAGTTACTTCCTGGTCCCCAGTAGGGTGGGGGGGTGTCTAATCTCAGATCTTCGAGTCTTAAACCGTGAAGCAGTTAAAGTACTCAAGGTCAAGATGTTACAGTGAAGGCGGTCGTGTCGCATATTCAACATTGTGATTGGATTCGGCACGATTGATCCGAAGGACGCATGTATTCGCATATAAAGTCTGCCACAACACAGGAAGTTCCTGAGGTTCGCTCTTGGGGGCAAAAGCTTACCAATTTCGGGTCTTCCATTTGGCTAGCCTTGTAACCGCACATAAACAAAATGTATGGATGTATTACCGGCTCCATTGGGATTCCGGGGCATTCAAATTTTGAATTACAAAGGCGATTGCTAAAATTAGCACAATCACATGAGATGGTGCTTCAACACAGAGTGTTGGCTCATCTAGTTTCTCTAGGGTTGAGACTCAACACCAAGAAAAGTGTTCTTTCTCCTGCCCAGAGAACGACTTATCTAGGGTTTGTTCGGTTTTTGGTCACAAGGTGGGCACAATGGTTTCCCGCTTGAATCAAGACCATTCAGTATTCCCTGAGCAAAGTCAGGCTAGACCAAGATCTTACTGATCATCAGCACCAGAGTGTTAGGTCTAATGGCATCAGCATCCACGGGTTTCCCTTTGGGGTTGTTGCACATAAGACCGTTTCAGTTGTGGCTCAAAGCCAGAGGACTTAGGGCCAATCCTCAGGCAAATAAAGTGGCGCGCCATGTGGCTTCGTACACTAACTATGTGGTTCAGACCCCGGTTTTTGCCTTGGGTCCCACTCTAGGCGTACCTTGTCGTCGCAAGTTGCTAACGACGGACGCTTCCCTGACGGGCTGGGGTGCGGCCTTAAGTGGTCGTCCAGCCCAACGGGAATGGGAGGGTCATCAACTCAGTTGGCACATCAACTGCCTCGAGTTGACGGCTGTATTTCTGGCCCTGAAATACTTTCTCCCCCAATTGAGGGGCTGTCATGTCCTAGTGCGGGTGGACAGTACAGCTAAATATCTTGTATATAATCACCAGGGGGGTCTGTGCTCACGCTATCAGAATAGCGAGACAGATTTTTCTCTGGGCTCAGAACAAGTTCCTGTCACTCGAGCAGTGTACATTCAAGGGCGGTTGAATGTGGGAGCAGATTTACTGTCCAGACAGAGTTACAGATGGGGGGGTGGAAACTCCACCCAGAAGTAGTCAAGCAGATCTGGATCAGATTTTACAGAGCTGACCACAGGGAGTGGACCTCTTCGCCTCTTCTCAGACAGCGCAATGTCCCTGCTTCTCTCTGTCACCCAGCCCCGCTGGGTCTGGATGTGATGGTTCATACATGGCCCAAAATGTGTCTGTATGCCCTCCTTCCAGTCGCTCTGCTCCTGGGAGTTCTAGCCAGGGTTCGCCAACAAGGGTCTTGCTTCTTATCGATAGTGCTGCGTTGGTCGAACAGGGTTTGGTTCTCGGAGATAGTGTTCTCCTCAACGGCTCGCCTTGGGCGATTCCGGCGAGGAGGGACCTTCTGTCTCAGGCAGAGGGCACGATATTCCATTCCAGGCCCGACCTGTGGAACCTTCATGTTTGGCCCCTGAAGGGCACCAACTGAGGGACACGGGGCTTTCGCCTGCAGTTATTGAGACCATCCTAAGTGCTAGAGCTTCCTCCACTCGGAAGTTTATGCTAATAAATGGGGTGTCTTTGAAAGGTGGTGTACGACACAATGTAGATTCAGTCAACTGCCAGGTAACTTCAGTTCTGGATTTTCTGCAAGAAAAGTTGTCATCAGGCACCTGCCCCTCCACTCTCAGGGTTCATGTGGCCGCTCTTTCGGCTTGCCACGCCTTGGTGGATGGGGTGCCGCTCGGGAGACATCCTCTACTCGCTCGCTTCATTCGTGGGGTAGGCGGTTGAGGCCACCTGTTAGAACCAAGATCCCTTCATGGGACTTAGCTTTAGTCTTCGAGGGTCTGGTTGAGACCCCCTTTGAAACATTAGCTTGCCCCTCCACTCTCAGGGTTTATGTGGCCGCTCTTTTGGCTTGCCACGCCCTGGTGGATGGGGTGCCGCTTGGGAGGCATCTTCTGCCTGCTCACTTTGTTGTGCCAGGCAGTTGTGGCCTCCATTAAGAGCCAAGATCCCTTCATGGGACTTAGTTTTAGCCCTCGAGGGTCTGGTTGAGACCCCCTTTGAACCTCTAGAATCAGCGTATGACGAACTTCTGACTCTAAAGATGGTTTTTCTTATG
The DNA here is from genome assembly GCF_949357685.1 of Gobio gobio. Lineage (NCBI taxonomy): Eukaryota > Metazoa > Chordata > Actinopteri > Cypriniformes > Gobionidae > Gobio > Gobio gobio. The sequence continues at coordinate 16,143,759 of NC_137120.1, forward strand.
GCTATAACTTCTCTGAAAAGAATTGGGGACATGCAGGCTCTGTCAATATCGCCATCCTGCTTAGACTTTGCCCCAGGTTTGGTGAAAGTGATTTTGCATCCCCACCCTGACTACCTGCCTAAGGTTCCTTTGTCGACTGTACATCCTGTCACTCTTGAAACCTTCTGCCCTCTGCCGTTCACAACGCCGGATCAGGAGAAACTTCATAGACTGTGTCCAGTCCATGCTCTTCAGGCCTACGTCCACCGTACTAGCCAGTGGCGTAAGTCAGAGCAACTGTTTGTTTGCCATGGGGGCCGTAACAGAGGTTCTGCCACCATCAAACAATGTCACATTGGGTCAAGGATGCTACTGCTCTTGCCTATGAGGTGCGTGGTCAAGCTTCGCCTATAGGATTAAGGGCTCACTCCACCAGGGGAGTCGCCTCTTCTACTGCGTTAGCAAGGGGTGCTCCCTTACAAAGTCTTTGTGATGCGGCAGGTTGGTCCTCTCCACACACATTCTTAAGACTTTATAGCTTGGATGCTCATCCCACTCTGGGCTCTCATGTCCTTGAGTCGACATCACAGGCTAATGCCTGAGGCTTCTTGCGTTCTTGTGCACACCTACACAACCGTAAGGGGTCCAGGCACCATCAAGCACGGCGGCGTGGGTATTCTCGTTCCCATTTGCATAAGCTTATGCAGCATTGAGTGTAGCTTTTGAAAGGGAACACTTGGGGTTACTTGACTGTAACCCTGTTCCCTGATAAAGCGGAACGAGATGCTGCATTGCTAGGCCGTGCTGATGATGCTTCAGGACTGGTCTTCAAACAAAGAAGATCTGGTTTGCTCCAGCTGAAGCTCATCTATTTATAGCCTCGTGCAGCAGGTGCGCCTATGACGTCACCGGCCGAGGCTATAAATACCTCTGGGTCAATTTCATTGACGTGTTTTCACACTATTTTCACAGCTGGTTATGTCAAAGACATTCCCATTTGCATAAGCTTATGCAGCATCTCGTTCCGCTTTATCAGGGAACAGGGTTACAGTCAAGTAACCCCAAGTGATTCCACTTTAAATAAAGTTGCATTTGGATCCCCTCCCTGTGTCTCTCAGAGCAGTTTCGTGACACCGGGCTCTTTTTCCCTCCATCATAAACGAGTTGCGTCTCAGAGCGTCAGACGAAAAACACAATACACACTGTCATGCTCTCATGCTTTAGGATGCTGGTGTTTGGGAAAGCAATCGTGTGAGACGAATCTGGACGGAATTAAACCAAAGCATTCTGATGACAGACATTGGCTCAGGCATTTCAGAACCAACATTTAAGATACTGTGCGATGCGATTGGTCTGCTGGTTAGTTATCCAATCAGATCATCTGTTGAGGCAGTTTTTTGTTGAGCACTGAGGGATTTATTTTTTAAATGTGTTTCCATAATAGTTTATGCGCATGTCTTTTTATTGGATAAAAAAGTGTATCCGCCTCATTTGTGCACATATGTTTTTTTATGCTCATTTTCAGAATTTATTCGCATCTTGGTGTTTAAATCCAGCATTCTGAAAATGCGCTTAAAAATAGGTGAATGTAAACTGATTTCTGTTCATATTAATAGAGTTCATTAATATCAGATTCCTGTTCCATATCCCCAATTTTTTCAAGAATATTGGAGAGATTTTGGTTGTGTTCAATTTCACTCCTGGGGTTTGTCCTGAAAGTCAGCATGAAATCATCACCTCCAACCCCTTTTCACCATCCGATCAATTGCTGATGGATAAGATTCAATTAGATTACAAAAGTAAAATGGGTTGCAAACAACGTTTCACGCTGACTTTCAAGCCCCCGTCACATGATGATTATCTAAACAACCAGAAAATAAAAAGTTCTTTGTGGAACTCTTTTGACATCATTTATATGTTCAAATATGTGGAAGCTGCCGTATTATTATTATTATTATTATTGGTGCTATGAATGAATAATGTGCTTTGGTCTTCCAAACACAACACGTAAATTGTTCCGGCTCTAACTCTAGTGGAGTACTAGATAGCTATCTGTCACTGGATGAAAAGACGCATTCATTCTCATGGCTGTATATCTGCACTCTTTACAAGGTAACCTTTCTCTGAGTAGGGAAATGTGCAGACATTATGTGCATAGTTTAGATTTCGCAGCATAAATTGCTTTTCATCCTTGTTTAGGATGAAAAGAGGACATAAAATGCCAGGGTGCTTTTGCTCAGACCCCATCAAATGCTATACAAACATAAGTCAGATTACTTTCCCTCTCAAAAGGATGGATGGCTTGAGTGTTTCGCGCTAAGTGAACAACAAGGCATTTGGAATGGTGTCAGGGAAAGGACATGGTGTGATTAATACTTGATGTTGTTCTGGCACCATTTCTTCCAAAGAAGGCAACTCCAGCTGGTAATGTTACGGATGCAAAAGGGAGCATCGCTTTATTTGCCAGCAGGGACACATAAATTACTCTTATAAGAGGCGTTTTGATTTATTTTCCATCGAGGAAAGATAAACTCAGTGCAACCTTTCACAAATTTGACCCATACATTATATTCCATCGTGAATGTATGCATTCAGTTAAAACCATTTTGGTCTACTGTGATAGACGACATTCATTTTCTTAAAAATTAAATGAACATGAAATAAATACGAACCATATTGACTTTGGTAGTTTATGCTATTGGTGTTATTGAGAATTATTTCTCTGTGCACACTATTTAAAAAAAAAAAAAAATATATATATATATATATATATATATAATAATTTGTTACATTTATATGGCGCTTTTCTAGGCACTCAAAGTGCTTTACATATAAGGAGGGAATCTCCTCAACCACCACCAATGTGAGGCATCCACCTGGATGATGCATCGGCAGCCATATTGCGCCAGAACGCCCACCACACACCAGCTGATTGGTGGAGAGGAGACAGAGTGATGAAGCCAATCTGTATATGGGGATGATTAGGATGCCATGATGGAGAGGGGCCAAAATGGGCAAATTTGGCCAGGATGCCTGGGTTCCACCCCTACTCTTTATCGAAGGACATCCTGGGATTTTTAATGACCACAGAGAGTCAGGACCTCGGTTTAACGTCTCATCCGAAGGATGGTGCTTGTTACAGTAGTGTCCCCATCACTATACTGGGGTGTTAGGACCCACACAGACCACAGGGTGAGCACCCCCTGCTGGCCTCACTAACACCTCTAACAGCAGCTACTTGGTTTTCCCAGGTGGTCTCCCATACAGGTACTGACCAGGCTCAGCCCTGCTTAGCTTCAGTGGGAAACCAGTCTTGGGCTACAGGGTGATATGGCTGCTGGTATATATATATATATATATATATATATATATATATATATATATATATATATATATATATATATATATATATATATATATATATATATATATATATATATGTATATATATATATATATATGTATATATATATATATATATGTATATATATATATATATATATATATATATGTATATGTATATATATATATATATATATATATATGTATATATATATATATATATATATATATGTAAACTATAAAATTGATTTTAATATTACAAATTATTACTAAAAACTGCCAATTATTAAAATACCTATCATTAAATTAATAATAATAATTTTCACGATTAATAATACTTCAATGATTTATAACTATAAAGCTGTTTATAGTATCATATAATAGTATGGTTGCAATTTAATGTGTCCTTATTACAGTGTAATTATACATTTAATTAATAGTAATTAACTATATGTACATATGTACTATGTAGGGTTTTCATTTGTAGGGTTAGTTACATGTAATTATACATAATTTACTCATATAATTTATCAAACTTTTGGTCGGCGCAGATTGAAGATGATCTGACTCGAATTTGATGAAAATCTGAAAAAACGGTCTAGGAGGAGTTCGAAAAAGTAGGTTTTGAAATAAAACCAAAATGGCGGGAAGGAAGTTTAAACGACTATGGCAAAATTGATCTATTTTCTCAGCATGACCCAATGAATCTATCAAGACCAGTTTCATTACAATAGGCAAAGTTAATCAAAAGCATTTGTGGAAAATCATCATAAATTTTGACCACAAGGTGGCATTGTCTCGAACATACTGAGTTTCGTAACAATGTTTCGTAAATATGTCATGTCAACAATAGGCCAACGTCCAAAATGGCCAATATGGGAAAATTGGGTCTCGTCCGTCCAAATCTAAAGAGACCAAACTATAGAAGCTATAAGCAAAAAGAGAAATTTTTCATATCTCCTGACCACTAGGTGGCATGGCACCAAAACTTTGCATGTAGCCTTGTGTCATGGTTGTCATAACACACACCACGTTTGGTTAGAATTAGCTTGAGAGTTGCAGAGATATAGCCTCACGTTAATTTTTGTGGGCATTTTTGTCAAAATTGGTTTGCGTGTTATCCGCGCACAGTTATTTGATAACTTTTTGTCAGCATGGTCTGAAGATTATGTGGTCCATTTTCCATGAAAAACAGAGTAACAGCCTAGAAGGAGTTAGAAAATTCAAAATGGCTGATTTTTTTTATGACAGAAAATTATATCATAGGAGGATGAATCATGTTACAGTTCAAAAGTTATTAGTATCAATTTGAGTGCAAACTTGGACAGTTGGTGGCACTAGAGAGATTAAGCTCGAGACTCAAAATGTGCTGTGGTGACAGTTCAGTTCTGTACCAAATTTCATTACTTTCCTGCAAGCAGGCTGCCATAGACTTCTGGAGCGGAAGAAACAGAAGAATAATAAGAATGCCAACAGATACAATAGGTGCCTACACACCTTCAGTGCTCGGCCCCTAATAATTAGGTCACTAGCTTGCAGTGGAACTAACTACTACCTAACTACAGCTAACTACTTTAGATTTAGGTTAACTTAACAGTACAGTACTTTTTTCTTGTTGTCTTATTGCCTATAGCAATTATTTTGTAAGCTTTTGTATTTGGCAACTCATACACATGGCAATAAATGACTTTGACGTTAACTACTTCAAACTATGGGCAGATTGTCATTTATAAATAATACTACAGGCTCAAAACAGCTTCTGCAAAGAAATTTCAAACTCCATTACCATACATAAAAGTGGACTTTTGAGAGTTTATTCATCTTCAGATTTGTATTCAGTGTGAGAATTTACGACAGCTCCCTTTTCAGATTCGGCGATTTGTGACGATGCTCTAATGGATTGCGTGAGATGTTTTCGACAGGTACAGGGAGGTGCGGTGCGCAGATGTACTTGTTGGCTTGAGTGACTGAACTTAAAACAGGGCCAAGCCAAACAGCTTCTAATAGGAATGAACCTTGTCTTTGGCAATGCTTAAGAACTCCTCCCTGGAATGATAGGACACTCAATATCCCTCCTTATTTGGCTCTGAGAGGATTGGGCGAGGTTATCAGTTTTAAACAAGGAGATAAACTCAAAACATACCAGACACCTTCTGGTCAGGATCTGTCAAGTAGTTTTCCAACAACCTTTTTCATTAATGGACTGGTGTCTAGGAGGTTCCTGGACAACTTGTTTAAGGACTGTGAAAAGAGGAAATAAAGACTTAATTCTCACTACTTCTTTCACAGTCTTAAAAATAAAGGTTCTATTTGCTCTCTAGGCTCTTTGGGAAAATTCTATGGCATCACTGGAAAATCTCCTTTTGGAACTTTTATTTCTAAGATTGCAGACCCCCAAAACAAGGACCTAATTATACCTGTCTCTTATGTCTACCACCTGTGAACACATCTATCAATCAGTCTGACAGCTGTGCCAACGGTGCTGAAGATGAATATGGTTTTTTAAAATGCTGCGGGTCATTACAGTGAAAAGATAAGGTGAGGAACACACCTTTAGAGACTGACATGCTGCTTAAGAGTGATTAATTGGCCATGTCGGAGAAATGTACACAGAAAGACAAAACAGCTGTTTTCATTTAAATAACAGAGTCAGGAATGTGTGCTTAATATGACAGCGATAGTCTCCAAAGAACTAAAAAAAACACACACACAAAATGAGAAACTATTAAATAAAATAAAGCTATATCAAATAAAGTGCAAAAGTGGTTATTTGAAATATGATATTTTAATGCATGCTTTTTGTAATAAGATGAATACCTCTTGAATTCAATGTTACCCCTATAATAATAGGTGTGGACATGCCCTGTTAATCTTATTAAGAGGTGAAAAAAAAAAAAAGTTTTGGTATCTCATTGGGGCAAAGATAAAGCCAGGCCGTCTGTTTTGGTTTTAAACTCTCCTTATTATAAAAACATTCAGTATCTATTCTCATGAGAACTTCCAAAGACTGGAAAATCTACAAATATGCATGACAAAGAAATACTAGTTAATGATGTATTCAATGGAATCTGTTCCAATTTGTTCAAAATTAAATATATTAAAAAAATCAGCTTCCAAATATAATATTTTTATGTCGGATTGCAAAAAATAAATAAATAAATAAAAATATAGAGATTAAATCTACATTTTTTAGATTAAAATAAATAAAAACCTTAACAAGTAGTTTTACTCATTTTATTACTAATTACTAAATTATTCAAGCAGAAACTTGTTTTGAAGAAATACAAACTAAACATTTGTCCACCAAATGTAAGCGTGGCATAACTACATTTCATAAAAAAATATCATGATTTGATGCCAATGTTAGTTGTTTAACCTCACAAGTACATGTCATAATATTCATGATTAAAAAAATAATAATAATGTTTTTATTTGGGAAAGAAGAAGTAGAAAATGTATTTTAAGTGTGAAAAATATTACCATTCATTAAATTACAATTTTATTTCCAATTTTGGGATGGCAACCATCTGCAAAATTAATTAAATAAGTAATTCAATAAATACATGCATACATTTTTGACAGTAATATCAAACCTGTAAATATATAAATGAATACGTTGTAGTTTACCGCTATTGCTGAATTCAGAACTCCATTATTCTATATTTGAGTTTTCAAACTTATCTTCACAAAAAGAGGCCATCATTTAGTCACAGCATGCAGCAAACACTCACACAAGACAGTGTCATCCATTCCTGTGTCATCCTGAGAAAAAAATATTGACTTATTGACTGAGTATAAGACGAAGACTGTGGTGAGAATTGATCTTATGTCTTCGAATGAGGAACAAGCTTTAGACTGGTACCATCTTTAGCATTTCGAGAACACTTACATCATTAACGCCAGAGGAACCACTCGACTTAGAAGTTTAGCATGAGAATGCCTACAAAGATCCTGCATTAGTAAGAGATTAAGAAAATTAGAAGCATCTATTTGATTTTGATATGCGTGGTCGGCATACTTGTGCCGGCATTTCCTGGGTGAGTTACTCACAGATGATAGATTCCTGCCTCAGTGTTGTTTTTCTCCCAAATGTCTTAGTCATAGATCCAGATTCACTTGAAAGATTCAGAACACATAGTTCTTCACTAGATAGGAGCAGATAATGCTAATTAAAACTAAAGATGTTTTGGAAACAATTTCAGAAAAAAGAGTTGCTTTACTCCTGAATCAATTTTGAGCAGAGCTTATAATAGAGAACTCGAAATAACTAGAATTCTCTTTGGATTACACAACTTTTGTGTCTCAAGTAATGTTGCATGATATTATGCATATATAATTAATCTTTAGTCCTTTATTGATATTGCAAGAAGGATAATTAGACTTAATACTCTATTAGAAAACACACTTTTGTTCTTATTCCAAATGCGAGGACAGATGCTACAGTGAGATCTTCACTTGACTTCAGTGATTTTGATCCATCGAAACAAGACTAGCATAACCAACTTACACTGTATATTTCAATATCTTGCAAACTTATTGCCTCTAAAAAAATCTAAAATAAAGTTGATCAATGTATTCAAGTTTTCACAACTTGGCTCCTGAGTTTTATTGACTTAATATTTCAGAGTGAATTGTGGCATGAATAAATTAAGCAATTGCATTGTTTTTGTCACGTCTGTCTGTTTGTTTGATGTTTCAGTTGCCATTGTTTAGTTTTGCATGCTGAATGTTGATGCTGAATATTTTTAGATTGCAAAATATTGTCACAACTATAGTCAAGTCAAGTCAACTTTATTTATATAGCGCTTTTAACAATGTAGATTGTTTCAAAGCAGCTTTACAGTGTTAAACAGGAAAATAATGCAGCATAATTTTATTCAGCTGTATAGCCATTCTGGAGAAAACCAAAACCCCATTAGGGGTTGATCTCACTATAGTGAGATCAACCCCTAATGGGGTTTTGGTTTTCTCCAGAATGGCTATACAGCTGAATACACACCTTAAAGGGTTAGTTAACCCAAAAATGGGTTAATCAGTGAGTCGAATCATGATTCGGATCGCGTGTCAAACCGCAAAACTGCTCATTCGACTCAATGATTCATAACGCTTCGAAGCTTCATGAGGCCGTGTTTTGAAATCGTCATCACTATATAAGTCGTTATTTAGGGTTTTTTTGCGCACAAAAACTATTCTCGCCGATTCATAAAGTTATTTTAGAACCACTGTAGTGAGATGGACTTTGTAACAACGTCTTTAGTACCTTTTAAGGGTCTTGAGAGTGAACCGTGCATTGTGCCAATGGAGGCCTTTCAGAGCCATCAGATTTCAACTAAAATATCTTCATTTGTGTTCCGAAGACGAACGGAGGTCTTACGGGTGTCGAACGACATGAGGGTAAGTAATTAATGACATAATTTTCATTTTTGGGTGAACTAACCCTTTAAATGTTTGATGTTTCAAAATAGTACGGCATTTATGATATATGTATAAGCAATACAATTTTAATGGACCATAATTCAACAGGAAATGTAAATTAGTTAGAGATTGAGTGAGAAGTAAATTTATTTATTATATCCCTTTCGCGCTCTGTGTGGGCGTGGTCGCATGACCGGATAATGAAGTAGCTCGCCGGTGACTGACATGTATCGCTTTTCGAACAGATTACATAAACACAGAATATTTGTTTTCGATTTGATTTACATTGTTTAAAACCTGACATTTCAACGTTTCTTTAGACATATGTCTGAAGACTATCTGAATGAATGTCTTTGAGAGAGAGGCTGCAGATCGCGCATCATGTTTGTTTTCTTTATTTTGTTTTTATTGTGACTGTACACACAAAAAAAAAAAACTTAACAGATTATAATGATGTATAACACTCGCCTGAATGATAAAAACGACAGAGTTATTTGAGTCTCTTTGGAAATGATAAGAAAAAAAGAGAGCCGATCGCGCCGGCGCAACCGCAGACTCGAGAGGGTTAAACCACAAATAACTGCGATTTCATGTTACACAAATAGAAAGAGAATTATAGTAATATAAATTAAGTTCCAAGTGCCCAACCAAAGGAAATACTGACCACCATAATGGTGAGTTCAAACAAAAATATTTTAGGAAAATCAACATCAATTTATTTCAACATCAATTCAAGTCAACATATGTGATATTCTCTCAAGATTTTCAGTTGTATTGACAATTAAACATTCAAGAACTTTGGAAAATTAGTGAAGGCACCTAAGGAAAAAGATAACTGCAGAAGTGGAGGAAATGAGTGAAAAGTCTATTAAGAATTGCCCCACCTCAAAAACTCTTTTTGCTTAATTTTTACAATTCAACAAATTGTTGGACATTATGCTAACTAAAAAGGGTTAGGTAGAACATCATGTTGGCAAGAAAACTGCTCGGGTTATGTATATAACCCTTGTTCCCTGAGAAGGGGAACGAGCACTGCATCGGGACGACGCTTTGGGGATACTCCCTTAGCATCAGCGAATCTGAAACCAGAATGCCAACTAGGCCAATCCGATTGGCGTGCGTGATGACGTCATCGTGACGGCATACCCGGAAGTATAAAAGGGGTGCTGGAACGTAATGGCGGTAGTAATTGCTCTGAAGCATGCGCTCCAGGCGCGCCAAGGTGTGGCGTCGGGATGCAGTGCTCGTTCCCCTTCTCAGGGAACAAGGGTTATATACATAACCCGAGCAGTTCCCTTTCGAGGGAACTCGCACTGCATCGGGACGACGCTTTGGGGAACGAGTACCCACTAGGCCACACCGAAGGGTAGCGCCTGCCCTAGTGTGAAGCCGGAAACCGGGCACAGCTAGGACTGGAGCACCCTAGCACCAGGCGTCGTAGGGAGATCCAGGCTATAAAACCTGATAAAAGTGTGTGGGGTAGCCCACCCGGCCGCCTCGCAGATATCCTGCAAGGGGACACCAGAAAGAAGGGCCACCGAAGAGGCCATGCCTCTGGTGGAATGAGCCCTCACAGCCACAGGTGAAGGCAAACTGCGCACCTGATAGGCCATGGTAATCGCCTGGACAATCCAATTACTGATTGTCTGAGTAGACACAGGCAATCCCTTCTTAGGTGAGCCAAAACACACCAACAGTTGTTGTGATCTCCTCCACTGTGCAGACTTCGCCAAATAAACTCTGAGCGCCCTAACCGGGCAGAGTAGGTGAAGTCTCCCCTCTTCCGCCGTCACATGAGGCGGAGGATGAAATGCCTGCAGGACCAATGACCTGACCACCCTTGATGGCACCTTAGGCACGTAGCCCGGCCTAGGGTGTAAGATGGCCTTTACTCCTCCCGGGGCAAACTCCAGGCAGGTCGGCGTTACCGCCAAGGCCTGGAGATCTCCCACTCTCCTGAGAGAGGTAATGGCAAGGAGAAAAGCCACCTTAAGGATCAGATCCTTTGGTCCAGCCGACTCCAATGGTTCGAAGGGGGCCTCAGCCAATCCTTCGAGAACCACTGCCAGGTCCCAGGTTGGAACTCTGGTCCGAGCCGCAGGCCTCATCCTCCGAGCCCCACGGAGGAATTGTACAACCAGCTGGTGCCTACCCAGAGGCCCATCACCCAGAGGAGTGTGGAAAGCCGCAATGGCAGCCACGTACACCTTGAGTGTGGACGGGGTAAGCCCTGCAGAAAAACGATCTTGGAGGAACTCCAGCACTGAAGCCACTGGGCAGTTAACTGGGTCCACCTCACGTTCTCTGCACCAAGTGGAAAATACATTCCACTTGAGGCTGTACAGTCTCCTCGTAGACGGAGCCCTGGAGCTGAGTAAGGTCTCTATCACCTCCGCCGATAGGCCAGCCTCTATGTATCTGGTCCCCTCAGGGGCCAGGCCCATAGGTTCCAAATCTCCGGGCGGGGGTAAAATATCGTACCCGCCGCCTGAGATAGGAGATCCCTCCTCAGAGGAATCTCCCACGGCTGACCTGCTAGCAGAGCTATGATATCCGAGAACCAAACTCGAGTCGGCCAACGGGGTGCTACCAGAAGTAGACTGACCCCCTGTCGACGGACCCTTTCCAGGACTCCCGGGAGCAGAGCAATCGGGGGAAATGCGTACAGACGCAGCCTCGGCCACGTCTGCACCATGGCATCCAGCCCCAGCGGAGCTGGATGCGTGAGGGAAAACCACAGTGGACAGTGGGACGTCTCTCGAGACGCAAACAGATACACTTCCACTGGGCCAAACCTCTTGCATATGGCCTCCACCACCTCTGGGTGGAGTCGCCACTCCCCGGGCCTCAGCCCCTGCCTCGACAGGATGTCTGCTCCCTGATTTTGGACCCCCGGGACATACATTGCCCTGATGGACAACAGTTTCCCTTGGGACCACAGGAGGATGTGATGCGCCAGTCTGCAAAGAGGGCGCAACCTCAAACCCCCCTGCCGTGCCCCAACCAGTGAGGGAGGCGTCTGTTGAAACGGATTTCCGGCAACAGGACGCTCCCAACACTGGCCCTTGGGACAGAAACCAAGGTTTCTTCCATATGACTAGGGAACGAAGGCCACTGCGCGTTACCCTGATCATACAGAATGGATTTCCCCTCAAGGAAAGCCACCTGGTTTACTTCCATATCAGGACATGGTGGCCGCGGAGGTCCGGGAAAAAGCTCCTCAGAGCTTTGTAGACCACCAGCATTTCCAGGCAGTAGATGTGCCTTGAGAAATGCCTGGTCTCCCACAGACCTCTCGCAAAGCGGCCGCCATGACCACGTCCCAGCCAGTGAGGGAGGCGTCTGTTGAAACGGATTCCCGGCAACAGAACGCTCCCAACACTGGCCCTTGGGACAGAAACCAAGGTTTCTTCCATATGACTAGGGAACGAAGGCCACTGCGCGTTACCCTGATCATACAGAATGGATTTCCCCTCAAGGAAAGCCACCTGGTTTACTTCCCATAACCACGTCCCAGCCAGTGAGGGAGGCGTCTGTTGAAACGGATTCCCGGCAACAGAACGCTCCCAACACTGGCCCCTGGGACAGAAACCAAGGTTTCTTCCATATGACTAGGGAACGAAGGCATCTGCGCGTTACCCTGATCATACAGAATGGTTATCCCCCAGAGGAAAACCCCTTGATTCCCAGCTACCACTGTAAGGGTCTCATGCAGCAGGCCAAGAGATATTCTGTTGGACGCAGCCGCAATGAGCCCCAGCAGACCTTAAACTGCTTCACAGTGATGCTGTGGCCTAGCTTCATTTTAGAGACCAGGCCGCCTGGAAGAACCCGATATTGGTACGCTTTGCCCCAAAAAGCGAACCTCAGGAACTTCCTGTGACACAGAAGGATGGATACAGGGAAGTATGCGTCCTCTTCAGACCCATCGTGACAGACCAGTCCTCAGACTGGATCTGAATCACAATGGAGGAAATGCTAAGCATCTTGAATCTGAATCTCCTCAGAGAACGATTCAAGTACCTCCGGTCTAAAGTTGGATGCAACTCGCCATCCCTCTTAGGAACTATGAAGTACTGGCTGTAGAACCCGGACTCCCTGTCTGGCGGAGGAGCACATTCTGTGGCCTCCTTACCAACAGGGAGTGAACTTCCTGTTCCATTACCCGAACCTGCCCAGGGACCACTGCCGTCCAGACCACCCCACTGAACTTCAGGGGAAGGTAACCGGACTGCAGTCTGTATGCCCCTTCCTACAGTCGCAGGCCCCAAGCTGATATATTCGGAGGCATAACCATGCGCCGAGATAATCTGCTAAGGGAACCAGCCTCTCGAGGCCGGTCTCGGGTGTCAACCGAGCCTCCTCCCCGACCCCCTGAAGCGGCTTACCGGCAGGGCGAAATCGAGGAAGATTTTCGGTGTGCGTACGCGTTTGCTGGACCACCGCAAGTCTTGCTAGAGGCGGCTGGTGCAGCACGCGTGCACGGGGAAACGATGTGGCCCGAAGCGTACTAGACGGCGGGAACACAGCATCGATTCCCGAAAACTCCACAGGGGAGGCGACCTCGATCGCTCCTACCCGGGAGAGGGGGCTGGCCAGCAGGGGGCCTCATCTAAGGGAGCAGCTCAACAGGGCCACAACCCTAGAGCGGACACTGCGATTAGCAATTGCCTGAAACTGATGTGTCCCGCAGGCCACAAGGCGGCGAGAACGACATCAACTTCAGGAGGGCTCCATCTTAGATGAATATCCAGTTCACAAGTTAAACACGCTTGGGTGACAGAATTAAAGTATCCAACTTATCAAAGTCGGATAACATGACACTCCATTCCTCGGAATTAAATGCCATCATAATCACCAAACCCGTGCAACCTGATCTGAATAATAGGCTGAATAAAAAATATATCTAACTCCTCAAAGTCAGATAATATTTTAATTTAATTCCTCAGAATTAAATGCAGCCACAATAAGGTGAAACATAGTCTGAATGATAGGCTGAATATCTAACTCCTCAAAGTTAGATTATATTTAATTTTAATTCCTTAGAATTAAATGTAGCCGTAATTAATCAGACGACACTGTTTTATTTGTATTTATACGGACTCATAGACCCCGCGTTGCCTCAGCAACGTGGTTCAAGCCGTCATAATACAATTGGCTTTCATCCCTCGAGAAAAAAGCCAAACAGTGTCACACAATACAGTGAAACATGGTCTGAAATGACTGAATATCTAACTCCTCAGATTCAGATAATATCTCATTTAAATCCTCAGACTTAAATGCAGCCATATCAGACAAATACTGATTTATTTTACTATACGGACTCGTCCGTTAAGCCAACCAGTATCTCATGCACACCGATCGCGTGTGTTCACATTAATTGCAGACCCATAACCTGCGCGCTGCCTTTTTTTCTTTTTTTCCAGCAATCGCGTGGATGGAATCTTGCATATTTAAGAAGTGCTTATGACTTTGACTGCCTCGATGCAGAGTACGTCTAATTCCTCAGAATCAGACCTCTCACACATCGCGTCCTCCGCCCCGGGGGAAGAAGCCGCAGCGCGGGCTTCCACACGGGGAAGGAGAACATCTGAACTGTCAGATAAAGACTGGGAAGATGCCTCAGCAGTCCCAGTCCCGCTGACAGTCCATCCGTGAGCCCCATGACCAGCCTCGCCGCACCGCCTCGGCGGATGCGGGACCGATCCACGGGGCTCACGCCGAGAGCGGAGCACTCTGAGCGTCAGCTTTCATAATGCTCACAAGCGGCTCCCTCGAGAGCCGCTCGAGCATGCTGAACGCCCAGGCAGTGCACACACAGCAGGTGTGTATCCGAGCCCGACATGTAGCGAGGGCAAGGATGCACACACTGCTTGAACTCTCTCACTTTTTCACACTTCATTTCAATCACACACTTTCACTGACATACAACAGTAAATAGACAGACAGTTTGACAGATAGCGCTTGCTGAAGAGCAATAACTACCGCCATTACGTTCCAGCACCCCTTTTATACTTCCGGGTATGCCGTCACGATGACGTCATCACGCACGCCAATCGGATTGGCCTAGTTGGCATTCTGGTTTCAGATTCGCTGATGCTAAGGGAGTATCCCCAAAGCGTCGTCCCGATGCAGTGCGAGTTCCCTCGAAAGGGAACCATAAAACGTTATTTGTTATCACAGAAAAGACCTCTATAGACCTAACACTAAAAAAAAATGTTTTTTGATTAAACGCCATTGTATTAGGGTTCTCCTTCAAACACGATGTTAAACTGACTTAAAAAAAAAAAAAGTATTTTACTGAATGTTTTTTTTTTTTTTTTTTTGAAAGAACAAGTTTCAATAAAGTAGGTCAAATATGATTTTACTTAACCCATTCGATTTGAGACTACATGAATAATTGTAGTTGTGTTAAAGGGAAAGTTCACCCAAAAATGAAAATCTGTCATTAATTACTCATCCTCCGTTCCAAACCTGTAAGACTTTCATTCATCTTCAGAACACAAATTAAGATCTTTTTGATCAAATCTGAGCTTTCTGACCATTGTGGTGACATTTGTTAAATAAATATTTTTGTTATCACCTTTTTTAATTTGTGATACACTAATACAGTTATATGGATTTAAGGTGTAAAGTCGTGTTAGTACTTGTTAGTTACACCATTTGCACTGTTTTCATCATCTTAGATATTAATATAGTAAAATAATTTTTCAATCAATCAACAAACTTTACTTTGATGATTGTTTTGGAAAATTATGATATGTGCTAATATGTACACTAATATGGGTTCATGTTTTTTTTACTTTTTTTTTTTACTTTATATATTTATAAATTAACATTCTGGGGTCTGAGGGTGTTTTTAGTTTTTGTGATGTGCTCCAAAAAAAAGTTCACGAGACCGAGACGGTTGAAAACGGTTTGTTTTCTTTATTTTACAAAAGCAAAAAGTTTTGATTGTAAGTAACATATCAAAGTAGACTCTTTACAGTTTCAAATTAATGTATTGCTTTTATCTGCATGACCGTAAATGCTGGAGTATTTTAAGTCGATATCACTGCTATGTTAAAAAACAAAATCCAACAGAATGTGCTGGTGTGTTTGTTGACCCAAGAGGGTTAAAATATTAACGACCCTAAACCAAATCATTCAAAACATTTTACACTTGGAATATGATGGCTGCAAGCAATTCTGTAATCACAACTGTTTGCTGGCATGAATTTCTGTATTTCGTTTATTTTACTGCTAGGTTTGACAATAACCTCACCTCTAATCTTCCTCCAGCCTACCAACTGCAAAAACAGCACAAAGCCGAATGTACCACAATCAAAATTAATAAGCTAAGGAGGACAAACAATAGCGATTTACTCAAGATGAGGTGAGAGGTGCGGTAAACTAGTTTATCCTGTGGCTGGTTGTTTTGTCATTTGTGAGGTGATAGATGACAGCACAGCTGAAGCAAAATATTCATTAAGCATGTGAGAGAGTCAAAAGTGTGGACAGATATGCAGATCAAAGCAGTGCCTTCCACACTGCATTGTCACATGCAAAAAGACTTTAATCTCCCAGTTGCAATATTGAATTAATTAATCTCGCAGTCTAGCGTGAGAACTGTAGACTTGCATGTCTTGGCATGTCTGAGTTTGAGGGAACGTTTATGAATTCCACATAATTACAGGCATGCGGTTGTGTTGTCTGGGTATGTCAGGAACCTCCGAATTGATGCATGTCCAAGTTTTGTCGAAGCAAATATGGATTATGTTAAAGGTGCTGTAAGCTACTTTTTTAACAAGCATAAAATGTCTCTATTACCTGACAGATATGACTGAAATAACTGTTGTGAAAAATCACACCTGTATCTGTGACAGCCCAAGGCTCTGTAAACACAAAAAAAGCATCAGGGGAACGGCCTGTTCTTGTTTAGCCAATCAGAAAAGAAGTCATTTAGAACCACTCTCTGCCCATCAATCATTTTGAGTGTCTGGGTCAAGCATTCTGAGTTTGACAGGAAAGAGGGCAAGTGGTTGAAGTAAGCAAAATGGCAGAAGTTAGAAAATCAAGTGGTCAAGATTTGGCTGATTAGACAGGTAACCCTGCTGGTGGATGCAGTAACTACAACTTTATTTTGCCACTGAGTATTCTGATAGAAAGCATTTAGAATACATTTATAGCGTGGATATTTTTAGGGGAGATTTAGTAGTGTTTAATGTTTTATTATGCTAGTTTAGAAAAGTTTCTGTTATGTCCGTTTTTTTTGTAGGTTTATCGTCATGATGATGAGTGGAGTATGAGCTTAGTTTGAGAACAGATATATATATATTAAATGTATTATATTGCTGTCCTCATTCAGCAAGTGCTATGCTATGCTAATGCAATCAAAGCATTGTGTTACCATTGTGTTACCAATTAGCAAGGTGGCATTTATTGAATTTATTGAATTCATTGAGTTAAATCTAGTCAAGTTTCCACTACTAAAAATGTGAGATTACGTGATATTTTTAAATTAAATGTACAAATTAAATTCAGAGAAATTAAAATGTATGATTACAAAATAAAGATCTGAAAGTTCTGCTTAATTAAACTTTAAAATTCTCAACTTAAAAAATTGTGGTAACATATTTGAGTTTACAGTGTAGATGTCGTATGGCATATGTCTATGCCTTGAAGCTAACTCAATCAATGTAGCTATAACATGTTGAAACCATCACAAACAACTCTAAATTATTCCTCATTTGAGCCTTTATGAGCTTGTTTACCCGTGTATGCACTCTGATCCAGTAATAAATTCAGAAGATGAAATGAGTCGGTATACCTGTAAGCAGTTTATATGGATTGCACCACTCATGTGTGCTAGTTTGAGGTTAGATGCTAATCTAGCCAACCACTAAAGCGGATCTCGCCATCAAATCTCTAAACAGCCCAGAGTTTGTTAATGCCCTTGGCATGACAGCAGTTTACGGAGTCAGTCTTTCCGGTATGACTACAAGTTTTACATTTTACACATTGCACAATAACCTATGTGCATGTTTTAATTAAGTCTGCAATTACAATGTCGGGGAAGCTACTTTGAAATTGTAACTATACTAGTATGCATAAATGAAAGATCAAGCATAGAGTCAGTTCTGGCAGATCACGTTAGTCAACTCACATCAGCTGTACGTCACCTGATCATGTCTACCTATAGGGATACGACGTCTATCACCAGATACATATATACGTATATAGCTCTTCAATACTATCAGCTGCTATCGCGTTTCTCCAGAGCTAATGTTCCCTCCTCCACCCCCAGCTCCTCCTCTTGTCAGTCAGGATCTGATATTCTGATTTCCCTGGAATCAGACAAAAATTCCTGATACTTGTACATTTTAAACATTAATGATATCTGCAATACATTATGTTGGTTCTGTTCTGTTTTCCCTAAGGGGGGTTATTGCTGCTCTCCCTGCTCTTATCCATGCTAGGCTGCATGGATGCGCAGGGAGTTCTTGCCCAGAACAGAACCATACCGGCAATCCAAACTATATGCTAAATAGTACATGCTATATGCTAATGTGCTAATCATCTTTGACGATAGTGGTCCTGACAGAACTACAGTCATGATTAAAATGTTAAAAAATTAAATACATATATAGTTATTAAATTATATAAATATAAAGAAACACTGTTTCCCATTAAGGCATTTACAAGTAATTTAGTTGAACAATGTGACATTTGAAACACATTTTCAATGAGAAAAAATAAGGCAGGAATTGATTTTATCCATTTTAAATTTGATTGTGAAATGTGGGTGTTACACGCATACTGGAGCAAAAGGTTGAAATATTGAAATCAATCTGAATTTTAAAAAAAGGAGATTTTGCCTTCTAGACTGAGAAAAGCCAAAAAATGTATTTTTGGGTCATATGGATGAAAGACAACAACTCCCAGAATGCACTTGTTTCGCTGCCCGCCACTCCCAAGCCATGCCTACCGGTTCCATCTCTCGCCCACCGTGGCACCACCCCACTGTCGTTTTGATTTTTATAGTAATAAAGTAATTTAGTTCAATTAGAGAACAGACACGGCAATTAAAAACTAAACGTGTCTGCTCAATACAGCACGAGCTGAATGAGAGTCGCAGCACAAACTCAGCAGGAGTCAGATTTCATTCATCAGAGAGTGAGGAGCTGACAGACCAGATGATCGCGGAAGATTTGGTTTCAAAGCGAAATGCGTCTATTTAAGTGAGTTTGTCATTGTACCGTTTTGTTGTTGTGTTTTAATTAACAATTCAAGCAACCCGCCCCCAAATTAGCACTAATTTTAAACCGAAACTAAAATGAGCACGGCCGGCCGACTGGCATTCATTCACAGCCGTATGGTCATTCATTCATGGCTGCACTTGCCTATGGAAGCTTAACTTTCATAGGAATTCATTGAGAACACTCGCTTTGCTCCGCACCGCTCCGTTATGGATGTCCGTGCGGCCGTCTGTGTCTTACATTCTGTGAGTGAGATCCCACCCCTATGGGTGGTTTAGTGTTCTCGTGCAGTGTGTTGAAACTCTGACTAAACACCAAGTTAAACCGTTGCAAATGAAGACAGAGTCGTAGTAAGCTTGATAATTTACTGTCACAATTCCTCAAAAGCATATAATGGTGAAAACTGTAATAAAACAATACAACAGTAGTCAGTGTCCATTTCTTGAATAACATTGCATTGAATGGCTAACATGTATACACGACTGTTCCCAGTTACAATAGCTATTAGCATTGCTATACACACTATTAAACAAATTTATCAAACATCATCCTTTTCACAAAATACTTCCTGATATACAACCTTTAGCACATCAAAAGTCACATCGTAAGTTAACTTACGGCATTGCCTCTATGATGCTTTGTAGCGGATGCGACTGGATTGATAACAAGAGAACAAGTATATTCATTCGAATATACTACCGGGTTTCTACTGATACAAAGCTTAATGCTAAATCGCTGAAGTAACCCTTTAACAAGAACTAATAATGAACAATGTCAACATCTACCAATACATTTTTGAGATCAAAAGTTGTATCAGTTAATATGCTGTAAAAATATCTTGCTCATTGGTAATGTTAGTGCATTAACTAATACTAAATAAGACCTTATGTTAAAGTGTTAATGAAAAACATCCTAAAATATATACTTATTAAAGAAGTTTGTAAGAATGTTCCTAAGATAATTATTATATTAGATTATATTATATTTAATTTAGTGCTGTGAAAATTAGCCCGTTAACGCATGCAATTATTTTTTTTCAGTTTAACGTGTTAAAAATATTTAACGCAGCATTCATTTTTTCTGACATCCTGTGGCTAGCGTTACATTATATTATCACGCTCTTATTCATGCAAATGCTTTAAAACATTAAAGTACGACAATACAGAGGAGAACACACTGTCTGTGAATGTCCTGACTATAACACACACACACGACAAGACAAAAGAGAATGCGCTTTCTCTGAATGTCCTGACTATGACACACACAGACACGACAAGACAAAAGAGAATGCGTTGTCTAATAAATGTTGAAAATCGATAGCTTTCAATTACACTGTAATGTTTAATGTTTCATAGAGAAATCAGTATCAGTTATACTGGCCTTCATTCATAAAAACATGCCATTACAAACAAATATTTAATATATGCTCATCTTTAAGTTGTTTCTACATTAATGAGTAACAGTGAAATTACTACAATATAAAATATAAAAAAATATATATTGTTTGACAGCGTTAATTATATTATTATCTTAAGAAAAAAGATAAACATTCTTTAGATTTTTTTGGGAAATACAAAATATTCTTAACTTTAATCTAAAGTTAGAAGTTATGTTAAAAGTTACTTTTAAAAGTTTATTCTTTATTTAATTTAGTTAATTTCTATAGTGAATGTGAATTTTCTGGTCATGCTCAGCTTTGAAATATTGAATCTGCTAAATATTACCCTTTGCAAGCACAATTTATATTACATTTGCTCTGTAATTCTGAAAAACTGCAAAAGTCGTTCTTGAAAAGATGTGGGAACCCTGTATGGGAAGCTTTTTCAGGATGTTTTAAATCTTATGGGAGCTTCCAAGATCACAATATCCTAAAACATTTTCTGTACCTCCCTTGTGTGGGAGCAGACCACACTGCCAGTCTGTGAATTATAAATTAGTGATAAGGGGAATGATTAGAGGAGGAGAAAGGAACTGAAGGCATAGATGGGACATGAGCATACGCTCCGGTTGAATCCAGAACCCATCGTGTGATGCAATGCATGAGGCAGGGGTTAAACAAATAAACAAACCAAACTTAAACTATTAAAACTTAATCAAATGATCATTCTTTTTGAATGGAAACTGTCAGATATTAAGAAGAACCAGCTGGCAGTGAGTTTGAGAACCATCACAAACTGCATTCATTGAGGTCATCCAAAATGTCTTTTTAATGTTGCAGGTTTACATGGAGGGGAGTGAACAAATTTTATTCTGAGGTCAAATTAATTACTTGAGGGTTCAGCAGCCAAACAAAGCAGCAACTTTATTCTTTAAACTTTATTAAAAAGACAAAAACAAGCAAAAAAAATCGGATTGATGTTTTCTTCTCGTTGGAGATAATCACTTGATTAAATTCCTGGAAAATAAAGGCTGATTCAATTACAGTTAAGACACACTCGTTCAGAGCTGAAACTGGCTCCTAAACTATTATTGTACAGAAAAGAAAATAGACAAACTGTGAGACAAATGGCTCATTTATGAGAAGCATAAAATGGGACATCATTATGCCCTGCAAGTAAAAGGACGTTGAGTCAAATTATAGATTTCAAAATGCTAACTATAAGTTTTTAAGCAGATTTAAAAATAAACAGTGCTCAATCATCGCTGATATGATCATCACAGATAAGATCTTTCGAGCGAACGTTTGTTTGTCTCCTGCCGCTCTTTCCAAAAGCATTGGCTTTCAAATGCTAGAAAATCTCCATTAAACCCAACTGAAATCGTTCTTCTCTTTAGAACTGGTTTCAAAGGCTAACGGAGAAAATGATTGTTTGCTCTCATCCACTCAACAATTCAAGCTCATTTTCCAGTTTATCTGCCACGAACTCGCTCTTCTTACAAATGGAAATTTTAAAAATGAAACTCTCAACTCATTGGGCCAAACATGAATTGTCTAAATTGTAGCGTTTTTCCTGTGTAAAATAGTGTGTGACATTTCAGCTTGTGTTTTTTACCCAGATGAATAAAAAAAAATAGAAGAAGAATAAATTTTAAGAAACAAGTTCAGTGTGAGCGGTAAACGGTGTGATTTCTGCAGCAGAAGTGGCTCCAAACGTGGGGACAAAAATAAAAAAAATAGGCATCAATAAGTTTAATGTTGGCTTGACAAAGCTTTGAAAGTTCAAGACGGACGGACGATGGACAGATGTATATATTTTTTTGCACATTTAAATACAGTAGACCAACAACTAAAATGAGCAAGAAAGCATCCTTTGTGAACATCCCCTTAAATATATTAATTCTGGGACTTCTTGGATTGTATGAAAACAGGTTCGGCAGTCTACATTCTTCCATGTGTTTTATGTGTGCAAAATCTACATAGCTCAAAGGCCGTAATACACATAGCAGATGATCACCGGCCGTTCATCTATGGCCAACACAGCTCCTTCAACACCACATTCTGTGATGTGAATATGAGCAATGGAGGACTTTGAACATGAAACCAGTATGGCCCTTCCAAGACACACTCGCTGCAGTGAAACATGGAGTATGGAGTCATGGAAAGATCAACATCTATGATGATAATGAAAGAGAGAGAGAAAGAATCAAATCAAAAAGATAAACAAAAGGATCTGGCAGAGCAATAAGAATTAAATGTAACCTCTTTTGAACTCTAGCGACGCCCAATTTAGGGGAAGTACAGTCATTTTCAGAGATGATCAATAAAAGATTTTGGATGTATAGTGCAAATTATTATCCCCCCAATTTTTCTAATAATATTGGTGCCCAGGA
The DNA here is from genome assembly GCF_949357685.1 of Gobio gobio. Lineage (NCBI taxonomy): Eukaryota > Metazoa > Chordata > Actinopteri > Cypriniformes > Gobionidae > Gobio > Gobio gobio. The sequence goes on from NC_137120.1 coordinate 16,166,503, forward strand.
ATATGTTCAGTCACCACACCTGCCATTTTTTCCCTCTGTTTTTAGCTGTTAAAAGAGCCCAACGCCAAGTCCCCACAGCACTATACTCTTTAGATATTCACTATATTGCCAAAAGTATTGGGACACCCCTCCAAATCATTGAATTCAGGTGTTCCCATCACTTCCATGGCCACAGGTGTATAAAATCAAGCACCTTGGCATGCAGACACTTCTACAAATATTTGTGAAAGAATGGGTCGCTCTCAGGAGCTCGGCGAATTCAAGCGTGGTACTGTGATAGGTTGCCACCTGTGAGTCCATTCATGAAATTTTCTCACTACTAAATATTCCACGCTCAACTATTAGTGGTATTGCAACAAAGTGGAAGCAATTGGGAACAACAGCAACTCAGCCACAAAGTGGTAGGCCACCTAAAATTACTGAGCGGGGTCGGCACATGCTGAGGTGCACGATGCGCAGAAGTTGCCAGATTTCAATTTGTCAATAGTCAATAGCTACAGACCTGCAAACCTTGTGTGGCCTTCAGATTAGCTCAAGAACAGTGCGTAGAGAGCTTCATGGAATGGGTTTCCATGGCCAAGCAGCTGCATGCAAGCCTTACATCACCAAGTGCAATGTAAAGCATGGGATGCAGTGGAGTAAAGCATGCCACCACTGAATTCTAGAGCAGTGGAGACGTGTTCTCTGGAGTGACCAATCACCCTTCTCTGTCTGGAAATCAGATGGACGAGTCTGGGTTTAGCAGTTGCCAGGAGAACGGTACTTGCCTGAGTGCATTGTGCCAAGTGTAAAGTTTGGTGGAGGGGGGCTTTAGGTGCGGGCTTGGCCCCTTAGTTCCAGTGAAAGGAACTAACATGACTGCGCACCAGTGCACAAAGCAAGGTCCATAAAGACATAGATGAGTGAGTTTTGTGTGGAGGAACTTGACTGGCCTGTACAGAGTCCTGACCTCAACCCGACAGAACACCTTTGGGATGAATTAGAGCGGAGACTGCAAGCCAGGCCTTCTCGTCCAACATCAGTGCCTGACCTTACAAATGGGCTCCTAGAAGAATGGTCAGAAATTCCCATAAACACACTCCTAAACCTTGTAGAAAGCCTTCCCAGAAGAGTTGAAGCTGTTATAGCTGCAAAGGGTGGACCAACTCCATATTAAACCCTATACGGATTAAGAATGGGATGTCATTAAAGTTCATGTGCATGTAAAGGTAGGCGTCCCAAAACTTTTGGCAATATGGTGTATCTTGGGTTCTTCCCTATATGTGTGTCCACATGATTTTATCGTTTGCAAAACAAAAATTGCCAGTCTGATCACTTTTACAAGGTAATAGATGTACATTCTAATAATGCTGAAATAAACAAAGATGCACACACACATTTGTGCAAGTACACAAAAACACACATGCTGACTGGGCCATGCTCAGTGGTTGTTAATGACAGAGCAGAGAAAAGCATCCAGGTGCTGTGAAACTGTATTTCTCTCTGTTTCTCACACAAACACACACAGACTTGCAGAGCATTGTGGGAAAATGCCAGGCCATGTAGTCTGACCCCCACCAAGAGCTCCGGCCTCAAGCTAAACATTAATTAAAACGTAATTCCACTTCCCCAGCAGTTGAGCACGTTTCTCAAGCCAACATAAAACTTGCTGGAAACAGAAAGCTTCCTGCAGAACTAGAGTTCATTAGCGGTGTATGCTACTATAGTCACTATTGACTTAGGGTTAGTGATATCACCCTTAACTCCAAATGTGCAGTCACATTTACCACTGTTCACCAATTTTATTGTCTGCAAAACTTGCATCGGCTACACCTGTTCATGCATGAACAAGAACAAGCTAACAACACCCACCATTGTGGAAGAGCAATTGAACAAATAGGTGTCCCCCAAGGCTCAGTATTGGGAACACTTCTTTTTGCCATATATGTAAATAATTTACCATTATTTTTTTAACTTTTATTTGTTATTTTTATTGTAATTTTTATATTTTATGTCCATATATTACTGTATTCACTGATCAGTATATTTTGTTGTGTATTTATTATTTGGTGTAATATTTTCATAAATGTTTGTGTCTTTTTTGTTAATTTGTTGATGTATTGATAATTGTATTTTTGTTTAGTCTTTTTAGTTAATCCCAATAAATTCATTAAACATGTATTAACCTGAGATCTCGGGAGAAAATATAAGGAAATATAAATTTTTTTAGAGGACAAAATGAAGGTCCGCACCTAAAATAAACCAGTGGGAGCAGATCATACATAAAAGTTTAAAGTAAATTCATACAATTCGTACAAATCCGCACACATGTAAAATGAGCCATGAGAGTGTGTTGGGCATGACGTTTTATGGGCCAGTAAAAGTGTTTTACTTTTAGCATAAGCATCACAAAGCATGCCAATTTGGTTTTGCGTAACGAGATAACATTGACTTGTGAGAGATGATATTACTGTTTGTCTCTGAAAGCATTCCTTAATAAAAAAACATGGTTAGTCTAGTTAAAACAGCTGCCATTTAACCTGGTCATCGACGTGTCAGTTTTCTTCCTGGGTTATTATTTTGTTTTCTACATAAAGCATTGTTAACATGTACTTGTGACCCTTATTTGACCAGGGTTTTATATATTCAGCTTAATAAACCCCAGTAGGAAAGAAGGAGACCTAGTAGGACATCAAAAAATTGTCGTTGTGTGCGTCACATGATCAGATTAATCAGCAGATGAGGCAGCAAGATGACAAACCACATCAGATAAGTGCTTTACGATTAGTCTCAGACCGTCTTGTGCCTCTAGGTTTAAGCTGGTGCAAAGAAGGATACTTTGCATTCCTCCAGCATTGATCTTATCCTGTCTCACCTTATCTCTTCTTCTCAAACCCCTCCCTCTGGATTACTCAGAGAAAGACAAGACCGAGAGATCACCGATTCTAACTTGCCTGTACCTGCTGTGTGCTCTTTAATGGATGGATTGCGGTACATCCAAGACTGTGCTGACATCAAAGTTGTTTTGAAGGCAATATCTCAACGTCTTCTACGTCTGCAGACTCTGTTTTGCACCCAAAGAGAATACGTCAACGATGATAAATGGGGATGAGTGATGAATGGAAGAAAACATACATCAGTTGTGCTCATCGACGCACGTCTTGTGTGCCTAAAGCAGGAATAATCGATGTCTGTGTTCTAAAACCTTATGTGGGCAGCATGTAAGGATCTATATGTGCGACCCTGACGGGAAGGCTGTTCCAGAATTTAGATTCCTTCTTTTTGGTGAAATTCTGAAGCAGTGTCATACATATCTTTAGAACTGTGGGAAATCCATGCTCAGTTAAAAAAACAAATGTTTGGATAATCCAGTCAAAACAAAACATAAAATCAACCAAATGTCTAGATAATCCAGACAAAAATAAACAAAAAACAAAACAAATGTCAAAATACGACAAAAAAACCTGAATAATCCAGTCAAAACAAAATAAATGTCTAGATAATCCAGACAAAACAAATACTTTTGAAATAAAGTTTACTTTATTTTTCTCATTTGATCAATTTCTCACTGCATTTGGAATTTCAGTCGGTTGCCTTAAAAGAGAGCTGCAGTAGCGAGCCAGGCAGCTCACTAAGTTTTGAGCCTATTTTTACCTGCCTTGCCCCAGGATAGCCTACTCAGCTACAGCTAACAGGAAGCACATCAGACAGACACCTATGGCGTGACAGACCTAACAATAAACTCCCTTTTGGGGGTTATTATACCTTGTGTTGCTTCATAAAACCAAATTTGTGAAGGAAATGGTGACTTCAGCACCAGCATTTGCATGCCTTATCAGGCTGATCTCATCAGTCTCTTGTTAATGTAAGAGATGGACAGAGATCTCTCAAACAAACACTTCCTGGTTTGGGTAGATGCTTTCTACAGCTCTGGGGTCAGTGATTCATCATGGTTTCTAAGAAGAGATCATTACTCAGGATGTGTTGACCCAAGGCAGTCCCAGCGGTGGGGGTTAAACTCACCCTAACACTTCTTATCAATCACCGTTTTGGCCCCTGGAAGACCCGCAGGGTAAACCGATTGCTCACCTTCCTGCTAACCCAGACGACACTTCTGCCTAACTGGAGGGACTGAAAATTATTCATCTTATCAAAATACTGAGCACTGTATAAAAAAGGTCAGAAACCCTTACAAAAATACTGCGGTATCATGATACAGTGATGCATCAGATTTAAATTTAAAGTGTAGGGTACTTCAAAGAATATATCCAAAATTATAACTAAATATTTGTATACATTTAGATTTTTGCTACCTTGAAAATGAAAAATGAAAACTCAAAGATGATGGTGTATGCTAAATATTACTGATTTATTCATGATTTTCATTCTAACTGGTGCTTCGAAGACAGTCACACGTCATTTTCCCAATTTCAACCAAATCTCATCTATGTTAGCCAGCAGGATACGATATATTTATATATTTGGTGGATATATTCCTTTATTTATTTATATATTGGGCCAGTTTGTTTTTGTATGAAACTATAATGGGAAAAGGCTATAAACAGGAAAAGAAATTGGAACAGGAGATATCATGATCCCATGGAAGACATTGCAATTCCACCGAGCAGAAGCCTCTAACATCTGGCCTGGAGACTGAATTGGTAATGAGTGATAAAGACAGCACTTCCTGTCTCCCAGGGATGTGATATATGTGTACAGGTGCACTAAAAGTCCACCGCATGACTAACTTGAGGAAACAAAGGTTTGCTATCTCTTTGTCATTACAAAGGTCATTTTGCGTTCTTTTTTTTCTCTTTAAATTACCCTCAAATTTATGGCCAACACAGAGAACATATTAACTTGTATCAAATGGCCCCAGGTAGGCATGTCTACTCTAATAAATACCAGACCTCGACCAGCAATAGATGCATTTTACTCTGGGTGTAACAGCCTCATCATTCACAGCCTTACTGCGAGGAATGAATCATTTTTTCTCTCTGGTATAATGCTTGATTTTTTTTTGTCAATTCCCTATCTGTTTGTGCAATATTGCTTTTGTGTTGTTTAGGAAAAAAAAACTTATATTAAGCTTACTGGTTAGACTTCAGAATGAATCCACTACCTAATATAATGCTGTGACTACTGTATTGATCCGAAAGTATTTTTAAATTACAGGGAGGCAGATACTCCAAAACCATATGGCTTTCAATTAAACATAATACAGTTCGTAACCAATTTTGCATCTGTTGAATGTAATAAAAACTATTTCTCAGTGGTACATTGCAATTTCCCCCTCTTAAAGAGTTAAAAAGGAACTACTCCGCACCCCCGAGGGTTGGTAGATATCAGACTTGAGAAGTGGAGGTTCTTGGAAGGTGTCCACTCGTGTGCCTGAGGGTCTTTCACCCCTAATACTGCAGCTCTCTACTACTCAAGCCATACTTCTTTAATTGGACCCAGGTAAGATCTGTGCTCAGATGTGGTGCAACACTGCTGTCGGGAATGTTTTTGGAAAATGAGGCATGTTTTTTGGCTCCTCCGTAATTATTTCAAGCTGCATTTGACACTCTTTGATTTGTTTTCATTTGCTGCTTCTATCTTCATGGTTTGGCTGCTGGTAGATGCTTAATAACGTCATTCTAGGCATGAAAGTAACTGCATTCTGTTGTTGTTTTTTGTTTCTAACAACAAAAAATGTGCCCTATTTTTAAAAGGCATTTTATTATTGTGAACAATTCATCCATGTGTTTTTATTTAAAGTCACCATGAAATCAAAATGGACAACTCCTGTTTTTTATGAAATATAAGGTATTTATTATAATTGTTTTATCCGTGCACATAATTTTTTAGTTGTTGTTATATTTATTTGGATTCATAATCTTTAATCAAAATAACTTCCCCTCCCTCTTTCAGTGATTGAAAGGCACCCGCCAGAGACGCCTTAATGGAGGCCAGCCAGTAAGAGTTGTGTGAGTAAACCAGGGGTTACATTGGTGTCGTGACCTGGATGGGAGTGAGGTTTAGGGGGGTGAGTGTAACGGAGGCCAGCTAATAAGAGCTGTGTGAGTAAACCAGGAGTCACATTGGTGCCATGACCCGGATGGGAGTGAGGTTTAGGGGGGTGAGTGTAACGGAGGCCAGCTAGTAAGAGCTGTGTGAGTAAACCAGGAGTTACATTGGTGCCATGACCCGGATGGGAGTGAGGTTTAGGGGGGTGAGTGTAACGGAGGCCAGCTAGTAAGAGCTGTGTGAGTAAACCAGGAGTTACATTGGTGCCGTGACCCGGATGGGAGTGAGGTTTAGGGGGGTGAGTGTAACGGAGGCCAGCTAGTAAGAGCTGTGTGAGTAAACCAGGGGTTACTTTGGTGCCGTGACCCGGATGGGAGTGAGGTTTAGGGGGGTGAGTGTAACGGAGGCCAGCTAGTAAGAGTTGTGTGAGTAAACCAGGAGTTACATTGGTGCCGTGACCCGGATGGGAGTGAGGTTTGGGGGGGGAGTGTAACGGAGGCCAGCTAGAAAGAGCTGTGTGAGTAAACCAGGGGTTACATTGGTGCCGTGACCCGGGTGGGAGTGAGGTTTAGAGGGGTGAGTGTAACGGAGGCCAGCTAGTAAGAGGTGTGTGAGTAAACCAGGGGTTACATTGGTGCCGTGACCCGGATGGGAGTGAGGTTTAGGGGGGTGAGTGTAACGGAGGTCAGCTATAAGAGCTGTGCGAGTAAACCAGGGGTTACATTGGTGCCGTGACCTGGATGGGAGTGAGGTTTAGGGGGGTGAATGTAACGGAGGCCAGCTAGTAATAGCTGTGAGAGTAAACCAGGGGTTACATTGGTGTCATGACCCGGATGGGAGTGAGGTTTAGGGGGGTGAGTGTAACGGAGGCCAGCTAATAAGAGCTGTGTGAGTAAACCAGGGGTTACATTGGTGCTGTGACCCAGATGGGAGTGAGATTTAGAGGGGGTGAGTGTAACAGAGGTCAGCTATAAGAGCTGTGCGAGTAAACCAGGGATTGCATTGGTGCCATGACCCGGATGGGAGTGAGGTTTAGGGGGGGTGAGTGTAACGGAGGCCAGCTAGTAAGAGCTGTGTGAGTAAACCAGAGGTTGTATTGGTGCCATGATCTGGATGGGAGTGAGGTTAAGGGTGGTGAGTGTAACGGAAGACAGCTAGTAAGAGCTTTGTGAATAAACCAGGGGTTACCTTGGTGCCGTGACCCGGATAGGAGTGAGGTTTAGGGGGGTGTAACAGAGGCCAGCAAGTAAGAGCTGTGTAAACCTCACTCTCCTGTAAGAGCTTACACTAGCAGTTGAGCTACAGGGACTTAAAGATATAGAATGTCTGTAGACCTGAATCTCATTTATAATCTACATCTTCAAAGTATCTCAAAACTGAATAAGACAGTATTTGACATCTGTGTCATAAAGCCCACAGACTAAGATATTTTTTTCTCTTCTTTTGAACAGAACAGGAATGTTTTTCTTTTCTTTGTTTTGGTCGTTCACAGATCCATGAAAGAATGTAGCCGGTGCCAGACAAAGCAATCTTGTTTTTATACAAATGCCAGACACTAACATAGATTAAGAAACTGAAATATGAACTCATTAATGTAACTTCAAAGAAACACAGTAATAAATATCTTTGGCTAATAAAATATATGCTTCACAGACGCTTTCCTGGTATATCTTTCAAATCGGATCAATTAGAGTCATCCATGAAGTCCTCTTCCTGTGTGGTATCTTGTTTTAGTTATTAGCATGAAACATATGGCTAATCCTGCATTAGCAATGGAAAAGGTATATTTAAAGGCACAGTACACCTTGAACATTCTGTCTCTATTTATCACCCTCATGACATTCCAAATCAGAACATAGTCACACAATCGATTTGTCACACAAACAAGACGGGTGTATTACCTCTTGTATGGCCAGTTTGTCCCAGTGGTCAAATGTAATAGGCAAAACAAAGGTCAGCCAGACTTCCTTGCTGTAGTTTATGTGAGGATTTTTGTTCTTCATTTAAACCCAACTTTAAATGCTAATAACCAGTCAAAGAGCCATTTTGTTTAGGACCTACATATGAGTTCAAATCTGAACTATGGAAATGAAAGTCATAAGAAAGACTTCCTAAATTGAATTAGCATGTGATGCTTGTTGATTACAGTCTCTTTAATTTAATTTCTCCCTCCCATCTCCCTCTTTCGTTTTCATTATCTCTTCCCATCATTTGCTAGTACAAAGCAGCAGATTGGAGAATGAATAGAAATCAACGTATTCATTCTCAAATGTACGACATGGTGAAAGCAATGAGTGACATCAGCAAAATACAGAGAAGGACCGTACAACCACAGTTCAAATCAAGGTTGTCATACACTTAGTTCTTGACTTTGGAGAGATTCAAATCATTGCCATTATGCTTTTGCGTACGTCAGTCAAAATGAGGATTTCGAAAGGACCAAAGATTCTACGTTAAACTTCTGGGCTTTTTTTTTTTTTTGGAAGCTTTTCTTTGTGTAATTGCCAGTGAGAGAGTATCTGCCAAAAACTGTTTTTAGAGAGCATGAATTTCTTTCTCAAGTCTTGAGCCAGAGAATAACTAAAACAAGGAGATCATGGGAAAAGCATACGAATCATTCCTTGGCCAATGAAAGTGATTTTCTTTATTTTTCACTTGAAACTCAATTTTGAAATTGTTGCACTCTACGAAAGAGATGAAGGGATAGATAGTGGATCAACATCTGTTAGGGTTGAAGTGAATTATTCTAGCAATAAATCAGTACTATAATGCAATTTTTTAAAATAAATACATTCAATGCAATGTATTAATGTAGTATCTGTTACTCCGCTGTCTTCTTATTTAAATAAATCAAACATCACATTAAAGGGGCTATATGTAGAATTCAGAAACCCTTGTAATTAGCACCACCGGTGGCCGTTAAGTGAATTGCAAATGCACTTTATTGCTTGCACTCGTGCACACGTACGTACAAGAGAGGTTACGTGTGATTCAATGCTCTGAAATACTTTCTAAAATTTACTATCTTTCTGTAAATTTTCTGTAAACACCTTGGCAGCAATATACTATTAGAGGACATCCCGACACCATCCACTCTGCTGAAAGCGACGTTTAGGTGAATATGTAAATATGTGCTGTGTGCTTTCCTCTCAATAACAAAATAAACACACAATAAAAATTACAGTGGTGAAAAAACAGCAGTTCAGAAAGTGATGTGGATATGTTTACACCAGCTCGACAGATGAGAAAAAAAATTACACTGTTATGATAGTTTGATTATAAAGTATATTTGAGACTGTAGATCTGGTTATTTGAGACTATAGTTTGAATTAAGCCCTTTTCTTTGTATTACACATTGACATTACAGTACAGAATGGCTATTTTGGTTTTATCTTGAACACTGTATAAGCATGACATTCCAAAAACGGCCCAAATTGTGATGGCTAGACGACTGGGTCAGAGCATCTCCAAAACTGCAGCTCTTGTGGGGTGTTCCCGGTCAGTATCTATCAAAAGTGCTCCAAGGAAGGAACAGTGGTGAACCGGCGACAAGGCTCATTGAAGCACATGGGGAGCGAAGGCTGGCCTGTGTGGTCCGATCCAAAAGACGAGCTACTGGAGCTCAAATTGCTCAAGAAATCAATGCTGGTTCTGATAGAAAGGTGTCAGAATACACAGTGCATCACAGTTTGTTGTGTATTGGGCTGCGTAGCTGCAGACCAGTCAGCAAAAATGCCACAGAGCATAAATGGTTCAGGAATGGTTTGAGGAGCACAACAACGAGTTGAGGTGTTGACTTGGCCTCCAAATTCCCCAGATCTCAATCCAATCGCGCTTCTGTGGGATGTGCTGAGCAAACATGTCCGATCCATGGAGGATCTTAAAGGATCTGCTGCTAACATCTTGGTGCCAGATACCACAGCACACCTTCAGGGGTCTAGTGGAGTCCATGCCTCAAAGGGTAAGGGCTGTTTTGGCAGCAAAAGAGGGACCAACACAATATTACTGTCATAATGTTATGCCTGATCGGTGTATATATACATATATATATATATATATATATATATATATATATATATATATATATATATATATATATATATATATATAAAAAGTAATGGAAAAGTTACTAGAGACTTATATTGTGCATACAAAATTCTCAAGTTTTCCTCTGTTCTAAAATATGTAATCGGCTGTAAATTACTCTTTAGGAGAGCATTCTTTTTAATAAATGATTTAAAAATACCATAGAATCCAAAGATCACAAACGGCTGCAAAAGTCATCGAAGTTCGTCGGTCAAAGACATTCGCAACCCTCCTGAGATTCACCCTTTGATACTTTTGACAGGTCGCACACAATAAATGTGTATTAGCTGACATTAAGTGAACCCCATGACACTATAGGGTTACCCCGTGCACATGCAACCATAAATTCTGCGCGCCCTTCATGCCACTGGATAGGTGCCGCCGATGAGTAAATCTCTGATAACTGTGGCCAAACACAAAGCCCTGTTGAAATCAGAGCCCTGAAGACAGCATCTGGTAGCCTGAGGACTGAGGCATGATGGGAGTGGGTGGAGGGCGGCGGGCCGTACCAACTTCTGAGGTGTTTTTGTACTCAAAGATGAAATATGCCAATTATGCGACCTCTCCGAGGGTTTTGGCAGGGTCAGGCTAACTCAATACACTCCTTCTCTCGTCTCTCGGATCTCTGTGTCTTTGTGGAGAATGTGAAAAGAGATATGCTAGGTGTCCAACTGTCGAGTCATGCGGAGGGGTCGCTTTACTGTCAAGGTGTCAAACAAAGGGCTGTTTTGTAGAGAAACTGTAGGACAACCTGTAATTCTTATCCTCCTCTCGCACTCTTCCTTGGCACCGAAGCTCTCTGTGAAATAGGAAACAAAGCAATAACTCGACACCACCGGCATTAACAAATTGCTTTCTTGTTTTCTCCCTTGTCCCGAGGGGAGGAAGAGGTGACGGGGGAACAGGAGGGATATCTTCTTCTAGACGGATTTTCAACATCTTTTGTGCTTCTGTCTGGCCCGGGTTGTTTGGCTTCTCGGCTCTACCGGAGAGCATCAATCTTTCCACAAGGAACATCGCATGAAAGATCTGTTCCTGTAAAGGCATCACGGTTTCGGATGTATAGGGCCTGGTCTTGGCTTTGAATTGCACCTATCGTTTTATTTACCCTTTCAAGTTTTTGACCAGCCACACCTGTGAAGTTGAACCAAAGTGTCGATCTATCAGCGGAGGCGTTGGATCTAGTGCACGGATGAGTGCACTTGCTGAAAACCCAAAAGCACGTTTTAGTCACACCTTCCTATCCTGCCACTGGTCCAACTATCTAGAGAATAGAGATAGAGAATGATTGAATAAATCGAACTATGCAAGACAAAATTAACCTTGTTTTATCAGTCTTAATTATTGCCCTAATCTTTCATCTTCCATTAAGTGTAGACAGTTGCTGTGCTTCTGAAACCATTTTCGGCCTGTGCAACCAATGCCACACACGAGTGGAAAGAAATGTAAGGTAAAATATTTGAAATATATAGTTTAACACAACATTTATGCATTATGTTGGTTTTATATGGCTTTGAAAAACATTTAAACAATTTTGAAGAAAAGCACTTTACAATAAGATTCAATTTCTTAACATTAGTTAATGCATTAACTAATAGGACCTTATTGTAAAGTGTTACCGAAAAGTTTCAATTTAATGAAAATATGTCATATTGTTTAACCATCAAGAAAAAAAAAACATTCTAACAAATTGAACACTCACTCACTCACTCACACACGCGCACACACACACACACACACACACACACATAGACACACAGACACACACACACACACACACACATGCACGCACACATGCACACACTCTCTAACACACACACACACACACACACACACGTACACACATACACACACTCACACCCACACACTCACTCACACACACGCATACATGCACACACTCATACACAGACACAGACACACACACATGCACGCACACATCCACACACGCACACACTCACACACACACGCACACGCTCTCACGCTCTCACACACACACACATTCATGCATGCACACACGCACACACACACACAAACACACACACACTCACGCACACACTCTCACACACACATACACACGTACACACACACACATACATGCACAAACTCCCACACAGAGACAGACACACACACACACACACAAATTAAGATCGACATTAAAAAATAAATTCATCACATTTTACAACCTGAATAACCTTTCCTTTTCATAAGTTAAAAATATTTTTTTATTTATTTTCTTATGTTCCTGTATATTGGTCACACCACATGATTTTAAAGGGTTAGTTCACCCAAAAAAACCTCACACCCTCATGCCGTTCCGAAGATTAACAAAGGTCTTACGGGTTTGGAACGGCATTAGGGTGAGTAATAAAGTATTATTTTCATTTTTGGGTGAACTAACCCTTTAATTTGGAGCACAAAAGTCTTTTAAAATATATATATATATATGTATATATATTTTTGCAGTGAAGCAGGTATTTAACGTTTTTAAACAACAACAACAATATATATATAAATTGTATCATTATTTTTTCTTCTATGGAAGACAGTTGTACCACCCTGACAGTTTTTACTTTTTTGTTTTGTTTTGTTTGTTTTTACAAATTAAAACATGCTCATCATAGAATGTCTATATGAATTGGCTTTTTTTGTACAAATCTAGATAAAATCAAGTCTTTGACTTTACTCACAACATATCATGTCTTTTTGTACTCTATATGTTAACGTTCCCAGAGTGTCACAATTGGGTAAATGTGGAAGTTAAATATGTTGCAAAAGCCATGGTTTTTAAAATCGAACACTACAGCTGAAAGTCACCAAGAAATAACTGAATACTGCATTTCTTTGAATAGCCACTTTTGTTCAGTCGGTTTTGAATATCATCATTGTGAGCTTCTTTAGGTTATGAAGTATTCAAGAAGAAGATCAGGGCCATGCCCTGTCCAAAAACAGAAGTCATCGCTTCCAGGGACTGTATTGATGTCGTTCAAAGAGGCCAGGCTCATGCAACACAACAGATGGGTGCGATGAATTAGTAAAGGTTGGGTTGTGTGGGGGTGAGATGTTCTCTTCTCTGAATCACTGTACGCCGACTGATTTCAATCAGATCTGCAGGTCAAGCTGTTCAAAATCCTTTACTTCTATTTTCCTTTCGAGTCCTTGTGCTGTGATACTGAAAGATGATTCACTGGGTTTGTACTTTATACTTCAGTACAGGAGCTATAACCCAAAGACATTTTTTCACTACATGGACAGAAGCTTGTATTAAAAATATCAGCAAAAGGCTGAATCGTAACCTTGAGACCATATTTTACCACAAAATCAAAAGAAAGAGATTATGTTTTATTAAGGTGTTTTTGTTGTTGTATACTATAATGGAAAATAATTAAAGTATTAAAATTAATATGTAATATTAAATATATAAAAAAGAAATTAAATGATAAATAATTTATATGACATGATACTATGTATTGTTCTATGCTTAAGTGCTTTGTGATGACGATGATGATGATGATGATGATGATGATGATGATGATGATAATAATAAATAGTTATTTTTTACATTACTTACTGAAATAAAATAAAAATTGTCTGCTATATCTATAAGAATTATCATAAAATAATAATAATGATATAAAAGGTAAAATGTCAAATATCCAAATATATTTTGGTTCATAAAATAATATTTTTGACTATGAGATATCTAAATAAATAAATAAATAAATAAATAAATAAATAAATAAATAAATAAATAAATAAATAAATAAATAAATAAATAAATAAATAAATAAATAAATAAACAATCAAACTAATAAACAAATAAATAAATGATAGTGTGATGATGATAATTATTATTATTATTATTATTATTATTATTATTATTATTATTATTATTATTATTATTATTATTATTATTATTATTATTATTATTATATAACATGAAATAAAGTGTAAATAAACAAATAAATAAATGAATAAATAAATAAATATAATTAATAATAATAATAATAATAATAATAATAATAATAATAATAATAATAATAATAATAATAATAATAACATAAAAATAAGGTGTAATTATATTAAATAAGTACATGAATTCAATAAAATTAAAAGGGAAAAAAATTGTCTACTATGTTTATGGGAATCACCACTGAGAATAATAGAGTAATAAGGTTTTTGTCTTGTTTTTTGGGTAATTTTTTTCTTGATTCAATAAAATAAGTAAGTAAGTAAGTAAGTAAGTAAATAAGTAAATAAATAAATAAATAAATAAATAAATGAATGAATGAATGAATGAATGAATGAATGAATGAATGAATGAATGAATGAATGAATGAATTATTATTATTATTATTATTATTATTATTATTATTATTATATAGCTTTTATATAACAGCAATAACATTTATTATTATTATTATTATTATTATTATTAGTAGTAGTAGTAGTAGTAGTAGCAGCATTATTATTAGTATTATAAATAATAATAATAATAATAATAATAATAATAATAAT